>NC_051335.1:37914686-38514686 GCF_015220235.1 Choloepus didactylus
TGTGCCACAGGGGTGACCCCCGTGAGCTCCCCTGGGTCTTCCCTTGTGGAACTCAGGGGCCCCTCTGGAAGCCACCCCAGACTGTCAGCTCCACCAAGACAGACCCGTCCCCTGTGGCGGGCACTGCAGAAGGCAGGCACCGTCTTGTCCAGGTCCCTCTTTTACACACGTGGTGAAGAAGTGGAACTGGAATGTAACCGAAGTTCGTTCCAGTGGATACAGTGAGGAGCAGGTGACAGGAGCTGGAGGACTTGTGCACAGGCAGCTGGGGGGCCGAGGCCCAGGCTGGCGGCCGCCAGGGGCCCCCCGAGCTCAGTATGCACAGGTCTTTGGGGCAGGCGGAGCTGAGGGGAGCAGCACCATGCTGCCAGCACTCTCGGGGGCCCACTGCCCCTGCTGGGAACAGAAGGGGTGAGGCTGGCTCAGCACCCATGTCTTCACTCCCAGCCATGCACGGGGCACGTGCACGCACACCCCAGGCAGGAAGTGTGTGGTGCATGCCTGGGGACCCCACGGCGGTGCAGGCCCAATTCCACCTGCCTGGAAGCCTTCCTCAAGTGTGCTCCTCCTCCCTGGTACTCACCCCACTTGGCCTCATGTGTGCAGGGGTCCCAAGGCTCCCCTTTGCCCCCCACCCAGCCTGTACATCTCCTGCCCGCCATCCTCTGGGAGCTCAGAGGGGAGTGGCTGCCCGGGCCAGGGCTCCCAGAGAGAAGGACAAGGCATCCTCGCATGGGGGGCCATCCCAGCAGTTCCTAGAGGCAGGAGGGGACAGACCAGCTGGGGGAGAGGCTACGGCTCTGCTAGGTGGGCTGAGCGCCCCCATCCCTGGCTCCTGCTCACCTGCCACAGGGCGGCTTTCATGGCACTCCTGAAGGCAAGGGCCACCCCAGTCCCGTCCTTGGCACTGGTTTCAAAATACTGGGCTTGAGTCCGAGCACACCACTCCTCGGCCTCCTGGGGGCAGACCTGTGTGGGCAGAGGTGGGCATGGGTGGGGACCCTACTCCCAGGGCCCCTGGGGACAGCTCTCCCCACACTCCACCTCGGGACTGCCTGTGGCCCTGGCCACCGGACCCAAGGCCAGGGGGCACCCAGAGGAACCTCGGACCCTCCACATACTGGGTCTCGTCCCTGCTGGCCATGAGGGATGGCGACGGGCATGAGGGTGGGAAGAGGAGAAGCTGGGCATGATGGTGTCCAACGGAGAATGCTCAGGTGAGGCTCGGGGAGCCAGGACAGCCAGAGGGTGCACCCACCTGCCGGCCTGGTAGGTCGGTCTTGTTCACAAGCAGCACGAAGGGGAGCCGTTTGGGGTCGGGAGGGTCGGCCAGCAGCAGGAACTCTGCCCGCCAAGCGGCCACAGCCTGGAAGGAGGCAGCAGCCGTGACATCAAAGACCAGCACGCAGCAGTGCGCACCCTGGTACAGCGCCATCCCCAGGGACCAGAACCTCTCCATGTCCGCCGTATCCCAGAGCTGCATCAACAGGGAAGAGAGGCCCTCGGATGGCGGTCTGTCCTTCCTTCCAGAAGTCCCAGCCGCCCCAAGCCACGCTGTGGCCGCAGGCTTTCTGGCACCCTTTGCTCCTCTTTGTCCTTATCCTGCCAGACGGAGAGCCCAGCCTGGACGGCGGGGACCCAGCTGGGAAAGCAGGGGACAGTTCAGCGGCCTTCCTGAGCCATCCGATCTTGTCAAACAGGGCTAGAGCAGCGCCAGCCAGAGGGGGTGGTGAAGACTGGGCCATCGGAAGACAGGCCTGGAGGCCTGGGTGTGGCCTGTGGAGGTCTGGGGCTGGGGGGGACCTGGGGGAGGGGGAGTCTGGAGGCCTGGTGGGCTGGTGGGGATCCTGGGGGACCTGGGGGAGGGTGGTTTGTTCTGGAGAAGTCTAGGGGCCTGGCCAGGGGGTGAGGGGGGTGGGGGGTGGTTCCTGGGTGGGCCTGGGGACCTCAAAGTCCAGGAAGCCCCATCGTACTTGCACAGCTACCATCTGGCCTTCCAGCTCCAGCAGTTGGGTGAAGTAGTCGGTGCCAAGGGTTGCCCGGTACCGGCTGCTGAAGCGATTGTGCACAAACCGATTCATCAGACACGACTTGCCCACCCTGTGGGGGTCACAGGTCAGAGGGCACCGCTGGGACTCCCGCCCCGGCCCCCGGGTTCCGCTTTTTCCGCGTTACCCTCTGCTCCCCTGCTGTGCTCTGCCGCTGCGCCCTTGGCCCCCTGCCCTGTCCAGGGCCCCCCCCCTTGGGGGGAGGGGCCGGGTGGGAAGCCCCGGGCCCCGGTGTCCCGCCCGCTCACCCGGCATTTCCCACCAGGAGGATCTTGAGCTGCGGGTGCCCGGCGCAGGCCATCGCGGAGCTGGCAGGCGGTGGGTCGGTCCACGGATCGCGGCTGGGCGGGAGCGCGGGGGCGGGGCATCGGCGCGCGAAGCCCCTCCCCTCCCCGCGAGCCCCGCCCCCCGGCCCTGCGGAACCCCGGGCCTTTGAGGGAGGGTGGGGCGCGACCCAGTCAGCTGAGTGGCTGTCACGGGACGGGACGGAGCAGCTGCGCCGGGGTTTCCTGAAGCAGAGGGAGGGATGAGCGGGGGTCAGGCCAGTGGTGGGGCCGGGGAGGGCGCTGCCCTGGAGGGTCCCAGGGGATGGCGGGGGCCACCCCCACGCAGAGATCGGGGGTTGGGGGGGAAACCCAAGGACTGGGTCCCTAGGGGCTCAGGGGCGGTGGGCCGGGCAGAAGACGCTGGGTGCGGGTGGCGGGGGTGGAAAGGGCCCAGAGTAGCTGCCCCTCCAAGCTCCTTTCCCCCCAGGACATGGAGAAGGAGCGGGAGACACTGCAGGCCTGGCGGGAGCGCATGTGGTAGGAGCTGGACCGCCTGGTGGCTTTCTGGATGGAGCACTCCCACGATCAGGAACATGGGTGGGCTGCCCCCTTGGGTGCGCTCTGCAGGCCCCCCATCTCCTCACCCCCAGCCCTGTCTGCCCACCCCAGCTCTCCCTCCTGCTCCACTCTCCAGGGCTACTTTCCACATGTGCCCTCCGTGGGGCAGCCCCCCTGGGCGGTGGGCCTTGGGGTGGGGTGGGGTAGAAGGCCCCTCCTCCCCCTTGCTGAGCTCCTGCTGTGTCCCTGACAGGGGCTTCTTTACCTGCCTGGGCCAGGACGGACAGGTGTACGACGACCTCAAATATGTCTGGCTGCAGGGGAGGCAGGTAGGAGGCGACCCCAACCACCTGCCTCCCAGGGGGGCAACTGGCCCTGAGCGGCCAGCGGCTCTCCACTTACACCGCCCCCCCCCAGGTGTGGATGTACTGTCACCTGTACCGCAAGGTCGAGTGCTTCCACCACCCTGAGCTTCTGGACGCAGCCAAAGCAGGTGCCGCTCTCCTCCCGCCTCCGCCGAGGTGCACCTTGCTTAGGCTCAGGTTCTAGAGGGTTCTAGAATCAGCAAAGGGCCTTGGAGGAGGGGTAAAGGGGGTGGCCCACTTTCACCCCCCCCCCCAGGTGGTGAGTTCTTGCTGTGTTACGCTCGGGTGGCGCCTCCTGAGAAAAAGTGCGCCTTTGTGCTGATGTGGGACGGCCACCCGGTCAGGGTGCAGTGGACCATCTTCAGCAAGTGTTTCTACACCATGGCCATGGACGAGCTGGGCAGGGTCACCAGGGACACATGCTACCAGGTACTGAGGGCTGGGGCTGGCATCTGTCCATCTCTGGGCCCCCGTGGCCCAGGGCTCCCAACAACGTGGCACTTGTTGGTGCTTCTGTCACTGGGTGCCTATGGGTGTCTGTGCCCCAGATACCTCCTTCCCCTCTGACCCCCCTGGGCAGAGTGGGCCCCTTCCTCCCTGGGAACCCCAAGCCCTCCCTACGTGCCCCCCTCCAGGCCGAGAGCTCCCTGGGGCACCCATCCCAGCCCCCAGCACCCCCTGTGAGCGAAGGCATCCTTTGGGTGCTGTGAGGACGTGGCTCCCCCATCCCATGGGGTGGGTCCTCTGGGCCCTGCAGGTGGCTGGAATCCCCCCCACCTACCCAGGCCTCCCCTCGCCTCGCCCCTGCCCCGTCCTCAGGGTGAAGTGGTGGAGATGATGAATCAGATCGTCTGCTGGGTGTGGGAGGACCCGTTGGGGCTGGGCCGGCCACGGCTCCCCTGGGCCCCTGACACGGAGCCCATGGCGGTGCCCATGATGCTGCTGGCCCTGGTGGAGCAGCTCGGGGAGGCGCGTGAGGAGCTGGCACGCAATACATGGAGCTGGGGGACTGGTGCGCCCAGAGGATCCTGCTGCACGTCCAGGTGGGGGACCTGGGGGGCGCCCTACTTGCAACAGCCGCCCCCACCCTCCGTCTGAGCTCAGCCCTGGGCGCCTGAGGCCCCAGACACACCCTTGGTGGCCGAACCAGGAGTGCAGGGAGGCCACGACCTCCTCAGTCAGGACAGGAGGACACCCCGGGCCAGACCCATGTCCGCCCCACCAGGCCAGTGTGGCAGCCAGGCCCCTCCCCACCCTGTCCCTATTTCACCACCTGCCGCCCAGGCCCCAGGGAGGGGAGTGCTGGGTCCCTCCTCAGATGCCCCCGGGGCAGACAGGCCCACCCAAGGCAGCTCTGAGGGTCAGGCTTTTCTATTTGGGGGTTGGGGCCAGAACCCAACCTTTCTCTGCTTCTCTCCCCGGCAGAGGGGTGGGCAGGCTGTGCTCGAGAACGTGTTGGAGGATGGCAAGGAACTTTCCGGATGCCTGGGAAGACACCAGAACCCAGGTGCTGGGTTCGAGAGGGGCTGGGGTGGGGGGTGGGGGGTGCCCAAGGGGTCTGGACCAGGAGCTTGAGGTGCCCCCCACCCCCCCCTCCCCAGGCCACACGCTGGAAGCCGGCTGGTTCCTGCTCCATCACGCCATCCAGAAAGGTGACCCTGAACTTCAAGCCCATGTCATCGACAAGTTCTTACTGCTGTCTTTCCGCTCCGGCTAGGACCCCGAGCACGGGGGCCTCTTCTACTTCCAGGACATCGACAAGCTCTGCCCCACGCAGGTGGGCGGCCGCCAGGGCCCCATGCCAACAGCTCTGGGCAGAGGCTCGTTTAGCACCCCCCACCCATGGTCCTGCTGTCATCATCACCCCCACTATACAGAGGGGTAATCTGGGGGGCTCAGAGAGCTGGACTTACCCAAAGAGACCCCAGATGGGGTGGGCCATGAAGCTTTGGTGGCTCCACAGCGAGGCCATGATTGCCTTCCTCATGGGCTACAGCGAAAGCAGGGATCCTGCCTTGCTGCACCTCTTCTACGAGATGGCCGAGTACACCTTCTGCCAGGTGAGGCCAGGCCCAGCCTCCTCTGGATGGGCAGGGAGCGGGGTCTGGCCTGGCCGAGATGGGGGGGGGCTTTCCTCCCTCCCCTTCACCCCCCAAACGGGGGGCACTATCCCTCCTGTGCTCTGGAGGTTGGGGACCCAGCTCCCTTCGTTCGGGCAGCAAACATTTACTGAGTGCTGACTCTGGTGAACAGAGGAGCTGCTGCCCACCTAAAGCTTAGGTCCTGGGTCAGGGGCACCGTCCCAAAGTGCCATCAACTCTGAACCTATTTGCTCACGGTTCTGGAAGCCGGAAGTCTGAAGTCAAGGGCCGTGCTTCCTCCAAAGGCTCTTTCTTGGCTTCTCCTAGCTTTTCGTGGCTCCTACTGACCCTTGGGTGTCCCTCAGCTCCTGGCTGCTTCTCTCCAGTCTCTGCTTCCATCTTCCCGTGACCTTCCTTTTCTGTGTCACCGTCTCCTCTCCTCCTCTCCCAGGGACACCAGTGACTGGCTGTAGGGTCCATCCCCCTCCATTGTGACCTCACCTTCACTGGTTCCATCTGCAAAGGCCCTGTTTCCAAAGGTCACGGGTTCCAGGCGGACATGAGTTTTGGGGGACACCATTGAGCCCACTATGGGAAGGCCAGCAGGGAGGGGGCCTGGCCCTGGGTGGGAGCCGAGGGGGGTCAGCACAGGAGGATAGGGTCAGCTGAGAGCACACTGAGCGAGGGGCTTCCTGGCAGCCAAAGGAAAAGCTGTATAGATCGAGGGATGAGCTGGACTGACTTGCCTGAGGGCACCTCAGGGTGCTGAGCCCAGGGCAGGGTGTCTGGGGTGGGGGATGGGTTCAAGAACTAGGTGAGGGGTCTGTGGCCTCTGACACTTGGGGGGAAATTGCATCTTTGTTTTCACTAAGTTCCCACTGGAATTTCACACTTCCCTCCCCTGGGAATGTGGGTGCCAGACCCCTGTGATATTAGCAGCGCTTGACTCTGTCACCCGTAGAAATCCCAGGTGGGCTTATGTCACGTTGCAGTTAGAGAGGTATCTTCTAGTATCCTGGGTGCTCCCCACTGCCAGATTACAGCCATTACCTGCCATAGTTTACTATCAAATGCATTAACAAAGAGCCTGTATAATGAACTATAAATAACATCACAAAGTGAAATTTAAGGGATGCATTTAATGAGATGGAGGTGGCATCAAGCAGTCACCAAAGTTATAATCAACAGCACTGAGTAATTATCAGGAACTAAGCAAGAGAACAGTAAAATATAAAAAGCAAAAATTCTGACATAAAAGGAACAAAATGGGTAGGGGAGCAACTAGGGTGGGAAATTTTTCAACTCCTCTTCATCTTCCTCTGGCAGAGCAAGGAGTCAAAAAATGAATATGTCACTAGAAAAGTAGAATGACTGGCACAGAAGTCATTTTACCCACTACAAAGAATAACTGCCTTTATATATATATATGCTGCGATTTAAAGACATCTTGAAACTATCCCTTTATAGAACTGGTTTCCTCCACGATATGTCTGCCAGGGGCCCCCACTGAACTTTGTCCAGTGAGGAAAGAACAGGGCCCCATACATACTGAGGAGACATGGTAGATCAGCCACCATGGGGATGGGATGTGGGAAGGGGTGGGCTGGGGGTGGGGAGTGGGTGGCAACACAGAGGGAAGGCAAGATGCATTTGGGATCCAACCCCAAGGCGGGCAAGGGAAGGAGTCCGAACTGTCAGCCCTGGCTGCGTCCCAGGCTCTCTTGACTAGAGAAACAAATAAGAACCCTACTTGCAACTTCACCGACTTCAGAGACACACCAGGGAAATGACTCGATACAAAACTCATTATTTAGTTTCAGGGCAGGCCAGCGTCTCCACCAGGGTTCTCTTCCTTTCTTAAATCAGTTTTACACAGGTGCAATTTACAGGCACTAAAATGTACCCATGGCGAATGTCCAGTTCAGATGAGATGTGACAATGTAGACACGTGTATACTTCCGTTGCCTCCCAAGCAGCGCTGTTTTTAGATTCCATCTGGCAGCGCTTCTGGCGACAGGCCGGCAGCACCCCCTGCCCCAGCTGGTTATATACCTGGAGATTGCCTGATGCCTCCCACCCCCTCCAAGGAAACAAAAAAAAGCAAAGGCCCTTCCCTTCATCTTCTTCCCGCGACGCGGTTTCCGCGATTTAAGAGCACGGCCACTGGAGCCTCATTGCCAGGCAACAGTCCCCGGCCCGGAACCTCGAAGGCGCGCCGGGTGGGGGTGGGTAACAAGGCGCACCTCCTACCCCGGCTGTCATGGCTCTCGCTGTGCTTCCAGTTCCGCGATCCCGAGCACGGCGAGTGGTTTGGCTACCTGACCCGCGAGGGGACGGTCGCCCTCACCATCAAGGGGGGGTCCTTTTAAAGGTGAGTGCCCCCCACCCCAGGGTGGGGTGCGGGGAGCTGACAGGGCCGCCGTCGAGGCCCCGTCCCTGCCGGACGCGCCTCTCCCCCAGGCTGCTTCCACGTGCCGCGCTGCCTGGCCATGTGCGAGGAGCTGCTGGACGTCCTGCTGAGCCGCCTCGCCCCGGCTCCCGGGCCCCACGACCCGCCCACCCGTCCGGTGGCGGAATAAAGCTGAGTCTCTTCTACCTGTCCGTGGCCGCGCGTCCTTGGGACCCCGCGGGATGGACAGCCGCTGGGGACTGCGCTGCACCGGGCCGCTCACGGCCAGCGGCCAGGCCCACCCCGCGCATTGGCTCGCCGGGGCTCTGTTCCGCCTCGCGTGCTGGCTCGTCCCGGCGCATTGGCTCACTGGGGCCCCGAGCCGCCCCGCGCATTGGCTGGCCCGGCGCCCTGGCTCGCCCCTGCGCGCTGGCCCGCCCCGAGCACTGACTCCACTCCGAGCATCGTCCGAGCCGCCGGGAAGGCGCGGCCGGGAAGGCGGGTCCGGCGCGTGCCCGCCCCTTCCGTCGCCGCCCCCGCAAGCCCGGCCTCAGCCCAAGCCCCTGTGGCACTGGTGTCGCCTCGGAGCGCGGCGGCGGCTGACTGAGCCCTCACGACTCGTCCGGAGCCGCCACCCTACCCCCGCGCCGCCGCCATTATGAACATCCGCAGTGCGAGGGTGAGGGGACGGGGACAGCCGGGCGCGCCGCGGGGCTGCGGGACGCGAGGGACCGCGTGCGCATGCTCCCGCGGGGGCCCCGGGGCGCGGGGACCCTGCCGAGGGCCGCGCGCCGGGCGGCAGGGCTGCAGCGATCGGGACCGGCGGTGGGGGCTGCTGGCGCGCGCAGGGGACGGGCTGCCAGTGCTGGGGTCTCCGGGACCTGCCCCGAGCTCCCGCTCCGTCCCGGATGCGACGTTTGTCGAGCGGCAGCCGGGGGCCCGGCCCTGTGCGGAGACCGGTCTTCACGGTCCCTGCTGGGCCGCGGAGCTGTGTGCGCGCGTGCGTGCGTGCGTGCGTGCGTGCGTGTGTGTGTGTGTGTGTGTGTGGTGGGGGAGACAGATAGGTCGCCGCGTCCTAGCACCCCTCCGTCCCACTGTCCCCTCTCCTGCCTCAGCCAGAGGATCTCATGAACATGCAGCACTGCAACCTTCTTTGCCTCCCCGAGAACTACCAGATGAAATACTATTTCTACCATGGCCTCTCATGGCCCCAGGTAGGCAGCTTGGAAATCGGGAGGCTGGGGGAAAGCAGGATGGAGTGGGCAGAGCGATACAGAGCCCGGGGTGGGGGGAGCCGTCTGTTTGGTGAGGCCCAGAGGAGTTTCAGCCCCACGCCAAAGCCACTGAAAAGGTGTCCCCGAAGGGAGAGCCAGAAGGGGGCCTGGGGAGGGGCAGGACACTGCCACCGCGTCCCTGTTCTCTTGCCGGTTGAGGACAGGGCACAGTGTGGCTGGCGTGTGGCGCAAGGGAGCAACAGGTCGGCCCAGAACTTGCCACTTGAAGGCTCCTGTCTGCTAACAGGCACAGCGAGGGGACGGGTGGGCAGGTCAGGTCTCTTCCCCGGGTTCTTCCGGCTCCAACGGGAAGTCGGCTTCTGACTCGCTTCTGTCCTCTCTGTCACTAGCTCTCCTACATCGCCGAGGACGAGAACGGGAAGATCGTGGGGTATGTCCTGGCCAAAATGTGAGTCGCCAAGGAGGGGGAGAGAAGCCTGGCTGTGGGGCTGGGGCTGACACTGCACACCCCTGGGGGATGCTGCATGTTTCTTTGCTTTTAAATAAATAATACACTTTGGGTAGTAAAGTTTTTATAGAGGATTTGTGCAGCAAGTACACAGCTCCCATATACCCCCCTCACCCCCTTTTCTTACTATCTTGCAACCAGTGTGGTACATTTGTATACAATTATTAATTGAAGTCGACAGTTTACCATTTGCTTTTCTGTGTATGGTTCTCTGGGGTTTGAAATATGCATAGTGTCACAGATCCACCATCACAGGGTCATACAGAATGGGCTCACCACCCTAGAAATGCCCTGCCTTCCACCTTGTCATCCCTCTCTCCCTCCCCCAAACCCCTGATCTTTTTGCTGTCGCTATAGTTTTGCCTTTTCCAGAAAGTCATATCGCTGGAATTGCACACTGTATAGCCTTTCCAGGCTGGCTTCTTTCTCATGCAGCACTATGCATCGAAAGTTCCTTCTCCAGGACTTTTTGGGGCTTGAGAGCTCATTTCTTTTCCTTGCCAAATAATATTTTGTTGACCCTGCACAAGTGTGATGGATTTTGAGGCAGCAGAGAGACGCAGGATGGGCTGCTCTGATAGGAGAGATTCTCAGCTTCACCCCCGCCCCAAGTCTGGGATCTCTGGGGCCAGCTCAGAGGCGTCTGCACTCCCACCATGCCAGGAGCCCAGCGGGATGGCTGCGGCGGCCCAGGCTGCTTTCTGACCTCTCCTCTTTCCACGCTCTAGGGAAGAGGACCAGATGATGTGCCACACGGACACATCACCTCATTGGTGCGTAGGGCAGACCCCCAGACCCTGGTGGGGGAGAAGGAGGGAGGGGTTAGCTGGGGCAGCTCTGGAGGTCCCCACTCCCTGCCCATCCTTCCCCCACCAGGCCGTGAAGCGGTCCCACCGGCGCCTTGGCCTGGCACAGAAGCTCATGGACCAGGCCTCCCGAGCGATGATAGAGAATTTCAATGCCAAATATGTCTCCCTGCACATCAGGAAGAGGTGGAAGCCTGGGTTGAGGGGAGGGGACTGGCAGGGAGGGGAGGGAAGAAGAGACACTGTTTTGATGGGGGTCCTGGGGTGCCCTGGCTTTGGGAGAAGATCTGTGAAGTGGGATTCATGGGCAGGGGGGCTTTGGGGGGAAGGCCTGGAAGTGCCACCCCCTCTCTGGCCAAGTCTCTGCAGCTCAGCAGTGCCTTGTTCCCCTGCAGTAACCGGGCCGCCCTGCACCTCTATTCCAACACCCTCAACTTTCTGTAAGTATGGGCAGCCAACTCAGCACCCGGCAGTCGGCCTAGTGGCACGGTCCCTGGGCCTTCAGTACATGTCGTGGTGACCATTCCGCAAGGCGGAGCGTCAAGTGGCATCTAAGACTCCTGCCTAAAAGGAATTTGTTTCTTATGCTGTTTCTTAAATGTTTCTTATATTCATACTGCCTCTTTTTCTCATTTGACGTCTTTTGGGCTCTGTGATGGTGACATGCTCCCACACCTAGCTACTTTAATGAGCCAGCAGCTAACCCTGCATTAGCTTCAGCGTAGTGAAAATGCCTGCTCCTTTCTTAGAAATCAATAGGTCACCCTTTCTGCTCAAAATCCCCCTTTCCAAGCTTTCAAAGAGTTAGCTAGAAGAAACAAAAAGGTAATGATTAACAGATTCTAAAACATGAACACAAAAAAAATAGTTATAGGTTGCTTGGTACTCAGTAATAGGAACTGCTATGCCTGTGCCCGAACACTGTGTCTTGCTACGCTTCAGGGAGTCTGTCCCTGCTAGCCGATTGATCACTGTGTAAGAATAAATAATGTCTAAAATTTAGCCAAACTATTCTAGTATTGCATGCCTGAATGCTAATGCGTATGTTACAGAAAATTATAAAAATAAAGCTCTGATGCTCCGCTTGGTCGGAGATTCCATCTTTGTACCCAGACACAACAAGGTGTCTGTCTCCTTCTTTCGCCAACTCCAGCCCCCCTATCAGGACCCTGACCGTTGCTGAGGGTTAGGCCAGCCCTCGGCACAGCTGGTTGCAAACTCAAGAACCAGTCATCACAGGAAATAAATCCTGGAATTAACATTTTAAAATATTAAAATATATAGTGTGCACCTAAAGAATACAAGACAAGCGAGAGGCGGGGCAAGATGGCAGACTGGTGAGCTGTATGTTTTACTTACTCCTCCAGGAAAGTAGGTAAAAAGCCAGGAACTGCATGGACTGGACACCACAGAGCAATCTGACTTTGGGCATACTTCATACAACACTCATGAAAACGTGGAACTGCTGAGATCAGCGAAATCTGTAAGTTTTTGCGGCCAGGGGACCCGCGCCCCTCCCTGCCAGGCTCAGTCCCGGGAGAGGAGGGGCTGTCAGCTCCAGGAAGGAGAAGGGAGAATTGCAGTGGCTGCTCTTATCGGAAACTCATTCTACTGATTCAAACTCCAACCATAGATAGACTGAGACCAGACACCAGAGACTCTGAGAGCAGCCAGCCCAGCAGAGAGGAGACAGGCATAGAAAAAAAACAACACGAAAAACTCCAAAATAAAAGCAGAGGATTTTTGGAGTTCTGGTGAACACAGAAAGGGGAAGGGCGGAGATCAGGCCTTGAGGCGCATATGCAAATCCCGAAGCAAGGCTGATCTCTCTGCCCTGGGCACCTTTCCTTAATGGCCCTGGTTGCTTTGTCTATTAGCATTTCAATAACCCATTAGATCTCTGAGGAGGGCCGTTTTTTTTTTTTTTTTTAATCCTTTTTGCTTTTTCTAAAACAATTACTCTAAGAAGCTCAATACAGAAAGCTTCAAAGAATTGCAATTTGGGCACGTCAAGTCAAGAGCAGAACTAAGAGAGCTCTGAGACAAAAGGCAATAATCCAGTGGCTGAGAAAATTCACTAAACAACACAACTTCCCAAGAAAAGGGGGGTGTCCGCTCACAGCCACCATCCTGGTGGACAGGAAACACTCCTGCCCATCGCCAGCCCCATAGCCCAGAGCTGCCCCAGACAACCCAGTGTGACGGAAGTGCTTCAAATAACAGGCACACACCACAAAACTGAGCGTGGACATTAGCCTTCCCTGCAACCTCAGCTGAATGTCCCAGAGCTGGGAAGGGGGAGCAGTGTGAATTAACAGAGCCCCATTCAGCCATCATTTGAGCAGACTGGGAGCCTCCCTACACAGCCCAGCAGCCCAGAACTGCCCTGGGGGGACGGCACTCACCTGTGACATAGCACAGTCATCCCTCAACAGAGGACCCGGGGTGCACAGCCTGGAAGAGGGGCCCACTTGCAAGTCTCAGGAGCCATACGCCAATACCAAAGACTTGTGGGTCAGTGGCAGAGACAAACTGTGGCAGGACTGAACTGAAGGATTAGACTATTGCAGTAGCTTTAAAACTCTAGGATCATCAGGGAGATTTGATTGTTAGGGCCACCCCCCCTCCCCGACTGCCCAGAAACACGCCCCACATACAGGGCAGGCAACACCAACTACACACGCAAGCTTGGGACACCAATTGGGCCCCACAAGACTCACTCCCCCACTCACCAAAAAGGCTAAGCAGGGGAGATCTGGCTTGTGGAGAACAGGTGGCTCGTGGACGCCACCTGCTGGTTAGTTAGAGAAAGTGTACTCCACGAAGCTGTAGATCTGATAAATTAGAGATAAGGACTTCAACTGGTCTACAAACCCTAAAAGAACCCTATCAAGGTCAGCAAATGCCACGAGGCCAAAAACAACAGAAAATTATAAAGCATATGAAAAAACCAGATGATATGGATAACCCAAGCCCAAGCACCCAAATCAAAAGACCAGAAGAGACACACCTAGAGCAGCTACTCAAAGAACTAAAGATGAACAATGAGACCCTAGTACGGGATATGAAGGAAATCAAGAAGACCCTAGAAGAGCATAAAGAAGACATTGCAAGACTAAATAAAAAAATGGATGATCTTATGGAAATTAAAGAAACTGTTGACCAAATTAAAAAGATTCTGGACACTCATAGTACAAGACTAGAGGAAGTTGAACAACGAATCAGTGACCTGGAAGACGGCAGAATGGAAAATGAAAGCATAAAAGAAAGAATGGGGAAAAAAATTGAAAAACTCGAAATGGACCTCAGGGATATGATAGATAATATGAAACGTCCGAATATAAGACTCATTGGTGTCCCAGAAGGGGAAGAAAAGGGTAAAGGTCTAGGAAGAGTATTCAAAGAAATTGTTGGGGAAAACTTCCCAAATCTTCTAAACAACATAAATACACAAATCATAAATGCTCAGCGAACTCCAAATAGAATAAATCCAAAAAAACCCACTCCGAGACATATACTGATCACACTGTCAAACATAGAAGAGAAGGAGCAAGTTCTGAAAGCAGCAAGAGAAAAGCAATTCACCACATACAAAGGAAACAGCATAAGACTAAGTAGTGACTACTCAGCAGCCACCATGGAGGCGAGAAGGCAGTGGCACGATATATTTAAAATTCTGAGAGAGAGGAATTTCCAGCCAAGAATACTTTATCCAGCAAAGCTCTCCTTCAAATTTGAGGGAGAGCTTAAATTTTTCACAGACAAAGAAATGCTGAGAGAATTTGCTAACAAGAGACCTGCCCTACTGGAGATACTAAAGGGAGCCCTACAGACAGAGAAACAAAGACAGGACAGAGAGACTTGGAGAAAGGTTCAGTACTAAAGAGATTCGGTATGGGTACAATAAAGGATATTAATAGAGAGAGGGAAAAATATGGCAAACATAATCCAAAGGATAAGATGGCCGATTCAAGAAATGCCTTCACGGTTTTAACGTTGAATGTAAATGGATTAAACTCCCCAATTAAAAGATATAGATTCGCAGAATGGATCAAAAAAAATGAACCATCAATATGTTGCATACAAGAGACTCATCTTAGACACAGGGACACAAAGAAACTGAAAGTGAAAGGATGGAAAAAAATATTTCATGCAAGCTACAGCCAAAAGAAAGCAGGTGTAGCAATATTAATCTCAGATAAAATAGACTTCAAATGCAGGGATGTTTTGAGAGACAAAGAAGGCCACTACATACTAATAAAAGGGGCAATTCAGCAAGAAGAAATAACAATCGTAAATGTCTACGCACCCAATCAAGGTGCCACAAAATACATGAGAGAAACACTGGCAAAACTAAAGGAAGCAATTGATGTTTCCACAATAATTGTGGGAGACTTCAACACATCACTCTCTCCTATAGATAGATCAACCAGACAGAAGACCAATAAGGAAATTGAAAACCTAAACAATCTGATAAATGAATTAGATTTAACAGACATATACAGGACATTACATCCCAAATCACCAGGATACACATACTTTTCTAGTGCTCACGGAACTTTCTCCAGAATAGATCATATGCTGGGACATAAAACAAGCCTCAATAAATTTAAAAAGATTGAAATTATTCAAAGCACATTCTCTGACCACAATGGAATACAATTAGAAGTCAATAACCATCAGAGACTTAGAAAATTCACAAATACCTGGAGGTTAAACAACACACTCCTAAACAATCAGTGGGTTAAAGAAGAAATAGCAAGAGAAATTGCTAAATATATAGAGACGAATGAAAATGAGAACACAACATACCAAAACCTATGGGATGCAGCAAAAGCAGTGCTAAGGGGGAAATTTATAGCACTAAACGCATATATTAAAAAGGAAGAAAGAGCCAAAATCAAAGAACTAATGGATCAACTGAAGAAGCTAGAAAATGAACAGCAAACCAATCCTAAACCAAGTACAAGAAAAGAAATAACAAGGATTAAAGCAGAAATAAATGACACAGAGAACAAAAAAACAATAGAAAGGATAAATATCACCAAAAGTTGGTTCTTTGAGAAGATCAACAAGATTGACAAGCCCCTAGCTAGACTGACAAAATCAAAAAGAGAGAAGACCCATATAAACAAAATAATGAATGAAAAAGGTGACATAACTGCAGATCCTGAAGAAATTAAAAAAATTATAAGAGGATATTATGAACAACTGTATGGCAACAAACTGGATAATGTAGAAGAAATGGACAATTTCCTGAAAACATATGAACAACCTAGACTGACCAGAGAAGAAATAGAAGACCTCAACCAACCCATCACAAGCAAAGAGATCCAATCAGTCATCAAAAATCTTCCCACAAATAAATGCCCAGGGCCAGATGGCTTCACAGGGGAATTCTACCAAACTTTCCAGAAAGAACTGACACCAATCTTACTCAAACTCTTTCAAAACATTGAAGAAAATGGAACACTACCTAACTCATTTTATGAAGCTAACATCAATCTAACACCAAAACCAGGCAAAGATGCTACAAAAAAGGAAAACTACCGGCCAATCTCCCTAATGAATATAGATGCAAAAATCCTCAACAAAATACTTGCAAATCGAATCCAAAGACACATTAAAAAAATCATACACCATGACCAAGTGGGGTTCATTCCAGGCATGCAAGGATGGTTCAACATAAGAAAAACAATCAATGTATTACAACACATTAAAAACTCGAAAGGGAAAAATCAATTGATCATCTCAATAGATGCTGAAAAAGCATTTGACAAAATCCAACATCCCTTTTTGATAAAAACACTTCAAAAGGTAGGAATTGAAGGAAACTTCCTCAACATGATAAAGAGCATATATGAAAAACCCACAGCCAGCATAGTACTCAATGGTGAGAGACTGAAAGCCTTCCCTCTAAGATCAGGAACAAGACAAGGATGCCCGCTGTCACCACTGTTATTCAACATTGTGCTGGAAGTGCTAGCCAGGGCAATCCAGCAAGACAAAGAAATAAAAGGCATCCAAATTGGAAAAGAAGAAGTAAAACTGTCATTGTTTGCAGATGATATGATCTTATATCTAGAAAACCCTGAGAAATCAACGATACACCTACTAGAGCTAATAAACAAATTTAGCAAAGTAGCGGGATACAAGATTAATGCACATAAGTCAGTAATGTTTCTATATGCTAGAAATGAACAAACTGAAGAGACACTCAAGAAAAAGATACCATTTTCAATAGCAACTAAAAAAATCAAGTACCTAGGAATAAACTTAACCAAAGATGTAAAAGACCTATACAAAGAAAACTACATAACTCTACTAAAAGAAATAGAAGGGGACCTTAAAAGATGGAAAAATATTCCATGTTCATGGATAGGAAGGCTAAATGTCATTAAGATGTCAATTCTACCCAAACTCATCTACAGATTCAATGCAATCCCAATCAAAATTCCAACAACCTACTTTGCAGACTTGGAAAAGCTAGTTATCAAATTTATTTGGAAAGGGAAGATGCCTCGAATTGCTAAAGACACTCTAAAAAAGAAAAACGAAGTGGGAGGACTTACACTCCCTGACTTTGAAGCTTATTGTAATGCCACAGTTGCCAAAACAGCATGGTACTGGCACAAAGATAGACATATAGATCAATGGAATCGAATTGAGAATTCAGAGATAGACCCTCAGATCTATGGCCGACTGATCTTTGATAAGGCCCCCAAAGTCACCGAACTGAGCCATAATGGTCTTTTCAACAAATGGGGCTGGGAGAGTTGGATATCCATATCCAAAAGAATGAAAGAGGACCCCTACCTCACCCCCTACACAAAAATTAACTCAAAATGGACCAAAGATCTCAATATAAAAGAAAGTACCATAAAACTCCTAGAAGATAATGTAGGAAAACATCTTCAAGACCTTGTATTAGGAGGCCACTGCCTAGACTTTACACCCAAAGCACAAGCAACAAAAGAGAAAATAGATAAATGGGAACTCCTCAAGCTTAGAAGTTTCTGCACCTCAAAGGAATTTCTCAAAAAGGTAAAGAGGCAGCCAACTCAATGGGAAAAAATTTTTGGAAACCATGTATCTGACAAAAGACTGATATCTTGCATATACAAAGAAATCCTACAACTCAATGACAATAGTACAGACAGCCCAATTATAAAATGGGCAAAAGATATGAAAAGACAGTTCTCTGAAGAGGAAATACAAATGGCCAAGAAACACATGAAAAAATGTTCAGCTTCACTAGCTATTAGAGAGATGCAAATTAAGACCACAATGAGATACCATCTAACACCGGTTAGAATGGCTGCCATTAAACAAACAGGAAACTACAAATGCTGGAGTGGATGTGGAGAAATTGGAACTCTTATTCATTGTTGGTGGGACTGTATAATGGTTCAGCCACTCTGGAAGTCAGTCTGGCAGTTCCTTAGAAAACTAGATATAGAGCTACCATTCGATCCAGCGATTGCACTCCTCGGTATATACCCGGAAGATCGGAAAGCAGTGACACGAACAGATATCTGCACGCCAGTGTTCATAGCAGCATTATTCACAATTGCCAAGAGATGGAAACAACCCAAATGTCCTTCAACAGATGAGTGGATAAATAAAATGTGGTATATACACACGATGGAATACTATGCGGCAGTAAGAAGGAACGATCTGGTGAAACATATGACAACATGGATGAACCTTGAAGACATAATGCTGAGCCAAATAAGCCAGGCACAAAAAGAGAAATATTATATGCTACCACTAATGTGAACTTTGAAAAATGTAAAACAAATGGTTTATAATGTAGAATGTAGGGGAACTAGCAGTAGAGAGCAATTAAGGAAGGGGGAACAATAATCCAAGAAGAACAGATAAGCTATTTAACGTTCTGGGGATGCCCAGAAATGACTATGGTCTGTTAATTTCTGATGGTTGTAGTAGGAACAAGTTCACTGAAATGTTGCTATATTATGTAACTTTCTTGGGGTAAAGTAGGAACATGTTGGAAGTTAAGCAGTTATCTTAGGTTAGTTGTGTTTTTCTTACTCCCTTGCTATGGTCTCTTTGAAATGCTCTTTTATTGTATGTTTGTTTTCTTTTTAACTTTTTTTTTTCATACAGGTGATTTGAAAAAAGAAGGGAAAGTTAAAAATAAAAAAAAAAAAGAAAGAAAAAAGACAAACAAGGGGAAAAAAAAAAAAGATGTAGTGCCCCCTTGAGGAGCCTGTGGAGAATGCAGGGGTATTCGCCTACCCCACCTCCATGGTTGCTAACATGACCACAGACATAGGGGACTGGTGGTTTGATGGGTTGAGCCCTCTACCATAAGTTTTACCCTTGGGAAGATGGTTGCTGCAAAGGAGAGGCTAGGCCTCCCTGTATTTGTGCCTAAGAGTCTCCTCCTGAATGCCTCTTTGTTGCTCAGATGTGGCCCTCTCTCTCTGGCTAAGCCAACTTGAAAGGTGAAATCACTGCCCTCCCCCCTATGTGGGATCAGACACCCAGGGAAGTGAATCTCCCTGGCAACGTGGAATATGACTCCCGGGGAGGAATGTAGACCCGGCATCGTGGGATGGACAACATCTTCTTGACCAAAAGGGGGATGTGAAAGGAAATGAAATAAGCTTCAGTGGCAGAGAGATTCCAAAACGAGCCGAGAGATCACTCTGGTGGGCACTCTTACGCACACTTTAGACAACCTTTTTTAGGTTGTAAAGAATTGGGGTAGCTGGTGATGGATACCTGAAACTATTAAACTACAACCCAGAACCCATGAATCTCGAAGACAGTTGTATAAAAATGTAGCTTATGAGGGGTGACAGTGGGATTGGGAATGCCATAAGGACCAAACTCCACTTTGTCTAGTTTATGGATGGATGTGTAGAAAAGTAGGGGAAGCAAACAAACAGACAAAGGTACCTAGTGTTCTTTTTTACTCCAATTGCTCTTTTTCACTCTAATTATTATTCTTGTTATTTTTGTGTGTGTGCTAATGAAGGTGTCAGGGATTGATTTAGGTGATGAATGTACAACTATGTAATGGTACTGTAAACAATCGAAAGTACAATTTGTTTTGTATGGCTGCGTGGTATGTGAATATATCTCAATAAAATGATGATTAAAAAAAAAAAAAAAGAATACAAGACAAGCAAAGAGAAAATGATGACCCATCCAAAGAAAGGGTATAAAATTACAGAAGACAACAATGAAGAAGAAACAAATGTGGACATATCAGAGCCATTAAAAAATTACCTCAAAAATGCTCCAGTCTTCAATTATAGTTTCCAGTATATTAGCCACAATGCATATCACATTCACATTTAAGGAGCACCATGTCTTTGACAATGCATGGTCTATTGCATTTAGTAGTGTGCCCTATTACATGTTGGCCAATCACCAAATGTTACTGCATTGATTAAAATACATCACGTTAAATCAGTATTACATTGGATGTTCTCGGTGATCTTGAAAACCTGAAGTTTAAGAATTCACCAAGTTCATGATATGGTTCTAGATAGTTTATACCATGCAATAAGTTCTTGTCTGAATAGAAACTCCTGTAAGCAATGCACAGAATATGCCGCAAAATATAACTGAGCATTTCAGTGCAGTTATGCAATTATCATTATATCATTAAATATTAATCAACCATTTACTTATTGTGAACTCCACAACCAAATTGAAATTTCTAATGAAAAAATGCTCAAGAAGATGAAAGTACAGAGGAAAAAGCTAAAGGATATCAAGAAAGCAATAAATGAATAATATGATAGTCTAAGTAAAGAAATAGAAATTTTAAAAAGGAGGAAAACAGAACTACTGGAGAGGAAGACCACAGTAACTGAAATGAAAAATGCCCAGGAGATTTTCAGAAGCAGATTGGAGCTGGCAAAAGAAAGAATCAGTGAACTTGAAAACAAGACACTTCAATTGAGTCCGGCTGAGGAGTAAAAAAAAAGAAATATTCAAAGTGAAAATAGACAAAGACAGCTATGGGACACCATCAAGTGCACCAATTTATGCATTATGGTAGTTCCAGAAGGAATAGAAAGAGATAAAAGTGCAGCAGGAATATTCAAAAAATGATAGATAACTTCCCAAACATAGCAAAAGATGTGACTATGCACATCCAAGTAGCTCACAGAGAACCAAACAGGACAAACATGAAGAAAAAATACACCCAGTCATATATTGATTACATTATCAAATACAAAGTCCAAGGAGAGAGAGAGAGCTGAAATCTGTGAGTAAAGCAACATGTTATTACAAACTAGTCCCAGTTAGATTGAGCCCTGATTAATCATCAGAAACCATGGAGTTAAGAAGGTTGAAATACTTGAAGTACTGAAGGAAAACAACTGCTAGCCAAGAATTTTCTATCAAGGGGACTTTCAAAAATGAAGGGGAGATTAAGACATTCTCGATGAAAAAAAGCTGAGGGAGTTAATCACCACTAGATCTGCACTGCAAGCAATACTAAAAGAAGTTCTGCAGACTGAAAAGAAAGGATACTAGACAATGGTTGAAAGCATCATAAAAAATAAAGACTTTCAGTAAAGGTAACCATTTGGGTAATTATAAATTTCAGTATCATTGTATTATATTATTTGGTATATAACTCCTCTTCTTACTTCTTACAGGTGGTAAAATTCAAATACATAAAGAGTAATGATAAAGCTAAAATTCAAATACATAAAGAGTAATGATAAAGCTATCATTTTTTATATACAATGTACAAGCATATAAGTGGTAACAAGTACAAAAATGATAGGGAAAGAGGGTTATAGGAAAAGTATACGTTCATGCTATTAAAGTTAAGATGGCATCAAACCAAATATTGTTATATATTTAGTGTCTTTAAATTTTAACCCCAGATAACAACAAGGAAAATAGATGAAAAATATATCAAGAGAGAAATGAGGAAACACTCAATATTGTATAACACAAAAAAGCAAATAAATATAAAGATAAGTGTGCTGGTTTGAATCTATTATGTATCCGACAAAAGCCATGTTCCTTAATGCAAAATTTTGGTGGCAGACTTACTAGTCTTTTGGTTAAAGTGCAACCTTTTGATTAGGTTTTTACTGTGGCAATGTGACCCAGCCAAACGTTAAGTGAGAACTCGCGATTAGATCATTCCTATGGTGGTGTGACCCCACCCATCCAGTGATTATTTCACTGGAGTAATTGAAAAAACTCACAGAGAAGGAGCTCAGAGAAGCTGAAAGAGGCATTTTGGAGAGAAGCTAAAATATGTAACCCAGAGTTTGTCCCAGGTTAAGCTAAGAGCCAACACATACCCAGATGCTTAGAGATGCTGAGCAATGCCTACAGAAGGTTTGGAGATGTTAAGCTAAGAGATGAAGCCCAGAGTTTGCCCCAGAAAAACTAAGAGAGGACTCCCAGATGCTTAGAGAGAAATGCCCGAGGAGAAACAAGCAGATAGCTGAGAGAAGTTAAGAGAGACAGAAGGCCAGGGACATTTTGGTGAAAGCCATTTTGAAATGCTACCATGGAGCAAAAGAACAGCAGATGCCAGCTGTGTGCCTTCCCAGCTGACAGAGGTGTTCTGGACACTATTGGCCTTCCTTCAGTGAAGGTATCTTTTTACTGATGCCTTAGTTTGGACACTTTTATGGTCTTAGAACTGTAAATTTGCAACCCAATTAATCCCCTTTATAAAAGCCAATCCATTTCTGGTGTTCTACATCCCAGAAGCATTAGGAAACCAGAACAGATTTTAGTACCAGAGAAGTGGGGGTGCTGCTGAGTTTGCAGATACCAAGCATGTTTGAATAGCTTTTTAAAAGGTGAAGCAGAACATTCTGAAAGAAATTGTGAAGAGTTTGATAGAAAAGTCCTGAATCGCTTTGCGGAGACTTTTGGTAGAAATATGGACTTAAAGTTACTTCTGATGAGGCCTTAGACAGGAATGATGAATGTGTCATTGCTAACCAGAAAAAAGATGATCCTTGTTTTCTAAAATCCTCCAGAGCAGGGAATTTGGCAAAATTGGGTCCTAGTGTCAGATGGAAGGCAGAATTTGAAAGCACCAAGCTGGGATATTTAGCTGAAGAGATATCCCAAGAAAATGCAGAAAACACAACCTGGCTTCTCCTTGCAGTTTATATAGTAAAATGTGAGAGGAAAGAGATAAGCTGAGAACTGAACTATTTGGTTAAAAAAAAAACAAAACAAATTGATGGACTGAAAAATTCTGGGCTTCTAGGAAGTGAGACCCCAGAGGATAGTGTGTCACGTGAGGATTTACCTGGAAACAGCCATCGATTTCAGTAAAAGCCAGGACTGGAGATGGAGTTATCCAGAAAGTATTTTTGGAAAGTCCTATATTCTGATTATTTTGACCCATGTATGCTGCATGCCAAGCCAATAAATTTTTTGTGAGATTTGTTTAAATGGAACCACTGCCCATCTGGAGTAAAAGAGACAGAAAAGGGACAAATTTATGGAAAGATGACTACAAAGGCATAACCATGGAAGCCAAGCTCTAGAGCCAAGATATGTTATGCCAGGAGAGCAGATACACCCATACACATGAAAGGGTGAGTTTGCACTGGAGGCAGAAGGCAGGTCTTCTGCCTTGATGCTCAGGAAGAATGCTGCCACCCTGTTTCAGTTTGCTAATGCTGCCATAATGCAAAATACTAGAGATGTATTGGCTTTTATAAAGGGGGGTTATTTGGTTGCAAAGATACTGTCTTAAGGCCATAAAGTATCCAAGGTAAGGCATCAACAATAGGTACCTTCACTGAAGGATGGCTAATGGCATTCAGAAAACCTCTGTTAGCTGGGAAGGCATGTGGCTGGCATATACTTGCTCCTATGTCGCATTTCAGTCCCTCTCTCAGCTCCTGTGCATCCTTCAAAGTGTCCCTTGTGGCTGCAGGAAGCTTACTCCTTCTGTCTGAGCTTATATAATGCTCTAGTAAACTAATCAAGGCCCATGCCAAATGGGCAGGGCCACATCTCCATAGAAATTATCCAGAGTTATCACCTACAGTTGGGTGGATCACATTGAATCCTCATGGAAAGACTCAAAGAATTACAATCTAATCAGCACAAATGCATCTGCCCACACAAGATTGCATCAAAGATAATGGCATTTTGGGGGACACAATACATTCAAACCAGCACATTCTACCCCATGAACCCCAAAATGACTTGATCTTTCCATATACAAAATACATTCATCCCATCACAATATCACAGGAACTTGGATCATTACATTAACAATATGTAAGTACAAGAACCCATCAGAATCACTTATGGGCATGATGTGTCCTAAGGCATAATTCCACTCTAGCTGTGGACCTGTGAAACTTGGAACAAGTTGTGTACTGCCAATATGCAAAGAAGAAGAGACAGCCATAGGATAAACATTCCATTGTCATAAGGAGAAACTGAAAGGAAAACAGGGATAAAAGGACCAAAACTGTTCCTAAAACCTACAAGGCAAACTCCATTAGATTTCAAAGTCTGAGCATCATTTAGAGAATGATGTTTTATCCTTGGGGCTTGAGAGAGTGGGAGTCTAACCCTTCCTAAGTGCTTTTGCAGCAACCCTTTTCTCTCCAAATGCTGGCGTAAGTATATCCACACATAGGGGAGACCAACTTCTCAGCCCCCCTCCTCAAACATTGGGACAGCACATGGATTCCCTTCCATCTCTGGGGCGTATGTTCAACCCCTTCAGACCAGTGGGGTGGCAGCCAGGCTCTCCCCAATCCCCTGGGAATATGCTCCACCCTCTCTGAGGACTGGGGTGATAGCACTCTTCCTGAACATTGAGGTGGAAGGCCCACCTTTGGCCTTTGGGGCAAACTCACCCTTTCCATGCATGTAGGCTGCTCTGTTCTCCCAGCCCGAGACCTCTTGACTCCAGACCTCAAACTCCATGGCCCTGTCTTTGAAGAAATTTTCCTTCATTTTGATCCTTCTGTGTCCCTTCCAGTCCAGACCAGCAGTGCCTCCATATACACAGATCTCACAAATATCTGGTTGGTTTGGTGTGAAGCACACAAGGGCCAAAGCCATCAGACAACAGGAGCTTCCAGAAATCCTTTCTGGATAACTCCATCACCAATCTTGGTTTGTACTGAAATGGTAGCCTGGTTCCATGTTTAGTTAAATCCTCATGTGGGGCTGTCCACCAATCCATTGTTTGGAGAGGAGAGCCTTTGCCCTGAAGATGCAGAGTCCAGGCCATGCCCCAATGCTTGAGGAGGGTGTGAACAAGAGCAAGGTGGTCTCCCCAATATGCGGATTTATTGGAGTTATCACACCAGTGTTTGGGGAGAACAGGGCTGCAATAAAGGCAAGGGACTGCCAGGATCTCAAGCCTGAAAGATGAAAGGTCATTCAATAAATGACTCTCAGACTTTGAAATCTAATGAAGTATGCTCTGGGGGTTTTAGGAACTGTTTCAGCCCCAAGACCCCTGTTTTCCTTTCAATTTCTCCCTATCGCAATGGGAATGTTTATCCTATGACTGTCCATCCTTTAAATATTGGAAGCACATAACTTGTTCTAAGTTTCACAGGTTCACAGCCAGAGGAGAATTTTGCTTTGGACAGACCATACCTGTAACAGATTTTGATGAGACTTTGTACTTATCTATTGTTACTGAAATGATTGAAGTTTTTGTGATATTGTGATGGAATGAATGTATTTTTTATATGTAAAGAACACAACTTTTTGAGGTCCAGGGGGTCCAATGTGCTGGTTTGAATGTATTATGTCCCCCCAAAAGCCACGTTCTTTAATGTAATCTTGTGGGGGCAGAGTTTGATTAGGGTGGAACCTCTTGATTAGATTGTTTTCATGGAGATGTGACCCACCCAACTGTTAGAACTTTTGATTAGATAATTTCCATGGAGGTGTGACCCCACCCATCTAGTGTTTACATCACTAGAGTACTTGAAGAGAACCCACAGAGAAGGAGCTCAGAGAAGCTGAGAGAGACATTTTGGAGAGAAGCTACAATATGTAATCCAGAGTATGCCCTGGGAGAAGCTAAGAGCCAACACAGTCTCAAATGCTTGGAGATGCTGAGAAAGAGATGAAGCCCAGAGTTTGCCCCAGAGAAGCTAAGAGAGGACTACCAGAAGCTTAGAGGGAAATGCCCCAAGAGAAACAAACAGATAGCTGGGAGAAGTTAGGAGAGACAGAAGCCCAGAGATATTTTGGAAAAAGCCATTTTGAAATACAACCTTGGAGAAAAGGACCAGCAGATGCCAGCCATGTGCCTTCTCAGCTGAAAGAGGTATTCTGGGCACCATTGGCCTTCCTTCTGTGAGGTTATCCTCTTGTTGATGCTTTAGTTTGGACACTTTTATGGCCTTGGAAATGTAAATTTATAACCTAATAAATCCCCTTTGTAAAGGGAATCCATTTCTTGTATTTTGCATAATGACAGCATTAGCAAACTGGAATAGTAGGCAATAATGTATGTGGGGAAAAAAGTTTATGATTTCCAAAGGTGAAATAGCAAAATGGCAGGATAAAATCCAATATTATCAATAGCTATTTTAAATGTAAATGGATTAAACTCCCCAGTAAAAAGGCAGAGAGTGGCAGAATGGCTAAAAAAGCATGACCGTACTATACACCATCTATAAGAAACTCAACTTAAAGTAAAAAATGCAAATAGACTGAGGATGAAATAAATAAATAAATATGCCATGCATGCAGTAGCCAAAAGAGCTGGGTTGGATAAACTAATATTGGAGTAAACAAACTTTAAATCAGAAAAATCACAAAGATGTTCATTATTTGCTTATAAAGGGGGCAATTCAACAGGAAGATATAATAATTATAAGTATATATGCACCCAACAGCAGAGCCCCAAAATATATGAAGCAAATACTAACAGATGTTATGGGAGAAATTCATAGTGCTACATTAATAGATTTTAACACACCACTGTCAGTAATGGATAGAACATCTAGCCAGAAGATCAATAAGGAAGTATTGAACAGTACTTCAACCAACTAGAAATGACAGACATATATAGAACACCATACCCAATAAAAACAGAATACACATTCTTCTCAAGTTCACATTGATCATTCTCCAGGATAGACCATATTTTAGGTAACAAAAAAAGTCTCAATAATTTAAATAGTGAAATCACACAATGTCCCAAATGACCACAACCTAATGAAACTAGAAATCAGTAACAGAGGGAGAAAAGGAAAATTCACAAATATGAGGAAATTAAAAGAAAAAATTCTCTTAACCAATGGGTTAAAGAGGAAATGGGAAGTGAAATTAGGAAATATCTTGAGATGAATGAAAATGAAAATACAACACTCCAAAGCTTATGGTATGCAGCAAAGTCAATAATGAGAGGGAAATTTATATCTCTAAATTCTCTAAATTCTTACATTATAAAAGAAGAAAGACTTCAGATCAGAGAACTCACCTCAAAACTGGAAGAACTTGAAAAAGAAAGAACAGAAAAGTAAAACCCACAGTGAGAAGGAGGAAGGAAATAATGAAGATTAAAGTGGAGATAAACAAAATAGAGAACAAAAAATATAGAGAATCAACAAAACCAAAAATTTGGATATAGGGGTTGAGAAAGCATATGGTGGTGCTATTAATTATAATAGGATTCTCTGGAAAATTCTAATTCCTAGTGTCTTAGTTTCCTAGGGCAGGGATCACAAATTAACCAAACTAGGCAGCATAAAACAAATTTATTGTCCTACAGTTTTTGAAGCTAGAAGACAAAAAACCAAGGTATTGGAAAGACCTTGATCCCTCTGAAACCTTCTTTGCCATTTCCTAGTTTTTGGTGGTTGTAGGCAAACCTTGGCATTTCTTGGCTTGTAAAAACATCATTTTAATCTCTGCCTCCATCTTCTCATGGTGTTCTCTTTTCCATGCCTGTGTCTCTTCTCCCCTTCTTATAAGGACACCAGTCATATTGGATTAAGGGCCCACCCTACTCCAGTGTGAACTCAACTAATTCCAACTGCAATGAACCTATTTCCAAAAAAAATCATTCTGATATATGGGAAGTTAGGAGTTCAATATAATCAATCCTTTTTGAAGACAAAATTCAACCCATAACACCTGTTTAATTCCTATTAATTCTTCCACTCAGCATAAATATATTTTTTTCATAGAGTACTTCCCCAAATTCCTAGCTAAATTAGTTCCTTTCTCATGGCATTGTGTAATTTTTTTATTCATAGCACTAGGTACAATTTGCAATTATTTGTTAATTTATGCAACTATTCCTTTAAGTTATGTGTCTCCATTAGAATGTAAATTCCTATGATGGCAGTACTCTATAGCAAGGCTGTTTTAGTTTCCACTGTATGCTTAGTGGATAGTGCAATGCCTGGCATGCAGTAAGCACTAAATAAATGTATGTTGAATGAATGAATGGAGATCTGAATAATTGGATATATATTCCATTTTCTAGATAGAAAAACTAAATAGTTTATAATATTTCTTATCTAAGATTTAATTTAAAGACTTAGCTTATTTCCATTCAAACTGTCAAAAGCATTTTTCTTTTGGAGTTCAATGAAATGATTCTAAAGTGGATATGAAAAAAAGGACAAAGATATAAAAAATATAAAAATAGTACAATGGGAAGGGTTTAGAAAACCCATTTAAAGCTAAATAATTTTGTACTAATATAGACAGAGAAATACAGATATGTAAAACCTAAAGTCTGGAAATAGACCTGATTACAAACAATAGCAATGTATCTCATAATAAAAGCTATGATTTACTGAATATGTCAGATATTTTATTTACATAATTCCCAGTCTTCACAATGATTCTGTCAGAATAGTTATATATTTCTACAATTTACAGACAAGGAAGCTGTGGTTCAATGACATTAAGTAAATTGGTTAATGCTGCATAGCTAGTAGGTAACAGAGCATGAATTTGAAACCAAGTCTGTTTGTAAAGCCTGTGAGTTTTAAGGTTTATTTAATTACTAGTGGTATTGTGTTAAATAGATAGCTACCTAAATTAGACTTGAACATGAAACAACATAAACTCTAGATGGATTAGACACAATCACATTATGGAAAATAAAAGAGAAAATAGATTACAATACTTATCGTACTTGTGCAGAAATAGTTTATCTTTGAAACAATAGAAGTCATGAAGGTTAAAGCTGTCATATTTGAATATATAATAAAAATTTCTATACAGTAAGAATTAAATATTATTAAAAGCAGGTAGAAATTGTGAAAAATACTTCTACTGCAAAAAGCACAGTGTTTGTATCTATGATATTTAAAGAACCTATCCGAATATATAGGAACAACATCAAGGACTCAACACAAAAAAAATGGACAAAGAATTTGAACAGAAATTTCCCAAAAAGGGGAAATTAGTAATTAAATATGTTGGAGATAGTACATCCTCATGATGTGTCATCAAAATAGTGTGAACTGGAGTCACCTTGATATTTTGTGACAGTGTGAATGTATACATAACAATAATAACCAGTAATGGTAAGATTATAATGTATTTGAACTTGAGTAGTATTACAAATTGGAATAATTCCTATAAAAGGCAATATGGGTGAGGGTAATGTGGTGGCATAGAGAGGAGTGGAAGCTAGTTAGTCCCCCTAAACAACTAATAAAAACCAGAAGCAACTAGTAAATAATGAATAACTGTTGGGGGACAAACATGACTGTCCACATATCATACACCAGCCTGGTTTGGGAGGAATGCCCAAGATCACAGCATAAAATTTGTAAGCAAAAAGGGTGGATTATGAGCCAAGAGACCCTCCTCCATGGCAGCCCAAACTTCAAAACCTTGCTCTGCTAGAGAGCAGCACTCTCTGAACAAGCAAATATACCTCAGCCCAGTTCCAAATGAGGTTTTAATTAACAAATTTTGACTGCTCAATACAAACTACAAATCCCCAACAAGCAGACAGATGCTTTTGGTGAGGACAGACTTTGGAGAGCAAGAGGACTTCTCTGTGAGGGAGGGGGAGTCAGATGACCAGGTGCTATCTCAGGCCAATGGGTGAAATTGAGGGTGACTGAGGACTAGCCCTGAAGGGGGTCTTTCTGTACCTTTTTAGTCTCAGTGGAGAACGCCTCAGGCATTTTCAGTTTCCAGAGCTCTGACCCAGAAAAGGGTGGAGACAGCAGGGTCAGACTATTCAAATGCAAATGATATCTCTCCAGGGGATGTATTTTCCCTAAGAGGAAAGGGAAGGTGCCAAGCTCTATGACCCACCTTCCATTCAGAACAAGAACCCAGAGCCTGGGGGAAAACAGCCACAGGCCACTCCTCCTTATACCAGTCTGGAGTGACAGAGTGCAGGCACCACCTGCCGGGCAGAAAAGCACAGTGGTTTGAGGCCTCAAAGGGTATATAAACCTTCTATGACTCACCTTCAGGGAGATGTAATACTACTGCCTCCTTTTAAGAACTAAGCCTGTTCTGGTCCAAGAAAATCTGCTATGGGTAACCAAGGGAAACCAGATGCCAATACAACAGAAAACTACAACCTACACTGAGAAAAAATGATGCTTTGGCCCAGTCAGAGGAACAAACTTACACTTCAATTGATATACAGGAATTGAAACAACTAATGCTAAATCAATTCAAAAAGCTTAGAGAAGTTATGGCGAAAGAGATGAAATGTATAATGAAAACACTGAGCATACACAAGGTAGAAAATGAAAGTTCAAAAAGAAAAAACAAATGGCAGAATCTATGGAAATGAAAGGGACAACACAAGAGGTGAAGGATACAATAGAGATATAAAACAGCAGAACTCAAGATGCAGAAGAAAACACTCAGGAACTGGAGAGCAAGACACCTGAAAGCTTACATACAAGAGAACAGAGAGAAAAGAATGGAAAAATATGAGAAACATTTCTGGGAATTGAATGACAACAAAAAATGCAGGAATGTACATGTCATGTGTTTCCCATGAACTTGGGGCACTATATTGAGTGAAGGAGAAGAGAAGGGAAAAGGGACAGAAGCAATAACAGAGGAAATAATCAATGAAAATATTCCATCTCTTATGAAAGACATAAAATTACAGACCCAAGAAACACAGCATGCCCCAAACAGAATAGATTTGAACAGGCCAACACCAAGACACTTAATCAGATTATCAAACATCAAAAATAAAGAGAGAATCCTGAAAGCAGCAATAGAAAAGTGACCCATCACATACAAAGGAAGCTTGAGAAGACTATGTGTGGATTTCTTAATGGAAACCATGGAGGCAAGAAGGAAGTGGGGTGATATATTTAAGAAACTGAAAATGAAAAACCACCAATCTAAGAATCCTATATCCAGCAAAACTGTCCTTCTAATATGAAGGAGAGCTTAAAATATTCTCTGGCAAACAGACAATGACAGAGTTTGTGGACAAGATACCAGTTCTACAGGAAACACTAAAGGGAGCACTGCAGACAGAAAGGAAAAGACAGGAGTGAGAGGTTTGGAATACAATTTTGGGAGATAGTAGCACAGCAATACAAGTACACTGAACAAAGATGACTGTGAGTATTGTTGAAAGAGGAAGTTTAGGAGCATGTTGGACACCAGAAGGAAAGAGGAAAGGTAAAGACTGGGACTGTATAAATCAATGAAACCTAGGTTGCTCAATGGTTGTGATAAAAGGTACAAACATGTTTTTATATGATGGGGAACAAATGAATGTCAACATTGCTAGGTGTTAAAAATAAGGAGGGATTGGGGGGGGAAGTGTCATCAGTGCAAACTAGATACTATAATTAATGGAAAATTGTATTATACTTCCTTTAATGTAACAAAGGCAATATACCAAAGCTAAATGCATATGGGGGGCATAGGGAAGGGGTATGGGAATCTTGGCATTGGGGATGTTGGTCTGACTCTTGATTCTACTTTGGTTTAATGCTCTCTTTCCTTTTTTCACCTCCCTGCACTCAGATTTTTTTCTCTTTTTTTTTCTTTTTGTCTCTCTATCTTCTTTTACTCTTCCTCTTTCTTTGTAGAAGAAATGGAGATGTCCTTATATAGATAGTGGTGATTGTGGTGAATACATAAATACATATACAGGGAACCAACAATTGTTTACTTAGGATGGAATGTATGGTGTGTAAACAAAACCTTCTTTAAAAAAAGGGGGGGTTGATGAAGAAAACTTGGGGCACTATATTGAGTGAAATAAGACAGACACACAAGGACAAATATTGCAGGGTCTCACTGATATGAATTAGTTATAATATGTAAACTCATAGACATGAAATATAAGTTGCCAGCATATAGAATGGGGCTAAAGAATGAGGGGCAGTTGCTTATTATGAGCAGAATGTTCAACTAGGATGAACTTAAATGTTTGGAAGTGGACAGAGGTGATGGTAACACATTGTGAGAATGACTATCAGTGCTGAATGCTCTGTGAATGTGTTGGAAAGGGTACGCTCAGAGTCACGTATGTCACCAGAAGGAAAGTTGGAGGTTAAAAGATGGGAATGTATAAAACAGTGAATCTTGTGGTGGACAATGTCTGTGATTGTACAAATATTAGAAATCTCTCTCATGAACCAGAGCAAATGTATGACACTATAACTAGAAGTTAATAATAGAGAGGCATGTAGGAAAAATACATACCTATTGCAAACTATATATTACAGTTAGTAATATTTTAACATTCTTTCATCAACAGTAACAAATGTACTATACCAATACTATGAATCAATAATGGAGGGAAGGGTGGTTAGGGGTATGGGAGGATTTGATTTCTTCCTTTTGTCTTTATTTCTTTTCTGGAGTAATGAAAATGTTCCACAAATGAAACAAATTAATTGTGGTGTTGGATGCACAGCTGTATAATGGTACCATGGGCAATTGATTGTACACTTTGGATCTTCGGATAATTTTATGGTTTGTGAACAATCTCAATTAAAAAAAAATATGGCAATGTGAAACATGAGTCATAAAATTTATATACTCTTTGATCCTGTAACTCCACTGCTAGGTATTTCTGTTAAGGAAATAATTTACTTGTAGCCAATAAGAAAATTGTGCATGAAGATATTCATTGAGGTATTACTTACAGAAGAAAATACCAAAAATAAGTTATTCATGCCCCTTTAGCAAAATGATTTAATAAATTTCATACATCACCATGTTGAAAGAGAAAGTGCACATTAAAAACAATAAACATCAATACTGTGAATGTTTGCAAATACTTATAATGTAACAATAAGGGGAAATAGAACAGAAGCTGATATGTAAACTATGAGTGTAATGATATAAAAAATGTCTGTGTGAAAGGCAATTTGTATGAATGGAAAAGATTGCTGTTTCTAAACTGTTCAGATTATGTGTTGTTTGTTATTCCTTTATTTATCATGACTGTCAACTTTTGTGGAACTAAAGTGTTATGTTATTTTAATCCTTCTATGCACATCAGAGTTTAAAATTGCAATTACAGGTCAAGCAGAGCCACCTAGGGAAAAGGAAGAACAAAGGGCTGAAAACCATCCAGGTTCTCTGGTTTATCATTAATCAGTGTGGACGGAGCTGGCTGAGAAAAGTAGAGACTGGGAGTAAAGAGTTTTTGAAAGGTTAAAAGAAGAATTTAACTACCGTTGAGATGGAGAATCCGAAAATTCAGACTTTGGCTAGTGTGTCAGTTTTTCAATGATTGGCTTGGCTCATTGTTGAAATAGAATTTGGAACAAGTAGAGAAACTTTTAACAATAAAACTGGTATTTATTGGTCCTGTAAAATCACGTTAGAAAAAAGGCATGAGGTTAGTTATATCTTCTTGTCCTGGATCTAGACGTGCATGAATTAATCCTATAAAATATCAAGTTTTGAGTGAAAAAGACTACCAGATCCTGGGTGGCTGGTGTTTTAATTTAGGGGGATTTCTTGTTTACTTTTGTTTTGTTTGGCTTGACTTTTATTCTTTAAGTTCTCTTCAGTGGTCAGTCTATATTCTAAATGAGGTTCTAATGCACCGATGCATGAACATTTGCTCTGTAGCCTAATGAAAACATGTTACCAAAATGCCTTGTAGCATGGAAATTTATCTCAGGTAATAAGGACAGGAATATGCTGTTATTTCTGCCCCTGAGGCAAAGCAGGGAATCTGGTTGGCAGAAAAGCCCTTTAGGGAATGCATGCTTCAGTGTCATCACTCCAGCAATGTTTTGAATTTGTCAAGTTGGATCATAAAGGCACGTGCAGATAAGAGGTAGCACTGGTGGCCCCTGAGTATCAGCTGTGAAAATCATGCAGTAATCCATATATACTATTCAATCAGGCAGATTTTTAATTAATCCTAACTGGTTTACTATGGTTCCTAGCAAGCAGCAACATGGCAGCCAGGAATCCCCAGTCTAATTGACTTAATCAGATCCTTAGTAATCTTTCTTCAGATTTTCAGAGTAAACTAATATTCACTTCACATAAGTACAGAAGCTTGCGCTGCAAGAAGTAAACACTTTGGTGTCAGAAGTAAAAATTCTTAAATGTCACTTGGTAAATCAATGAGTTCTTTCTTTAAATGCCAAGGTCCTTCTCTGCATTTAAGTGTTCAATAGCATTTATCAGTGAAGTGCCAGTGTGATTTAGGAAGGAGAGGAAATGAAGGATAATATATAAATGTAACACTTTAGGAGCCAATGCCTATATTTGGACCATAAAAGTTGAGAAAAAGTTACTGTTTTGAAACTGTAATATAATTATTTTGAGAACAGATTTAAATATCTAAAACTGGATTTTCTTTCAATTATTTTGGAAAGTTTCTATTCAAGAAGGTAAATCCACATAACTGTTACAGTAGTAATCATTTTGACACCATCATTAATACATTTAGGAAATGCATTGTAAATTTAAAACATTACTTTGTGTGTAATATTCTGGAGAAGGGGAGGCTGGTTCATGGATTTTTTGGCGGGCTCAATTTTACAAACTTGAAATTCTATGTGTTATTTAAACCAATCAACTGACAAAATTATAACAGCATTCTGAATACTAGGAAGAACAAAGGTCCTGTCATAACTCTTTCCTAAGGTAAATTATATTGGAGGATCATTTCTTCTGGGCTACTTCTATGGCTATGTCTGTTTTAATGCAAGGTGAAAAGTATTGACCAAATTTATTTACAACTCTCTTCCAATTATCTTAAAGCCTTGATGAAAGAGAGAAGGTAAAATAAATAAAATATTACATTCAAATAAGAATATATTTGCTCTAACATTTAGAAATATGGTATACTATATGATATTTTATGAGCCTTCCAAGAGAATGTCTTATAAGGTCTGTAAAACTAATGAAAGTTTACTTTTCTGGCTCATATCAATCTATGTGTCTTCATAGGGAAAATTATTCCTTCAGCATAGGTTACATACTTTTTTCATAAAATTATTTTATAAATGACTATACTAATTGGGAGCAAAAAATCCTACCTTAATTAGTGTAGCTTAAAAATATTAAATAATATTTCTACAGTGTATATTAGCATACATAATGTGCTAGAAGCTATGCTTGGGACAGATATTAACCTAAATGATGTATAGAGAATGGAAAAATAAACTTTCAAACTCTATAAAATGAAGTATAATTTTGAGTTTATTCAAATCTATCTCTAGTATTGAAAACTAAGAATTATGGTGTTTTTTCAATATAATGATTTTTTTTTTAATTTAGTATACATCTAGGAAAGAAGAAAATAGGAAAAAAATGCCTGCCCTTTAAGCAAAATAATAGTAAAAATAGTTATCTTTCCTCAAATACTCAGTGTGGCTTCAGAAGTCCTTTGCTAGTGTTTTGTCTATAATATCTTATCTAATTTTTACGGTAATCCAGTGTAGTAGGTGTGTTGCCCACTACTACATATGAACAAACTCATTTAGCAGATCTGTATACTGCTTATCTATGGTATAGCATTTTATATCATCCCTGTGTTCCAACATTTCCACTTCCAAAGACATTCAAATCAGAAAGTTGAGTTATATTTTTATTTTAAATAATGTCAAAGTGTTTATGTGTTATAAAATGACAAGGAAATCTGTGTTGGGAATGAAAATTTTCCTTTGTAAAAATCAGAGAAATTTATTAATTTTTACTTATATTTTTAAAAAGCTGTTAGCAACATAGTGTGATATGAAGTCCTTCCTTTAGGAGTTAGAATCAAATTATGTCCAACCCTTGTTGGTCCTTCCTTGTACTCTTCAAAAATTATCATTTCCCAAATTAAAAGAAGCATTTCAATGCAGCCTGTTTGCAAAACAAAACTTCTCTAATATGCTGCTGTGATCCCACCTTTGAAGCAAGTCAAATGTTTAAGTAACAACCATTAGCTATGGTGTTCTGCTAACATAAAGGTTATAATGACAGAATTTTACAAAGGTGGTCTTTGGGTATTGTTTTGTAATCTTCGTACATTTTCTTGCATCATTATTGCTAAGTTTCCTATGTTAATTATGCATATATGCATTCAAGATATTAAGTGCTAGAGTTTGTCATAATCCCAGCATAGAAAGTAAAATTCAGAAAAGAAGAAAATCTTAATGAAAACAGTGATGATTCACATTCTAAATGTATTTATCCAGCCTCAAGAAAAGGAGGGCTTTCATTATTAGGTTACAATAGATCATGATTTGTGTTTACACTAATGTTGCCCTCATTTCCGTTTACATTAAACTGGTATTGTTTTTTAAAGGAGACACATGGATGCAGAGAGCTTTCCCCAATCTCTGTTCAGCTTGTAGCATGCAAACTAGGAAATTCACTCTTGTTAAGGGGCTTATTCTTCTACTACAGAACTTACTTGAATTGCAAGGAAGTTTGAATTTGCATGGCTTATGTGATTGTGTGTAAGAATGAAATATTTTTAAGGACTTTTTTCTTTTTCTAAAATAAATTTCTTACACCTGCTTGATTTCAAACATCATTTTCCCATTTCATTACTCAGGTGGGGAGAAGTTTCATTTCAACAATAGAAAGTAAAGTTCATACGAAAAATAATAAATAAAATTTCAATGAAATCCCACTTGTTAATACAAGGACAAACCCTCACTCAGATAAGTCCCATGAAGCAAACAGTGATTTTCTTTGCTGAAGCATAATTCGGTTTAAGTCAGGTTACATGTAATTGGACACATACCCATAAAGTCCCCTTTGTTAACAAACTGAGTTTGGCACATTTATATAAAGTTATTTTGCCAAGGCTTTTATTGCCTAAAAATTCATTATAATCAAAGAGGAAGCTAATTGTCAGCAGTCAACACATGAAAATAATTCCAACTAAAATTTCATCATATCATAGGCATACTATTTACTTTGTTAATCTATAGTTGAATGTGGTCAGTAATTAATGACTCCTATCTTCATTGCACTGCATTAGGTGATATGGTACAACATAGCAGCTACTGCTGGGCACACAGGTGAGAAACCTATGGAACACACACTCTCATACACAAACACAACAACAGATTGAGGGAACATATTTTGGTGGCAGCATAGCACTAGAAAAGCAGTCAAAGGATGATTTAATGCTACCCCCAATATTTATCAACTGTGACCTTTGGCAAGTCACTTAACCTGCCTGAGATTGTTTCCACTTTAAACAAATGTAAGAGTTGGAGGAATTACACTACCTGATTTCTAGACTGCAGTAACCAAGACAGTATGACATTGGTATAAAGATAGATAAATCAATGAACAGAACAGAAAAGAGCCCAGAAATAGATTGACACATATGGTGTCAATTTTATTTTCAACAAAGATACCAAGACAATTAATGGGGGAAAGTGTAGTTTTTTCAACCAATGGAACTGGGAAAAAAATTGATAGCCATATGCAAAAATTTTACAAAAATAAACTTATACCTCACACCTTATATGAAAGTACCTTTAATTGGATTATAGACCTAAATGTAAGGGCTAAAGCTATATAACATTTCTAGAGTTAAACATAGGAGAAAATCTTAGTGATCTTGAGTTTTTTAGTTACAATCCAGAAAGCACAAAGTATTAATGAAAAACCTATAAATTTGACTTTATCATAATTAAAAATATTTACTCTTCAAAGGACAATATTAAGACAAGGAAAAACAAGGATAAACTATTTTTAAACATATTTCCAACAAAGGATTGTATCTAGAATATATGAAAAGTTATTACAACTCAATAATAAGACAAAAACTCAAAAAGGGGCAAATAATTTGAACAGAGCCTTCACTGAACAAGATAATTATATGGAATATAAGCCCATGAATTAATTCTCAACATCATCAGTCATCAGGAAAATGTAAAGTAAAATCACTACAGACCTATTTAGAATGGTTAAAATTAAAAACACTGGCTATACCAGATGTTGTTGAATTTGTAGAGGAACTGGAACACTGCAAATGACAATATAAAACGATAAAACAAGTTGGCAGATTTTTATGAAGTTAAAGATGACCTCACCAGAGGAGTTAGTCATTCCACTCCTAGATATTTACCCAAAGTAAGAGAAGGCTTATATACCTGTGTTACAGTTTCTTATGAGGTTAAAGATGACCTCACCACATAAATTATTCTTTTCACACTTAGATATTTACCAAAGGTACATGAAGGCACATACGCTTGCAAAGACTTGTGTACAATTGTTTATAGCAGCTTTATTTGTAATAGCTCAAAATTGGACAAAATTCAAATGTCCATGAACTGGTGAATGGATATACAAGTTGTGGTATATACCAATATAGTACTTTGCAGCAATGAAAAGGAATGATTTATTCATAAATGTAAGTAATGGCATGGATGAATCTCAGAATAATTATGTAGAATGAAAGTAACCAGACAAAAAGCACTATTATTCTATAGTCTATAGTGACAGAAATCAGATCAGTGGTTTACTGGTGACAGGGGTTGGCAGTAAGGCTGAAGGGAGAAATTACAAAGGAACATGGGGAAGCTTTTGTGGGTGATGGATATGTTCATCACCTTGATAGTGATTATGGTTCCAAGGGTGTATTCCTATGTTGAAGTTTATCAAATTTTGCCTTTTAATTATGTACAGATTATTTTATGTCAGTTATTCCTAAATAATGCTGCTCAAAGAGATCAAATAAGGAAACATGAAATAAGAAGAAATTTCTCAAAAGATTTGTGAAAATAAAATGAGATCATAGAACCTAATGGAGTTGCCCAAACCTTAAAGTTTATCTAGTGTGATTCATGAAAGAATGTTGTGCATTTATAAGTACTACAAATATGTAATGTGCTTTTAATTGTTACTAGTACACTTAATTAATTAAAATTGCAATCAGAAATGAAGTGTGCTGAGGGGGATGTATATTGCTCATTGTTTCCTGCATTTCACTTTGCAGTTTATTCCACAGATTATAAATAATGGCAAGATTACTATTTCAAATAAAAATCAACAAGAAAAACATCAGTCTAACATTGCAAAATATAAATTTCTCTTAACATGTACAAAGTGTAAGTCATCTCTTTCTTCATCATAGGGTGGTAATGAGTATCAAACTTTTTAAATGATAGAGATTAATATGAAAGTTATTAAGGCAGAGACAGTGTTCCTTGTGCAATGTTTACTAAACTATGTTCTGAACACAACTCTTTTGGCAGATTTTAATAGATGTGGCACGGAAAAATATTTCTAAAGTTGAATAAATATGGGAAATACAGTATACTACATTCCACCTCTTGAAGATTTGCAAAGTCCATTCACATGTTAAATTCTCTGAGTAGATCTAAAGGGAAGAAAATACTTGAATTTTGTTTCATGCAGTTTTCTCATACCTATTGAAATCCAGGAGGCTAGTTGGGGAAATACTATTGCTGAACAAAGGGCACTGCTTTGGGGATCAGATGACCCATTTTCTGACTGTACCATCTACTAGCTCTATGGACCTTGCCATGCCATGTACCCTCTATGAGAATCAGTCTCCTCCTTGTATGAAAAGGAAGGTCTGATGATATCTGAGCTACTAGAAGACTACTAGGTAGGCTTATATTTTGTAAGCTACAAGTAAAACAATGTATGTGAAATTACTTTATAAGTTATAAGTCAATATAAAAGTGATTTTTATCATAGTGGAATATATACACATATATATAAAATGACTATTGAATACATAATTGTATGTATACGTATTCTTTTGTACCTCAGGGATTAGTCTTTTGAAGAATAAAGATATTGCTGTATTAGAAAAAACAGCTTGATTATATGAATGCAAGTTTGTATTTTATTCTAAAATCTTCTATCTGTTGGTGAGAAACATGGATTATCATGAAATTTCTTGAAGTGAATGTCATAAAATTATATATACTTTAAAAATAAAAGCAAGAAAAGTAAAACATTATACTTTAGTATAAAAACACCCTACAAAACAGTAAGAAAGAACAAAAGTAGCAGAAGGAAAGAAGGAGTGGAGGACTGAGTGACGTAGGGAAAGAAGAAAGGAGGAAAGGAAAGAGAGAGGAATCACTTCAGGTTTAATTTCTAAGTAATTATAAATCCATTATAATTAATTTAATAAGATATTACTGAAAAATAAGTGGAAATTTTTTACATTCTCCTTAATTATATTTTTAGTTGTATTGAGGAAAACATCCTTGAAAGGCCACTTGCATAACAAACTTATAAAACAAGATCCTGTCATTTTAAAATGCTGCCTATAATTCCAAGTGCTTGAGAATTAATGTATATCATGAATTGCCTAACTTATGTCCTATACTAGTAACTCACCCAAATGGCAGGATAGGTTGAGCATGTCTGAATAGTAAAACAGAAAAGTAAACTACTGAATACAAGTTAGAGATTCTTCTCCTCCCTTTTTCTATGTATTATAATAACACAGACATGATTGTCTTTCTCTTGCTGAAGAGGATACAGATTTCTTCAGTGTGATATCAGAAAAGTTAGAGTAGAAGGTCATATTTTAGAGTGAAATCAATATTTCTTTGGAAGACATAATGACTACATGTATCCATTCCAAAGAAACTCAAGGTGGCTAATGTCAAAATCTCAGTAAGGATGTAAAGGTTAAGAGATAGCTGATGTACTGAGAATTTGAAATTCTAGCATGTTAAATTCAATAGGACCTTTGAGAACATTTTAACTTTTTGAGTTCCTACAAATTTATAAAATCTCCAGGGTCACTAAGAGAGAAATGTCTTTCTTTTTAAAGTTAGGATTTTTATATCCACTCATACAGAAAGGTATATCTAACTAAGTTTCCATGCATGTATTTACAGTAAGATGTATATTTCTCTGACCATTATACATGTCACCAAGGTTAGTAGAAAGGTAAAACTTTCAGATCTGACTAAATGAAAATGTAAATGCAAAAAGTAATTATATTCATGCAGATTATGAATGTGAAAATTAGGTAAAGGCTCTTGTTTTCTTTCTTTCATGCATAACCACGTTGTAAAGCAGCTGTCTTACGTGGAATACATAGTTCAGGGGATTAAACAAAAAATGGTTAGCAGACATTTGTACAATCAATATATTTCAATGTGTAAACCTCTTATGTATTCTTGATTTCCTCCTCAGATAACTCCTCAGATAACTTGTTACTATGTATAGGAACACCATTGATTTTTGCATGTTGATCTGTATTCCACCACTTTGCTGAACTCATTTATTAGGACTAGTAAATTTTCATGACTTTATATATATATATATATAGGTTCACGTCAACTGTAAATAGTGAAAGTTTTACTTCTTCTTTTCCAATTTGGATGCCCTTTATTTCTTTTTCCTGCTTAACTGCTCTGGCTAGAACTTCTAGCACAATGTTGAATAACCATGGTGACAGGGGGCAACTATGTCTTGGTCCAGATCTTAGAGGGAAAGTTTTCAGTCTTTCATTATTGAGTACCATGTTGGCTGTGGGTTTTTCATATATGCTTTTATCATGTTCAGGGTGTTTCCTTCTATTCCTATCCTTCAAAGTATTTTTTCAAGAAAGGATGCTGAATTTTATTCAATGCCTTTTCTGCATCAATTGTTATGATCATTTGGTTTTTACCATTTGTTGATTTTCTTGTGTTGAAGTACCCTTGCATACCTGGGATAAAACATCTTTGATCATAGTGTATAATTCTTTTAATGTGCTACTGGATTTGATTTGCAAGCATTTTGTTGAGGATTTTTGCATTTATATTCATTAGAGAAATTGGCCTTTCATATTCTTTTATTGAAATATCTTAACCTGGCTCGGTATTAGAGTGATGTTGGTTTCTTAGAATGAGTTTTGTAGTGTCCCCTCTTCTTCAATTTTTTGGAAGAGTTTGAGCATGATTGGCATTAATTTTTCTTGGAATGATTGGTAGAATTCACCTGTGAAGCCATATGGTTCTGGGCTTTTCTTTTTGGGAGATTTTTGATGACTGATTCAATATCTTTATTTGTAATCAGTATGTTGGGGGTTTCCTATTTCTTCTAGTGTCAGTGTGGGTTGTTCGTGTGTTTCTAGGAATTTGTTGATTTCATATAGGTTGTCTAATTTGCTGGCATAGGTTTGTTTATAGAATCCTCTTATGAAAGTTTTATTTCCCTGGGGTCAGTAGCAACGTCTCCCACTCATTTCTGATTTTATTTATTTGCATCTTCTCTCTTTTTCTTTGTCACTCTAGCTAAAATTTTGTTAATTTTATTAATCTTCCTGAATACCAGCTTTTGGTTTTGATGATTTTCTCTATAGTTTATATTGTCCACCTACTAGATGTTTTGCCTATAGTTGTTTATTACAGTATATGTAACAGGTACTCAACAATGTTAGTTGATATAGTTTTATTTAATATTAATTTCTTATTGGTGATTTTATGTTAAAATATTTACACTTTGAAAAGGTCAGATATTTTTGCTCATTAAAGAAACTGATTGACTTCTGAGGAGCTGGTGGATTAGGAAAAGTGGAACAAACTTCCCCTCTGTGAGAATGACTAGATAAAGGGCAGAAAGCACTCCAGAAAGCAGTCTGGGTTACCACCAGCTAGACAGAGTCCTCTACACCACATAATGGGAGATGTAGCTGGAGAGGCAGAGAGACTGTGCTTGAAGGTATGGGATGAGTGTGTTCTGCCAGGACCACTGCCAGGGGCTGGTGGCTGGAGTTAGCCACAGAACATGGGAGGGAGCAACTTTGACACCCATGCACCTATATTGGCAGTTGGCTTGGGAGATAACCCTTCACAGCCCTGTGGCTGAGAGTTCCAATTCCAGGGACTGGCAGCTGGAGCCAGACACTGAGTGTAGAAGGGAGCAGTTTCCCACACCCCATGGACCCATGTCAGTAGTTTGCTGGGAAGATAACCCTTCACAGTCTTGTGGCTGAAAGTTCCTATGTCAGGGACTGGCATCTGGAGCTGGCCACTGAGCATGGGAGGGAACAGCTTTCCACACACCATACAAACTTCTCAGCAGTTAGCTGAGGAGAAAACCCTCCATAACCCTGTAGCCAAGTGCTCCCAGACAGGGGACTGGTGGCTAGGGCTGGTTACCAAGCATGGGAAGGAGCAGTGTTCCATGTCCTGTGCACTCACCTCGGCAGTTGGCTTGGGAGATAATCCTTCACAGCCCTGGGACTGAAAGATCCCGTGAGGGAACATGGGATTTGGCAGATCTGTGGTGACCACATGTGCTCTTTCTCCATGGAAGCCCATGGTATGCACAGCTAAGAAGAAGAACACAGCACAGAAGTGCCAGGAGCCACTCCCCAACCCTAGAGGCTCTTGGGCAGAAAGCAGACAGAGACTGGGGTACATCTGAGCTTGAGGGTGAGATGCACAGCCCTACAGCCACAGAGTGGTACATTCATAGCACCAGGAATTGCAGGGAACACTGTGCCCAGGAGAGGACCCCCTGCTAAACTGTGCATTGTCTGCCTCCCACCCATAGGGCTGGTAATCCTCAGTGCACACAGAGAACTGGTGCACTGATTGGATTTCCACCTGGGTTACACCCCACCTACTGCAGAGGCAAAGCTGGGGGAGAGATAACTTGAGAGTAAGAGGGGGCTCAAGAGTGGTGTCTGCTGGTAGGACAGGGAAAGTGCACTCCACCAAGCTATAGCTCTAACAAATTATAGATCAATGTTCAAATAATCCTGCATTTCCCAAATAACCTTATCAAGATAAGCAAATGCCTCAAATCCAACAATGGAAAATCATAAAGGACATGAAGGAACAAGAAGATATGGACAAGCCAAGTGACCCAATTAAAAAGCCAGAGGAGACACAGAACTTGGACAGTTAATCAAAGAAATACACCCAAATCCCCAAAGCAAATTCAGTGAATTGCCTAAGGACATGAAGGACATCAAGACCCTAGAAGAGCATGAATTAGAATTTGAAAAAGTAAATAAAAATAGCAGATCCTATGGAAATAAAAGATACTGTTGATCAAATTAAAAATATGCTGGAGACACACAACAGTAAATTTGAAGAGGCAGAAGAAAGTATATGTGAACCAGAGGACAATGCAATCGAACACAAACAACAAAAGAAAAAATGGTGAAAAAATTGAAAAAAATTGTAATGGATCTCAGAGAAATGATGGACAACATGATGAGCACAAACATAAGAATCATTGGTGTACCAGATGGTGAAGAAAAAAGTAAAGAACTAGGAAGAGTAGTTGAAGACATAGTTGAGGAAAACTTTCCAATCCTTTTAAGTGACATAAATATGTAAATCAAACATCCCCAACAAATACCAAATAGAAAAAATCCAAATATATCCACTATGAGATCTATAATAATCAGATTGTCAAATGCTGAAGAGAAGGAGAAACTCCTGAAAGCAGCAAGAGAGAAGTGATTCATTGCATACAAGGGAAACCACATAAGACTAAGTGAAGTCTACTCAATGGGCACCACGGAGGTGAGAAGGCAGTGATATGACATATTTAAGATACTGAAAGACAAAAATTGCCAGAGAAGAATTCTTTTTCCAGCAAAGCTCTCCTTCAAAACTGAGAGAGAGGGGCAGGCAAGATGGCAAAGTGATGAGGAGTGGAATTTAGTCTCTCTTCTATAGCAGCTGGTAATTAGTCATGAACTGCATGAAACAGTGTTTTTGGGGTCTCCAGTGACCAGTCACACATTGTATACAAGTCTGGATCATGTGGAAAAGCTGAGATTGCAACAAAACCTGTAAGTTCCCCTGACCAGGGGTCTGGTGCCGCCCCCCACCCAGACCTTTCAAACTGTCTCACAGCTGACTCCCTGAAAGGAGAAAATAAAAAATCTGCTGGGAGCAAGAAGGGGCTCAATCCAGCCCCAAGTGCAGGATTAACAAATTAATTAATTAACTTTTAAAGCTGGGGGTGCTAGAGAAGGGCTGTGCCCTGGGAAGTGGGGGCACATACAAGGGGGTAGTCATTCCCTGGATCCAGAAAAACTTTTTTTTTCCCTACATTTTGTCCCTCCTCTTTTCTTGTTTTCTGACTCCTTATCTTTTTACACTTCAATAGCGCCCTGGTAAGGTCAGAATTAAAGCTGTTAGAGAGTAATTATCCAGATAATAGCCCAAAGAACAAATTTAAATACTCTATTCTGAAACTGACAAAATTTCCAGGCTGGGGAAAGATTTAAAAAGGGACTTCTTTTTCCTTTCTTTATTTTTTAAATAACTATTATAAGTAGCTCTTTTCAGATATCTGCAACTGGCCTATGAACCTTGGAAATGGAGAGCTAAAATAGGTCTAACAGAAAAAGCAGTGAGCCTAGTGGGGTACCCAATTCCCTGAAGGGCATATAACTTCCCCTAAAAGAGTGGTGTGTGGTCCAGCTCAATTGGCAGCCTTCCATTATGGAGCTCAGACCCCAGGGGCTAGAAATCAGAAACCATCTTCAGTCAGCCCCACCCCCAACAGGGTCATAGTCAGCAGGTAAATTAAAGACAGCACACCTCCTTACACTGGTGAGGGAGTTGCAGGCTAGCAAGCACCAACGTGCTGAACAGAATAGGAAAAGCACTGAGTCTAGAAGCCTCACAGGAAGGTCTCATACATAGGAAAACTCCATATTCTCATCCCAAGACCTGGGCATCTCTAGACTGGGAAAACATGACAGGGGTTGGCCATATCTGAGGAGACACTCTCACAAAAAGGCTACATAGCAGCAGGGCAAGAAACAGAAAAACAAGAGGTGAAAAATTCTGATAAACTAAACAGAACCTAAGTTAGAGGCCCAGAATTAGTTGAACTGAACACCAAAGTTTAGAAAACAAAGACCAACAGGAAAACCCTAGGTAATAGAGTGAAAATGAGTTCCAGAATAAACTAATAAAGAAAATCAGATGCCTAGACTGCTTAAGATAATGAGCCATACTAGGAAATATGAAAATGTGGACAAGCAAAAAGAACAAACTAATGCTCCAACTAAGACACAGGAACTGAAACAAATAATAATCAAACAGAATTCCTAAATCAATTCAAAAATCAAATCAGTGAGCTGAGGGAAGATTGGCAAATGAGATGAAGGATATAAAGAAGGCATTGGATTGCCATAAAGAAAAATTCATAAACTTGAAAAAACAAAGGGCAGAACATATGGGAATAAAGGGCACAATGAAAGAGATGAAAAACACAATAGAGGGATACAATAGTAGATTTCAACAGGCAGAAGAAAGGATCAGTGAACTGGAGGACAAGACATTTGAATTTATACACATAAAAGAAGAGACGGTGAAAAGAATGGAAAAATATGAGCAGGGTCTTAGGGATCTAAATGACAACATGAAGTTCATGAACATACATGTTATGGGTATCCCAAAAGGAGAAGAGAGGGGAAAGTGGGCTGAAGGAATAATAGAAGAGATAGTCACTGAAAATTTCCCAACTCTTATGAAAGACAGAAAATTGCAGATTCATGAAGTACTGCATACCCCAGAGTAGATTCCAATAGACCTACTCTAAGACATTTACTGATCAGATTGTCCAATGTCAAAGACAACAAGAGAATTCTGAAAGCAGCAAGAGAAAAGCAATCCATCACATGCAAGGGAAGCTCAATAAGACTATGCACAGATTTCTCCACAGAAACCATGGAGGCAAGAAGACAGTGGTATAATATATTTAAAATACTGAAAGAGAAAAACTGCCAATGAAGAATTCCATATCCAGCAAAACTGTCCTTCAAAAATGAAGGAGAGATTAAAATATTTTTTAGACAAACAGACACTGAGAGGGTTTGTGAATAAGAGACCAGCACCATAAGAAATACTAGGAGTACTACAGGCTGATAGGAAAAGACAGGAGAGAGAGGTTTGGAGAAGAGTGTAGAAATGAAGATTATCAGGAAGCATAAAAGGAGAGAGGAAACAAATAAGATATGACAGATGACATCCAAAAGACAAAATGGTAGAAGAAAGTACTGCCCTTACAGTAATAACACTAAATGTTAATGGATTAATCTCCCTGATAAAAAGACATAGACTAGAAGAATGGATTAAAAAAACAGAACCCATCTATATGCTATCTATAAGAAACTCAAGGGCAAAAGTAGGCTGAAAGTGAAAGAATGGACAAAGATATTTCATGAAAACAACAACCAGAAAAAAGAGAGAGTAGCTATATTAATATCAGTAAAATTAGACTTCAAAAGTAAAACAATTAAAAGAGACAAAGAAGGACACTTAATAAAAGGGTCAATTCAACAAGAAAACATAACAATCATAAATATTTATGTCCAAAGCCAGAGTGCCCCAAAATTCATGAGGCAAACTCTGAGAACACTGAAAGGAGAAATACATACCTCTACAATAATAGTTGGAGTATTCAATGCACTGCTCTCTTCAATGTATAGAACATCTAGACAGAGGATAATAAAGAAATGTACATGTTGAATTAAACAATAAATGAACTAGACTTGACAGACATTTATAGAACACTGCACCCCACAACAGCAGGATACACTTTTTTTCTCAAGGGCTCATGGAATAGATCACATGTTGGGTCACAAAGTATCATGACACAAGAGGTCTTTGTAGTCAAAGGACTGAATAAAGTAGCAGACACATTCTGAGACATAAGCCTTAATTATAGGGTTTACCTACAGGGTGGGGAAGTCGAGTCATGTTGCCCTGAAATCAGGAGCTTCTCTGAATGGATTCAGGAGCTTCTCTGAATGGTGGCATGTTCAGAGCACAATGTGGAAATAGCACATTGGGGGGCTGAATAAGCTGGTTATAAGGGCTCAACAATATGAGAGAATAAGGCAGGGAGTGGGGTCATGCAACATAGGGAGGGAGTGATTGTAATCAACAGGGAGGAGGAGAGGATTATAGATTATCTTGTAGATAACAGTATGTCAGGGAGTCTTAGGGAGGAGGTAGTTTCAGGCATAGAATACATTTAGCTCCTGATACTACAAGGAGGATAGGTCAAACCTTAACTGTCCTGGGTCAAACAGACTGCTGTGTGCAGTCTTCAAGACACTTGGGGGCTCAGGGCTCCCACAGTCCACCCAAGTCCAGTGATTTGCATTGTCCATAGGACAGACATTGCATATATAATTCACAATAACAATACAGTGAACAGCAGAGTACAAGGAAACCAGTACATATGGACAGCAATCTTATTACCAAGTGGCACCATGGCCCCATTAAAGAATGAAACCATTGGGACAAAGGATTGTCAGATAAATGTTCAGTATTTTGTATACGATCTGGCATGTGATCAAAAGCTTGCATTTCATTTTGTGAGTTATTGGGTACATATAAACAACATTGAATATTAATTAAACACAGGTACACCTGGGGCTAAATTAGGTAAAGGATAAAGCTACCAGGCAGTCTGCTTTATTCTATATCTAGTTTTTGTTTTGTTTTATTCTACCATTTCCTAACTTTGTCCACAGAAATAAATTTCCCTTTTCACAAATTTTCTGCAGCTTTTTATAACTATCCAGATTTTGGTCCTATATTTTCTCTTTTCCATTCTGAAACAACCAGTCACTTCAGACAAATCTATTTCCTTTTTCTTTTCATACAAAACATTCTTTATACCTCTTATGCTTAAGTTACCGAAATAATTTTGGAAACCATTTTCAAGCAGACATTCTATAGCAGACAATTACCACTAAGATTAAAACTTGTTAGAATAATAATAAATACATCACTTTAGTTGATACATTATTGAAACAGTAACATACAATTTTTAACAAGAATTCATAGCACATGTAGGAACAATATATAAGCTGAGTTTTCATTATTGGATAGAAGAGTTCCAGGTAAGAGGTTTTTCTTTAATGCCCTATTTTCTCCCCTTGCTGGGAGCCTTTTTGGATCAGATATACAGTCAGTTTGGGGTTGCAAAGCTATGATACAGTTACCTGAGGGATGGGTCCCCAAACGGGGAACACAAATAACCTTTGGCACAATAAATACCCCATGGGTTTAGGATTCTCAACCAGCTTGTCTGCATGGGCCAGAACCAGAACCTATTGACCTTATTTTCCCATTTCCAGTGTTTGTGGCACAGGCAAGAGCAGATTATTATCATTGCCTTGCTGTGGCTTGAGGGCAGCTGGCCCCCCTTATTTTAATTTGTAAGGCCTGCATGGGCCCCATGGTTACTATTTCCACAGGAGTGGGAGCTGCTGCTTTTGGTCTGGAGTTAATGCTAGTACAGTTTTTGAGTCCATTGTTGTAAGGAGAATCTATCATCCTTTAAGTGTTCCTTTAAAAGGCCATACATTCTTTCAATTAACCCAGTTGCTGTGGGATTATAGGGCAAGTGAAAAGTCCAAAGGACATTATGTTCTGTAGCCCAGGCCTGGATGAATTGCTCAGTGAAAGGGGTTCCCCTATCCATGTGTGTGGGGATCCCAGAAAAGACACTTAATTCTTTTAAACGCTACATACGGTAGCTTGCTAGCTAGCCTTGACCCCTAGGAAGGCCAGCAGAAGTCCTGTAGCTGTATCTACAGTGGTGAAGGTATATTTTGTCCCTTTGGGCAGAAGAAGTGGGCCAATATAGTTTACTTGCCACCAGGTTGTAGTCTACTTGCCACCAGGTGAGAGGAGTCTGGTCTCGGCCATTGCAGGGAGCAGCAAGGGCTAGCGTCCTCTACACTTTTTAACTCTTCTTGGGTTATAGGCAGCTGAAACTGCTTCACCAGCTTCTGCAGGGTCTGGTACCCCCAGTGCTTGGTTTTCCAATGCAGCCATTCAGTCACCTCATGCATCATTGCTGTTAGGTTGTGGAATTTCACTAGGGCATCCACTTCTGCATTACCTGGCAATGAGTTTACATTATGCACAGAAATATGGAAAATAGTTAACTTACATTTCTGGCCAGCTCCCCAGATATCTTCCCACAGTTCCTTCCCTCATAGGGGTCTGTTAACTACCACACATGGCCCCTGCTTCTACGTGGCCATCCATATTGTTAGGCCTCGATATATGGTCCAGTTATCTGAGCAGACTGTCAAGGTGTCTCCTGGTTCATGGACAATTACCATATTTATGGCCTGGAGCTCAGCCCACTGGCTGCTTTGCAAAGTTCCAGTCTCCCACCAGATGATGTCAGTACTTGGCTGGACAGTCATGGCCATCCAGGTAGCATGTTGCCCAATTGCCAATCCATCAGTATACCATACAGAGTTAGGTATACTCTCTTTTCCATCAACAGTTTGCATGGGAGGAGCCACCTCAGGAGGATCAACAGGAGGCAGGGCATGCTGCTTTTCCACAAGGGAGATCAGTCCTCAAATTTCATGCATCTCTGTACTCACAGGGCTATTGTTAAAAATTCAGCATTGTACCACATACATAATTTTATTGTACCACATAGGCTTTCCATTTCATCAGTGTGCTTAGTTCAGCACTCCCCAAATGGGGCTTATTTATAGTGTCCTGTGTCCACCCCTGTATGAGTGTGGCCTCTGTGCCCCTTTGAGTTAAACCTTCCACATGTAACAGAGCATTATAAGCTGCACACAATTGCTTTTTGAATGGTCTATATCTGAGTTCTGTGCCATTCCAAAGTTGGGACCTGAACTTAATAGTTACGCATTTAGCCTGTTGCCTTTGCCACAAACCCCACCCAAAGCCAATATTGGCACTGGCCACATCCAATTCACAGGATATATCAGGCTCCACCCCTCCTTAAAGCCTGTGCTTGTGCTTTTATAAACAGCCTGCCATGGAAAATCCCATTCCCATGCTTTTCCTTTTCTAATTACAGTGTACAAAACTTTAAAAATTTTTAGAGTATAAACAGTTTCCAATAACCTAATAAACCAAGAAAAGCTATTAACTGTTTAGGAGTTAGCAGTATAGGATAATTTTTTTATTTTAACAACAACAGCTGAAGGAATAGCTTTTTTTTTCTCTTTTTTTAAAAATTCAATTTTATTGAAATATATTCACATACCATACAGTCAAACGTGGTATACAATCAGCTGTTCACAGTACGATCATATAGTTATGCATTCATCACCACAATCCATTTCTGAACATTTTTCTTACATCAGAAAAAAATCAGAATAAGAATAAAAAATAAAAGTAAAAAAAGAGCACACAAACCATCCCCCCCCATCCCAGCCTATTTGTCATTTAGTTTTTATCCCCATTTTTCTACTCATCCATCCATACAATAGATAAAGGGAGTGGGATCCACAAGGTTTTCACAATCACAATGTCACCCCTTGTAATCTACATTATTATATAATCATCTTCAGGAGTCCAGACTACTGGGTTGGAGTTTGGTAGTTTCAGATATGTACTTCTAGCTATTCCAATATATTAAAACCTAAGAGGTGTTATCTATATAGTGCATAAGAATGTCCACCAGAGTGACTTATTGACTCCATTTGAAATCTCTCAGCCACTGAAACTATTTCATCTCATTTTGCATCCCACTTTTGGTCAAGAAGATATTCTTAATCCCATGATGTCAGGTCCAGATTCATCCCAGAGAGTCATATCCTGCATTGCCAGGGAGATTTACACCTCTGGGTGTTGGGTCCCATGTAGGGGAGGGCAGTGATTTCACCTGCTGTGGTGGCTCAGTTAGAGAGAGAGAGGGCCACATCTGAGTAACAGAGGTACTCAGGGGGAGACTCTTAGTCACAATTATATGCAAGTTTAGTCTCTCCTTTGTGGTAATGAGCTTCATAAGGACAAGTCCCATGATTGAGGGCTCGGCACATCAAACCGCCTGTCCCAATGTTTGTGACAACATCAACACCAGTCCAGGTGAGGAAGTCCAACACTTCTGCACCTTCCCCCAGCTCCTTGGGGCAGCGTGAAGGGGAGGGTGTAAATATATTTTTTATTCTCTGCCCAAATTACTTTGGAATGTGTCACTATTTCACTCTAACCTATACTAACCTACCATATCTCACTTCCTATTCAAAGTTTCATGCAATTGTGGTGTTTGAATAAACTGACTGTAAAGTTACACTGTTTAGAAAATATAGATCCTGCACCAAATAGACATCTTTTCCCTTGGTCTCACATAGAAGTTGAGGTTTTAAAACACACTCAGTTTCAACATTTACCCTTTGGCCCAGTTTGCCCTAGTCTTAACCAGATCTGCTTCAGTCATATCACTAATTGAAGGCTGAGCTCTTTTTCAGCTTTTTCTTTTTAACAGATGCTGTATGCACTAAAACTGACATTCATATCTGCCAAGCTCTAGCTCTGAGTTTCAGGTGTTTCAGAGATATACATTGTTCCAGAGACCAATCAGGTCTTACACTAAGGGATCAGCATCTCAAAGTTTAGAGATAGACATTACAATTCAGGAATCGAGTTGACTGCTGTAAGAGCTTACAATCTAGGGATTATTGCAATGATCATGTCCACATTGGGCTATGTTCTAATATTCAGTTCTGAATTTACACATTGTAGTTAGTCCATATTGGTGAGGCATTATAGTGCCTGCCTTTATTTCTGGTATACTTCACTCAAATACTGTATACAGGATCCATTCACCTCATTGTGTATCTCACAGCTTCACTCCTTCTTGTAGTTGCTCAATGTTCCATTGTATGCATACACCACAGCTCACCATTCTGTTCCTCAGTCTATGTACCTTTAGGTCACCCTCATCCATTGGAAATCATGATTACTGTTTCCATGAACACCAGTGTGCAAATGTCCATTCATGTCTCTGCTCTCAGATCTTCAAATGGCACACCCCATAATGAGGTTGCAGGACCCTATGGTCCCCATATACTTAACTTTTTGTGGAACCACCACACTTACGTTCAGAAAGGCTACACCATTCTATCTGCTCATCAACAGTAGGTAGGTACATCCCTCTCACAATGTTTTCTCCAACACTTTTACTCATATATGTATTTTTCCTACAATTTTATAGTTCTATTCACATACCATACATTTATCCACAGTGTATAATCAGTTGTTCATGGTATCATCATAAAGTTGTTCAGTTATCACCACATTCAGCAATTGAAAATATTACTACAAGAAAAGAACTTTTTAGCGATAATAAAAAGGATGATAAAAAAGAAAAATAACATGTCATACAATACAATATAATAGTAAGGAGAGAAAATAACACCACTACCAAGAATCCCATATTCCTCCCCTATATCCCCCTCTCATATACACTCAGCATTGGCATATTGACTTTGTTACATTTAATGGAGGTATATTACAATTTTACTGTTGACCATAGAATCCAGTTTGATTTGATTATGTTTTTTTTTGTTTCTGAATATCATCCCTTTTTCAACACTCTACATGGTTGACATTCATTTTCTCTCCCACATGAAAAAACATTTTTATATTTGTATATTTAGTAACAGTCATTGGTCACTCCAGTTTTTGCCAAGTTATACAGTCCCAGTCTTTATCATCTATCTTTACCTCTTTGTCATACATTCTCCTATCCCACCTCTTTCAGCTTTACTCAGAGACATCTTTGGTGTACTTACAATAATGTGCTACCATCACACAGTATTATGCTGTCCATTTCTGGATCTATACAATCAATCCTGCTAAACATTCTGTAGTCCTTCAAGATCAAATGGCTGATCTCTGCCCTCTTTCTATCTCCCATTCACGTGTGTTGTCAGCTTTTATCTCCCAAAGTTTTTTCATTAATATCTGTTCATACTAGTGAGACCACACAGAATCTGTCCTTTTGTTTCTTGCTAAATACACTCAACATAATGTCCTCAAGGTTCATCCACATTATTATATAATCCATGTCTTTGTTCCATCATACAGATAAATAATATTCCATCATGTGTATATACCACAGTTTGTTTATCCACTAGTCCTTTGATGGACATTTGGGCTGTTTCCATCTCTTGGCAATTGTGAATAATGCTGCAATAAACATTGGTTTACAAATGTCTGTTTGTGTCTTAAGTTTCAGTTCCTCTGAGTATATACCCAGCAATGGAATAGCTGGGTCATATGGCAAATCTATATTTAGCTTCCTGAGGAACCTCCATACTGTCTTCCAGAGTGGTTGCACCATTCTACATTCCCACCAACAATGAATTAGTGTTTCTCTTTCTTCACATCCTCTCCAGCACTTGTCATTTTCTGTTTTTTGGATAATGGCCATTCTGGTAGGTGTGAGATGATATCTCATTGTGGTTTTGATTTGCATTTCCTTAATAGTCAGTGAAGTTGAGCATTTTTTCATATGTTTTTGAGCCATTTGTACTTCCTCTTCAGAAAAATGTCTGTCCATGTCTTTTGCCCATTATTTAATTGGATTGTTTGTCTTTCTGTTATTGAGATGTAGGATTCCTTTACATATTTGGGATATTAAACCCTTATCTGATATGTGGTTTCCAAATATAATCTACCATTGTGTAGGTTGCCTTTTTGCTTTTCTGACAAAGTCCTTTGATGTACAAAAGTGTTTAATTTTGAGGAGATTCCATTGGTCTATTTGTTCTTTGATTGTTCGCAACTTGGATGTGAGGTCTAAGAAACCACTTCCTGTCACAAGATCTTTAAGATATTGCCCTACATTTTCTTCTGAGAGTTTTATGGTCTTGGTGCTAATGTTTAGGTCTTTGATCCACTTTGAGTTAATTTTGGTATAAGGTGTGAGATGGACATCCTCTTTCATTCTTTTGGAAATGGATATCCAGTTCTCCAAACACCATTTATTGAAGAGGCTTCTCTTTCCCAGTTGCTTTTACTTGACTGCCTTATCAAAGATCAGTTGTCCATAAATGCAAGGGTCTACTTCAGAACACTCAATTTGATTCCATTGGTCGGTATATCTATTCTTATGCCAGTACCATGCTGTTTTGAGCACTGTAGCTTTGTAATATGCTTCAAAGTTGGGTAGTGTGAGACCTCCAGCTTCATTCCTCATTCTCAAGATATTTTTGGCTGTTTGGGGCACCTTGCCCTTCCAAATAAGTTTGGTTATTGTATTTTTCTGTTTCTGTAAAGTAAGTTGTTAGGATCTGAATTGGTATTGCATTGAATCTGTAAATCAGTTTAGGCAAAATTGCAATCTTAACTATATTTAGTCTTCCAATCCCTCAACATGGTATGTTCTTCCATTTTTTTAGGTCTTGTTCAATTTCTTTTAGCAGTTTCTCATAGTTTTCTGTGTAAAGGTCTTTTGTGTCCTTGGTTAATTTTATTCCTAAATACTTGATTCTTTTGGTTGCTAATGTAAATGGGAATTTTTTCTTGATTTCCTCCTATTGTTGCATGTCACTTGTTTATAGGAACACTACAGATTTTTGCATGTTGATCTTGTAGCCTGCCACTTTGTTGTATTCATTGATTGTTCTAATAGCTTTGCTGTAGAGTTTTCTGGATTTCCTACATATAGAATCATGTCATCTGAAATTAGTGAAACTTTTACTTCTTTCTCTCCAATTTGGATGAATTTTATTTCTTTTTCTTGTCTAATTGCTCTAGCTAGAACTTCCAACACAATGTTGAATAACAATTGTGATAGGGTACATCCCTGTCTTGTTCCTGATCTTAGAGAAAAGCTTTCAGTCTCTCCCCATTGAGTATGATGTTAGCTGTGGGTTTTTCGTATATTGCCTTTATCATATTGAAAAAGTTCCCTTCTATTCTTATCCTTTGAAGTGTTTTCATCAGGAAAGGATGTTGAATTTTGTCAAATGCCTTTTCTGCATCGATCAGGATGATCATGTGGTTCTTTTGCTTTGATTTATTGATGTGGTATATTACATTAATTGATTTTCTTGTGTTGAACCAGTATTGCAAACCTGGAATAAATGCCACCTGGTCGTGGTGTATAACTGTTTTAATGTGTTGTTGGATTCGATTTGCGAGTATTTTGCTGAGGATTTTTGTGTCTGTATTCATCAAAAAAATTGGTCTATAATACCCTTTTTTTTGTAGCATCTTTGCCTGATTTTGGTATAGGGTGATCTTGGCTTCATAGAATGAGTTAGGTAGCTTTCCCTTTTCTTCAATTTTTTTGAAGAGTTTGAGCTGGATTGGTACTAATTCTTTCTTGAATGCTTGGTAGAATTCACATGTGAAACCATCTGGTCCTGGGCTTTTTCTTTTTTGGTAGCTTTTTGATGACTGACTCAATCTCTTTACTTGTGATTGGTTTGTTGAGGTCATCTATTTATTCTTGGGTCAATATTGGTTGTTTATGCTTTTCTAGGAAGTTGTCTGCTTCGTCTAAGTTGTCTAGTTTATTAGCATATAGTTGCTCATAGTGTCTTCTCGTTATCTCCTTCATTTCTGCAGGTTCAGTAATTATATTTCCTTTCCCATTTCTGATTGCATTTATTTGCATCCTCTCTCTCTCTCTCTCTCTGTCTCTCTCTCTCTCTCTCGTTAGCCTAGCCAGTGTTCCATCAATTTTATTGATTTTCTCAAAGAACCAGCTTCTGGTTTTGTTGATTCTCTCTATTGTTTTCCTGTTTTCAATTGCGTTTATTTCTGCTCTAATCTTTGTTATTTCTTCCCTTCTGCTTGCTTTGGGGTTACTTTGCTGTTCTTTCTGTAATTACTCCAGGTGAACAGTTAACTCTTCAATTTGTGCTCTCTGTTCTCTTTTAATACAGACATTTAGGGCAATAAATTTCCCTCTCAGCCCTGCCTTGCTGTATCCCATAAGTTTTTTTTTTCTTTTTAATTTTTATTGGGATGGCTCAGATACCATACAATTATCCAGAGATCCAAAGTGTACAATCAGTTGCCCCTGGTACCCTCATACAGTTGTGCATCCATCACTGCACTTCATTTTTGTTAAATTTTTAGAAACTTTTCATTACTCCAGACAAGAAATAAAGTGAAAGATGAAGAAAGAAAAAAAAGAAAAAGAAAGAAAAGGAAACTCAAATCCTCCCATATCCCTAACCAACCCCCTCAATTGTTGACTTCTAGTGTTTGCATAGTACATTTCTTACTGTTTGTGAAAGAATGTTGAAATACTACTAACTGTAGTATATAGTTTGCAATAGGTATATATTTCTTCCCTATGTTCCCTTCTATTATTAACTTTTAGTGGTATTGTCATGCATTTGTTCTGGTTCATGGAAGAGTTTTCTAATGTTTGTACAGTTAATCATGGACATTGCCCACCATAGGATTCAGTTTTATACATTCCCATCTTTTGACCTCCAACTTTCCTTCTGATGACATATATGACTCTGAACTTCCCCATTCCACCTCATTCATGCACCATTCGGCACTGTTAGCTATTCTCACATCTTGCTACTGACACCTCTGTTCATTTCCAAGCATTTAGGTTCATCCTATTTGAACATTCTGCCCATACTAAGCAACTGCTCCCCATTCTTAAACCTCATCCTATATTTTGATTCCTTATATTTCATGTCTATGAAATTATATATATTATATATTATATTATAATTAGTTCTTATCAGTGAGACCCTGCAATATTTGTCCTTATGTGCCTGGCTTATTTCACTCAGTATATTGCCCTCGAGGTTTTGTCATCAACCGATTTTTTTTAAGATGGTTTTGTTCACACACTATACATTCCATCCTAAGTAAACAATTGATGGTTCTCTGTATGGTAACATATTTATGGGTTCACCACCTTCACCACTATCTATATAAGGGCATCTACATCTTCTGGTGTCTCACATGCTCCCAGCCTTCCTCTCTCAATTGTATTTATAATTATCTTTGTTCAGTGTACTTACATTGCTGTGCTCCCATCTCCCAAAATTGTGTTGCAAACCAAGCACTCCTGTTTTCTCCTATCACTCTGTAGTGCTCCCTTTAGCATTTCCTGTAGGGCAGGTGTCTTGTTCACAAAGTCTCTCATTGTCTGTTTGTTAGAAAATTATTCTGAGCTCTCCCTCATATTTGAAGGACAGCTTTGCTTGGATATAGGATTCTTGGTTGGCAGTTTTTCTCTTTCAGTATCTTAAATATATCACACCACTTCCTTCTTGCTACCATGGTTTCTGCTGAGAGATCCACACATAGTCTTCTTAAGCTTCCTTTGTATGTGATGGATTGCTTTTCCCTTGATGCTTTTAGGATTCTCTCTTTGCCTTTGACATTTGATAATCTGATTATTAAGTGCCTTGACATAGGTCTATTCAGATCTATTCTGTTTGGAGTACACTATGCTTCTTGGATCTGTCATTTCATGTATTTCATAAGAGATGGGAAATGTTCATTGATTATTTCCTCTGTTATTGCCTCTGCCCCTTTTCCCTTCTCTTCTCCTTATGGGACACCAATTATATGTATATACTTGTACTTTGTTTCATCCTTAAGCTCCTAGAGACATTGCTCACATTTTTTAAAATACTTTTCTCTATCTGCTCCTTTGCATGCAGGCTTTCAGGTGCTTTGTTCTCCAGTTCTTGAGTGTTTTCCTCTGTCTCTTGAGATCTGCTGTTGTATGTTTCCATTGTGTCTTTCATCTCTTCTGTTGTGCCTTTTGTTTCCATAGATTCTACTAGTTTTTTTGAACTTTCAATTTCTGCCTTATGTATGCCCCAGTGTTTTCTTTATAGCCTCTATCTCTTTTGAGAAATAGTCTCTAAACTTTTTGAATTGATTTAGCATTGGTTGTTTAAATTCCTGTATCTCAGTTGAAGTGTATGTTTGTTCCTATGACTGGGCCGTAGCTTCATTTTTCTTAGTGTAGGTTGTAGTTTTCTGTTGTCCAGACATCTGACCTCCTAGGCCACCCCAATCAGGTTTTCCCAGATGAGAACAGGTTCAGGTCACAGAAGGAGGAAATATTCAGTATCTGGTTTCCCTGATGGTTTTTCTTAGAGAATTGATACACCTGTGCTTTTCTGCCAACAGGTGTACCTGTCAGACTGTCACCAGCTGGTGTAAGTGGGTGTGGCCTGTGGTTCTCTTCCCCCGGCTTTGGGGTCTGGTTCTGGAAAGGCAGGCAGTACATCTGGGCCCCTCCCTTTCCTCTTGGGAAGCTATGGCCCCTCCAGAGAGGTCATCTGCATATCAATAAGTGCTTTGTTTTTCTGACTCTGCTAATCATAGTGCTTTGATTTTAAAGTGGCTGAGGCTGTATTTACTGCAAAGCGCTGTGGGCTGAAAATGGCTGAGGTTTTCTCCACAGAAAAAGAAAGAGACATAAAAGCTCCCAGGTTCACCCATCAGCCTGAGATAGCACCCAATCCTCTGGGCTCCCCCTACTGAGACAGATATGTCCCCCAACTCTCCTAAGGTCAGTTGTCACAAAAAGCCTCTGCTTGTTGAGGATTTGCTGTCTCGTATTGAGCAGTTAACATTAAAACCCCAGTTGGAGCTGGGCTGAGAGAGTGCTGTTCATTAGCACCATAGGCTTCCATGAGGGAGAGGCTGTTGGCTCTTCTCTCTCAGTGTGGGTCTGCAGTTTTACTTACAGATTTTATGCTGTGATCTCAGGCATTCCTCCCAATTCAGGTTGGTTGATGATGAGTGGACAGTCATGTTTGTCTCCCCACAGTTATCCCAGGTCATTTACTAGTTTTTTGGGGCATTTATGAATTGTCCCAGGGGGGACTAACAGTTCCAACAGATATGTTGGGTTTTCATTGTCACCTGTCTCGAGGTATTTACTAATTTCTCTTGTAATTTCTTCCTTTACCCACTGATTTTCTAAAAGGTGTTATTTAGACTCCATATGTTTGTGAATTTTACAAGCTTCTGCCTTTTATTTATTTCCAACTTTATTCCATTATGGTCTGAGAAAGTGTTTTGTATAATATCAATATTTTTAAATTTGTTGAGACTTGCTTTGTGACCCAACATGTGGGCTATCCTAGAGAATGTTCCATGAGCACTTGAGAAAAAAGTGTATCCTGCTGTTGTTGGATGTAGTGTTCTATAAATGTCTGTCAAGTCTAGTTCATTTATTGTACAATTCAAAATCTCCATTTCTTTAGTGATCTTCTGTCTAGATGTTCTATCCATTGATGAGAGCAGTGTATTGAAGTCTCCAATTATTGTAGAGGTGTCTACCTCTCCTTTCAGTGATTTCAGTGTTTGCCTTATGAATTTTGGGACATTCTGGCTTGATGCATAAATATTTATGATTGTTATGTTTTCTTGATGAATTGACCCTTTTATTAATATATAGAGTCCTTCTTTGTCTCTTTAAATTGTTTTACTTTTGAAGTCTAGTTTGTCTGATATTAATATAGCTACTCCCACTTTTTTGGTTGTTGTTTGTGTGAAATATGTTTTTCCAACCTTTCACTTTCAGCCTATTTTTGTCCTTGTGTCTAAAGTGAGTCTCTTGTAGATAGCATAGAGATGGGTCCTGATTTTTAATCCATTCTGCCAGTCTGTGTCTTTTTATTGGGGAGTTTAATCCATTTATGCTTAGAGTTATTACTGCAAGGGTAGTACTTTCTACTACCATTTTGGAATTTATATGTCACATCTTATTTTTTCTTCTCTCTCCTTTTACCTTTCCTGATAATCTTCATTTCTGCACTTTTCTCCAACTCTCTCTCTCCTCTCTTTCCTATCAGCCTGAAGCACTCTCTTTAGTATTTCTTGTAGTGCTGGTCTTTTATTCACCAACTCTCTTAGTGTCTGTTTGTCTGAAAATGTTTTAATCTTTCCTTCTTTTTGAAGGAAAGTTTTGATGGATATAGAACTTTTGGCTGGCAGTTTTTCTCTTTCACTATCTTAAATATATCATGCCACTGTCTTCTTGCTTCCATGGTTCCTGTAGAGAAATTTGTACATAGTCTTATTGACCTTCCCTTGTATGTGATGGATTGCTTTTCTCTTGCTGTATTCAGAATCCTCTCTTTGTCCTTGATACTGGACAATATGATCAGTAAGTGTCTTGGAGTAGGTCTAGTGGGATCTATTCTATTTGGGGTATGCTGTACTTCTTGAATCTCTAATTTTCTGTTGTTTGTAAGAGTTGGGAAATTTTCAGTGACTATTTCTTCTATTACTCTTTCTTCCCCTTTTCCCCTCTCTTCTCCTTCTGGGATACCCATAACACTTATATTTGTGCATCTCATGTTGTCACTCAGCTCCCTAAGACCCTGTTCATATTTTTCCCATTTTTTTACTGTCTGTTCTTTTTGTGTGTATGAATTCAAAAGTCTTGTCTTCCAGTTCACTAATCCTTTCTTCTGCCTGTTCAAATCTCCTTCCATTGTGTTTTTCATCTCCTCCATTGTGGCCTTCATTCCCATGAGTTCTGACATTTGTTTTTTCAAGTTTATGAATTCTTCTTTATGGTCATTCAGTGTCTTCTTTATATCCTTCATCTCTTTCACTATATCTTCCTCCATTTCATTGAATTTATTTAGCATTAGTTGCCTCAACTCCTGTATCTCAGTTGAACTATTAGTTTGTTCCTTTGGCTGGTCCATATTTTTGTGTTTCCTGGTATGGCTTGTTATCTTAAGTTGTCTAGGCATCTGATTTTCTTGATTAGTTTATTCTGGAGCTTGTTTTCTCTTTTACCTAGGGGTTTTCTTGTTGGTTGGCTTTGTTCTCTGGCCTCTGTTATTCAGTTCAACTTATTCTAGACCTCTAACTTAGGTTCTATTTAGTTGATCAGAATTTTTCATCTCTTGTTTTTTTCTGTTTCTTGCTCTGCCTCTATGTAGCCTTTTTGTGACATGTTCTCCTCAGATATGGTTGATACCAGTCAGATTTTCCCAGTCTAGTGAGGCCCAGGTCTCATTGGGAGGGTATGGATTTTTCCTGAGAATGAGACCCTCCTATGAGGCCTTTAGAATCAGTGCTTTTCCTCTCCTGTCCAGCAGGTGGCACTGGGCAGCCTGCAGCTCCCCAACCAGTGTAGGGAGGTATGTAGACTTTAGTTCTCCTGGTGACTCTGATCCTGTCAGGGGCATGACTGACTGAAGCTGGAATCTGAATTCCAGCCCCTGGGGTCTGAGTTCCCATAAGGAGGACTGCCAGTTGAGCTGGACCTTCCTCCATTCTCCCAATCCTTGGAACTCTAGTTGTCTCTCAGGGGCACTATTCCCTTCTCCCCTCTCCTCTTTGGGGCATCTCCAGCTAGATTTATTGGTCAGCCTCAGTTGCCAAATAAAGACAGGGGGCTAACCTTCTTCAGAATTGAATCTGGAACTCCAAGAGTCTGTGGATACTCTGTCTCCCCCAAAGCCCAGCCTATTCCCTCAACCTGGGCTTTCTAATAGAAAATAACCACATATGGTACTTTTAGGTTAGAAAAATAGAAAAGAAAAACAAGAAAAAGAAAAAAAAAGAAAAAAAGGAATCCCTTTTAAAAGTCTTTCCCTAGCCTGGAAGTTTTGTCAGTATCAGAATAGAGCATTTAAAGATGTACTTTGTGCTATTATCTGATAATTACTATCCAACAGCTTCAATTCCACCCCTGCAAGGGGCTATTGAAATGCAAAAAGATAAGGTATCAGTGAGAAGCCAGAAGGGACAAAATGTAGTGGGAAAAAATGGCTTTTTTGGAGCCTGGGAATGGGTGCCCGCTTTTATGTGGCCCCCTTCTCAGAGACCAGCCCTTCTTTAGCACCCCCAGCTCTCAAAATTAGTTAATTAATTTATTAATTCTGCAGTTGAGGCTGGGTTGAGCCTCCCTTCTTGACCTCAGCTGATTGCTTTTTTTTTTCCCCTTTTAGGGAGCCAGCAGCGAGACAGTCTGTGAGATCTGGGTTAGGAGGGGCACCAGATCCCTGGTCCAGGAAACTTACAATGTTTGCTTTGTTCTCAGCTTTTCCTCCAATTCCAAACTTGCATCCAATGTGTGACTGGTTACTGGAGACCCTGAAGACACTGTTTCATATAATTTTTGGGTAATTGCCCGGTACTCTAGGGGAGAGATGAAATTCCGCACCTCACCATTCCATCTTGCCCCACCCTCCTGGAATAACTTTAGTTTTACCCAACCAGACAATACCTAAGAACTTGAAAGGATATCCAGGCTCTTGTAATTCATTTTGATATATCACCCATACTTGACTTTCAAGGTGTGTCACCACTGTGCTAGCAGCAATTTCTAGTTATGGAAAGGAATTACTGGTTATCATGATATCATCATTATAGTGAAACATAGGGGGTGTCCTTTTCATTAAATCTTGTGCTACTAGCCCATGGCAGATGGTGGGACTGTGGAGGTATCCTTGTGGAAGTACAACAAATGTAAATTGTTGGTTTTCCCACATGAAGGTTGGCCCAGTCTGGCTGGAGGTATTTAAAATGCTAAAATAAGGTTTGGCAAGTTTTAACACAAAGAGAAGTTGACTTAATTGAGTACTCATATCCTGCAACAAGGTAGCTATATTCAACACAGTTGCAAACAAATAAGTTATTATATTGTTTGATATAATTAATAGTCACTTGCCAGGTACCAGTAGTTTCTTCCACTGGCCAGAGAGGGTTATTAAATGACCCTGGTAATTTATACTGATATATTGCCACAGTATAAATGGGGGACAGCACCTTTTGTTGGACAAGAGAATGTGTATCCTTACTTTCCTCAGTTTTAATTTCCCAGTCAGACAGGGACTTATCATATTTTGATGATCAACTGTGTCCCACACTTTAGGATTCCAGTCAGGGGAAGCTAGGGTATGCCTAACTTGTCCTTTGGTCAGCTTATGCCCTCTTACTCTAGTGTATTGGCATGCTAGTATTTCTAAACTTTTATCCAGAGTGTCTTTCAATTTTGCTTGGGTCAATTGCATACCCCTTTCTAACTTCAATTCTTCTAAGTGACAGACTGCCACATTGGCCTTCAAGGCCTTTTCTATAGCTGCATACACCACCTTCAAGAATAGCCAGGTTACTGCTGCAGCATCCTGGTGGCTTTCCAATTTCTCATGAAATCCTACTAGTCCTGTGGCCTGTAGCTGGAGGGCTATTAATCCATCAGGGGAATCATACACATCTCCATATTCCCTTCACAACTCCATTCATCTAGGAGGGTAGCCATGCCTCCCCACGTAAGTGTGGCTGGCCACCCCAGTATCCCACCCAGGGATGTCACCTTTCCCTTCCCCAAGTTCCTGTCATCAGGGGCTAGAATTTCTTTAGTTTCAAGGCTAGCACACCAATTGTCATGGCCAAAAGGGCTTTTGTAGCCAAAGGACTAAAGAAAGCACCAGACACATTCTGAGACATGAACTTTTATTATAGGGCTTACTTACATGGTGGAGAAGTTGAGTCACATTGCCTTGAAATCAGGAGCTTCTCTGAATGGATTCAGGAGCTGCTGTGAATGGTGTCATGTTCAGAGCACAATGTGGAACTAGTCAACACTTTGGGGGGCTGAATGAGCTGGCTATAAGAGCTTGACATTCCAACAGAAGTGAGAACATAAGGCAGGGAACAAGGTCATACAATGATTGTAATCAACAGGAAGGAGGGGAGAGGATTATAGATTATAATGTAGGAAACAGTATCTCAGAGAGTCTCATGTAGGAGGTAGTTTTGGGTATAGATTACATTTATTACCTGATATTACAAAGGGAGTAGGTCAAACTTTAACTATCATAGGTCCAGCAAACTGCTGTGTGCAGTCTTCAAGACACTTCAGGGCCCAGGGCTCCCACACAAAGCAAATCTCAACAAATTAAAAAATATTGATATTATAAGAAAACAGTTTCTTGGATCATAACAGATGAAGTTGGAAGTACATAACAGGTGGAAGATTGTAAAATTCACAAATATATGGAGACTAAACAACACACTCTTAGAAAACTCTTGGGTAAAGAAGAAATTAAAAGAGAAATTAGGAAATACCTTGAGGAAAATGACCATGAAAACAGAACATATCAAAACTTATGAGATGCAGCAAAGGTGGTGCTAAGAGGGAAAATTTATTGCCCAAAATGTCTGTATTAAAAGAGAATAGAGAACAAATTTGAGAAATTAACCATTCACCTGGAGGAACTGGAGAAAGAACAGCAAACTAACTCCAAAACAAACAGAAAGAAAGAAATAACAAAGATTAGAGCAGAAATAAATGAAATTGAGAACAGGAAAACAGTAGAGAGAATCAACAAAACCTAAAGTTGGCTTTTTGAGAAAATCAACAAAATTGATGGATCCCTAGCTTAGGCTAATGAGAGAGAGAGAGAGACAGAGAACAGAGAGAGAGAGAGAGAGAGAGAGAGAGAGAGAGAGAGAGAGAGAGAGAGAGAGAGAGAGAGAGAGAGAGAGAGAGAGAATGCAAATAAATATAATCAGAAATGAGAAAGGAAACATAACAACTGACCCTACAGAATAAAGGAGGTAATGAGAAGATACTACAAGCAACTATATGCTAATAAACTAGACAACTTAGATGAAATGGACTTTTTTTTAGACAATCACAAACAATCAACATTGCTTCAAGAAGAAATAGATGACCTCAACAAACCAAGCACAAGTGAAGAGATTGAGTTGGTCATCAAATAGCTCCCACAAAAGAAAAGCCCAGGACCAGATGATTTCACATGTGAATTCTACCAAGCATTCAAGAAAGACTTAGTGCCAATCCTGCTCAAGCACTCCAAAAAGACTTAAGGGAAAGCTACCGAACTCGTTCCATGAAGTCAACATCACCCTAATATGAAAATCAGAGGTATTACAAAAAAAAAAAAAAAGAAAATTATAGACCAATATCTTTAATGAATATAGATGCAAAAATCCTCAACAAACTACAAATCAAATCCAGCAGCACATTAAAAGAATTATACACCATGGCCAGGTGGGGTTTATTCCAGGTATGAAAGGCAGTTCCAATACAAGAAAATCAACTAATGTAATACACCACATCAATAAATCAAAGCTGAAGAGCTAAATGATCATCTTGATTGATGCAGAAACAGCATTTGACAAAATTCAACATCTTTCTTGATGAAAACACTTAAAGGATAGGAATGAAAGGGAATTTTCTCAATATGATAAAGGAAATATATGAAGAACCCACAGCTAATATTGTACTCAATGGGAGAGACTGAAACCTTTCCCTCTAAGATCAGGAACAAGACACGGATGCTCGCTGTCACCATTGCAATTCAACATTGTGATGGAAGTTCTAGCTAGAGCAATTAGGCAGGAAAAAGAAATAAAAGGCATCCAAACTGGAAAGGAAGAAGGAAAACTTTCACTCTTTGCAGATGACATGATTCTATATGTAGAAAACCTTCAAAAATCTACAGCAAAGCTATTAGAACTAATCAATGAATACAGCAAAGTGCCAGGCTACAAAATCAACATGCAAAAACCTATAGTGTACTTAGACACAAGTAATGTGCAGCAAGAAGAGATAAAGAAAAAAAAATTCATGTGTAATAGCAACCAAAAGAATCAAGTATTTAGGAATATACTTAACAAAGGCCAAAAAGGACCTGTACAAAGAAAAGTATAAGAAACTGCTAAAAGAAGCCAAACAGGACCTAAAAAAATGGAAGAACATTCCATGTTCATGGACTGGAAGAGTATATATAATTAAAATGTCAATTCTACCTAAACTGATTTATAAATTCAATGCAATTCCAATTAAAATCCCAACAACTTACTTTGCAGTAATAGAAAAACCAATAACCAAATTTATTTGGAAGGGCAGGGTGCCCTGAATAGCCAAACATATCTAAGGAGGAACAAAGTGGGAGACCTCACACTACTTGACTTTGAAGCATGTTACAATGCTACAGTGCTCAAAACAGTATGGTACTGGCCTAAAGATATAAATACTGACGAATGGAATTGAATTTCATGTTCAGAAATAGACTCTTGCATCTATGTACAATTGATCTTTGATAAGGCATTCAAGCCATAGCAACTGGGACAGAGTAGCATCTTCAATAAATGCTGTTTTGAGAACTGGATATCCATTTCCAAAAGAATGAAAGAAGACCCCTATCTCACACGTTATACACATATTTAACTCAAAGTGGATCAAAGACCTCAATATAAGAGACAGTAACATAAAACTCCTAGAGGATACTCTAGGGAAATATCTTCAAGAACTAGTATTAGGAGGTAGCTTCTTAGAGCTTCACCCAAGGCAGAAGCAACAAAAGAAAAACTAGATAAATTGGAACTCCTCAAAATCAAAAGCTCCTGTACCTGAAAGGTCTTTGACAAAAAAGTGAAGAGGCAACCAACTCAATGAGAGGAAATATTTGGAAACTGTATATCTATAGGAGACTGATATCCAGTATCTATAAAAAATCCTATAACTCAATGACAATAGTACAAACAGCCCGATTACAAAATGGGCAAAATATATGAAAAGACATTTTTCTGAAGAGGTAATACAAATGGCTAAAAAAACACAGTAAAAACTGTTCATATTCACTAGGTATTAGGGGAGTGCAAAACATAACCATAATGAGATGTCATCTTACACCAATAAGAATGGCTGCCATTAAACAAACAGGAAACTATAAATGCTGGAGAGGTTGTGGAGAAGTGGGAACTATTATTCATTGTTGATGGGACTGTATAATGGTACAACTACTCTGGAGGACAGTATGGTGGTTCATTAGAAAGAGAGATACAGAGTTACTCTATGATCAGGCAATTTCACTTCTTGGTTTATACCCAGAAGATCTGAAAGCAGTGACATGAACAAACATTTGCACCCCAATGTTCATAGCAGCATTGTTCACAATTGCCAGGAGATGGAAAAACCCAAATGTCCTTCAACAGATGAGTGGATAAACAAAATGTGGTATATACACATTATGGAATACTATGCAGCAGGAAGAAGGAACAAGGTCCTGAAATGTATGACAACATGGATGAATCTTGAAGACATAATGCTGAGTGAAATAAGCCAGGCACAAAAGGAGAGATACTGTATGCTACCACTACTACGAACTCCCATTACAATGAAAATCAGTGTCTTATAATGTAGAATATAGGGAACCTAGAGATAGAATCTAATGAAGGGGGAATGATAACCTGGTATGTACAGACATGTCAATGAGTGTGAACTTAAAGGTATGGGAATGGATGGGGTGATGAATGTCCATTAATGAAATTATAAGTATCGGTGATGCTTCGGAGGTGAACATAATTGAATATGGTTATTGAAAGTCATGAAACCCACAGAATAGCACTACAAATATAAATAAGTGTTTGCATGATATACTTCTAAGTTATGACCCTGGTACAAAGAGTTAACAAGAGTGGTATATGGGAAAAACTACCCACTGAGTAGCATATACTATATTTAATAGAAATACCTTACCAGTACTACACTAATGCCAGGGATGAATAATTAGGGGCTGATGAGAGTTTTGGGGTATTTTGTGTTAACATTTTTTTTTAAATTGATAGTGATGATGATTGTACAACTAAGTGAGACTAATGTGAGATATTGATTGTTTACCTTGGACAGAATATATACTATGTCAAATTATGAAGCTGCTATTTAATAAGTCAAGCCCTTGATCTTGAAACTTATGGCTGTAGAAGGGAGGCTAGGCCTTTCTATAATTATTCCTGAGAGGCAACTCCAGAAAAACTCTTTTGTTACTCAGATGTGGGCTTTCTCTCTCTAAGCCCAACTCTGCAAATAAATTCGTTATCCTCTCCCATCGTGGGACAATATACTCCCAGGGGAGTAACTGTCCCTGATAACATAGGACACAACTCCCAGGAATGAGCCTGGCCCTGGAATCAAGGGATTGAAATGTCTTCTTGACCAAAAGGGGGAAAAGAAGAAAGTTAACAAAAAATGGTTTCAGTGGCTAAGAGAGTTCATATATAGTTGACAGGCTATCTTGGAGGTTACTCTTATGAAAGCTCCAGCTAGATATGCCAAATGGCCACAGTATGCCAATCCCCAACCAAGAGTAGTCCAGAAATACATAGATCTCTATCTGAGACTCTATAAAAGCCTCACTCTCTATGTTTATTTTTCAGAAACTTAAATCCTCCAGAGTGTTCCTATGCCAGATAATTCCCAAAACCCAGAGGCAATAGCCTCTTCAAGAACATCAACCAGATGCAGCCCCATTTCCCCATAATGTCGACACCCCTTTTCAATATAAGCAAGCTATTGTGGTTACTGCCTAGACATCCCTGAAGATTGAGAAATTGATTAAACAAGAGGAAGGGGTAGCAAAAGACAAGATAAGATTTAATAAAGGATTAGGAATACTGACTCTTTATATTAATACCTTTTTTAGATGTTAGGGTATTAGAATAGCTAGAAGGAAATTACTGAAATGGTAGAATTATAGCCCATAACATTCTTTGAAATCTGCTCTATAGCTACCCATTAAATTGTACTTTGAAAGGTATCACTGTTCTACATATGTATTATATTTTACAATAAGGAAATAACTGAAACTGTGGAACTGTAACCCATAATGTCCCTTGTAATTACCTATACAACTAGCTAAATTGTACTTTGAATGTTATCACCTTTCTGTATATATGATATATTTCACAATAAGGAAATAATTGAAATTTGGAACTGTAGCCCATAACATTCTTTGAAATTTCCTAAGTACGTGTTAAACTATACTTTGAAAGTTATCTCTATTCTGTATATATGTTATATTTCACAATAAAAAATGTAAAAGGAAACTGATGATTGTAAAAAATTTTACAGAAATGAATTTTAAATACTTTAGGTTTTCTTGGATATATTGCATACTTTGAATACTTCTTTGAATTCTCCACAGCACCTGTAACTGCTCTGGATATATAGTAGGCACTCATTATTTGAATATTTACTGAACACCTCAGATTTGCAAGTAACTGTGACTGGTCCTGAGACTATTGAGATGGAGTAAACTGAGTGGATTCCAGCATGACTGGGTGTGTGGGATGGAGAGACAAGAGATGAAACTGGAGAATGAGGGAGCTGGCAGATCTTGAAAGGTCCTGTATACCATATACTAGAGTTCAGGCTTTATTCTAAATGCTATGGGTGTCATTAAAGTGCTTTAAACAATAGGTTAATGTGATCATATTTGGGTATTAGGAAATCATTTGAGAAACTGTGCCAAAGATAGTTTTGAATGAGACAAGACTGGAAAGTCACCATTGGATATGGCATCTGTAAAGGTCATTGGCTACTTTGACAAAAAAAACGTTTCATTGAAATGGTATGGTTAGAAGCCAAGCTGAAGACTTTGAGGAGCAAACGGAAAGAGAAAAGGTAGGAAAAGTGAATAAGCTAATTCTTCGAGAATACTAGCTCTGAAAGGTAGGAGTAATAAGGAATATATAGAACCAAGGAAATTTAGTTTGTTTGTACAGTTATTTTTTTGTTTTAAAATTACAGAGACTTAAACATGTTCAAATATTATGATGAAAAGTCTATTTAAAAGTTGAAAAGACAGAATTATTGAATAAGTTAGTTTCCTAAAGAAGTAGAAAATAAGATCCACATAATTTGAGGTACTAGATAAATGCTCATTATTAAATGAATTATTCACAGTTCTGTTACAAGTGTTCTTATTTTTAGAAATAAATTCAGACTTACAAAAAAATGTTACAAAGGAAGCTTGAGGAACTTTTTCCTGAATTATTTGACAGTAAATTGATACCATATTATCCATGAATACTTTATTGCCTATTTCCTTAAATATTTTCTTACATGACCACAGTACAACTATCAAAGTCAGAAAATAAACATTAACAGGTTACAACTAATCCATAAACTCCATTCAAATGCCATCAATTGTTCCAATAATATCCTTCATAGATAAAGGATCCAAATCAGGATAACCCTTTGCATTAAAGATGTCATGTTTCTTTAATCTCCTTCAGTCTGGAACAATTCCTCAGTCATTCTTTGCCTTTCTTTAATCTTAACAGTTTTGAAGATTACAGGTAAAGCGTTTGGTAGATTATACCTCAGCTTGGGTTTGTCACACGTTCCCTCATGTTAGATTCAGGTTATGTACTTTAGGCAAGGATATCACATGAAGAAGACTATGTCCTCAGTATATCTTATAATGTAGTAGAAAATTTCAGTTTGCCCATTTACTGGTGATATTAACTTTGATCATTTGATTAAAATGATTTTTGCCAGATTTCTCCATGGTAAAGTTACTTGTTCCTTTTGTATTATATATATAGTAGGGACATACCTTGAAACTACTCAAATAACCCTCTTCTTATCAAACATTCACCTTCTCATTTTAACATCCACTGAATTTCTTGCCTACATTATTACTCTGATGATTACCTAATAGTGACTTCTAATTTTATCCTTCTTTCTATATTAATTCGTTAATATTCCACAGTATGTGGAGTTTATCTTTTTTTCTTTGTTTCCTTTGTTTTGTTTTCCTTCTTTTCTTTTCCTTCCTTTCCTTTTGCTTCCTTCCTTCCTCCTCTCCCTCCATCCCTCCCAACTACCGCACCCCCCCCACCTTTCTTTTTTTTTCCTTTCTTCCAGTATGGATCACAGATTCCTGTTCTGTTCATCCTGCTGATTTATTATTGCTCTTTTTTAAGCTCACATTGACCCATGTCTGGCCAATGGGAGTTCCTTCAAGTTAGCTTCTATGCCCTTTGGAGAAGCCATCATTCTTTGAGCACTTTCTTACTTTCTGGTTCAACAGACTGCTCCAGCCTTATCTTGTATTCTCACTGCACCACCCAGTCCTCCATTTTTCCAAGGATCCCTGGTTCCTTTTCTCAGAGAATGAAGTTACAGACCAAGAAACAGGCCAAATATATTTTCATTGTGCACACGACTTCTCACTGATCAAAGCATTGCACACATGCATATACATACATATATATATTCATCTATATCTATCTATCTATTTATCTAGCTATCTAGCTATCTATCTATCATCTATCTATCTAAAACCATGGCATTTCTCCAATAGCTCCCATTCTAAGCCTAACCAAAGTGGTCATCCAAGCTTTTCCCTTCTTGTATTTGTATTTCTCTTCTCTGGCAGTGAGAAATCTGGGTGTTATAATGCTATATAAATTTACTTATTTACCCAATCTACCTGTCTGAAATGAGTCTCCTGACTTTACTACATCTTAGCTCAATTCAATGTGCTTTCCTCATGTAGGTGCTGACACCCTCTGAAACACTGCCATCCTCACAGGTCATCCCTTCCTCATACAGATCTGCAACCCCAAGAGCTTTTGAATTGAAATTTTAAGAAGGGAATGAAGGAAGAAAGTCGGGTTATATATGTATTTAAGTAGGGGAGAACAAACTCATAAACCCAGGCTATTTCCCAAGATTTTATGAATATAAAACAAGCATGAACAAAGTACATCAAATGGTCATGATCTCAGGAATATTACAATCCTCAAAATTATAAAAACAGAGTAATTGAATTCTACAAACATCGCTGAGCCTTTGCTCTTTTATAGACATTTTTGTTTGGCTCTAGTGATAAACAACAGAATCTTAGAATAAGTCATGTGTTCTAATTTTGAGAAACTTACAGTCTAATAGGAGACAGAGACAAATGAACATATTTATTAATTTACTCATTCACAATATATTTATAAACAGACTGCTATGTGTCAGATTTCTAGATGCTGGGGACACAGTGGTGGACAAGACACATCATTTCACTTTTGTCAGGGGTTTTATTCAAGTGTAGGTAGAAATTAGCCAAAATTGGTTTAGTTTGTGATGAGTATTATGAAGAAAATGAAAGAGTGATGCACTAGTGGTCAAGTAACTATTTATGCTCTACTGGTCAAAAGAAGGCTATCTCAAAAGAAGACATTTAACCATAGCCCTCAATAACAAGAAGTAGCAGGTCCATAATAATTAGAGAGAATAGCATTTCCAGAATAGAGGACAGCTAAAGCCAGTACAGGCCCTATGGAATGAATGATCTTGGTGCATAAAATATCAAAGAACAGAGAGAAAGCAAGTATGAATGGACTGTGTTAGATTCTGGAGAAGTAAGAGACAGATTGTGTAGGGCTTTAAGGGCCATGGTAAGTAGTTTGAATTTTATTCTAAATGTTATGGGAGGTTACTGGAGGTCTTTGAGCATAATATAGTAAATGCTCTAACAGAGGACCTGCATGATGATTTGAGAACACAGACTCTAATGGGGCTTTAGGGCACTGTAAGAGAAGGCTGAGCCTGAAAAGGTGAGAAGGAGTTAACCTGGCTAGTAATTGGGCCAAGGGTGTGTGTGTGTGTGTGTGTGTGTGTGTGTGTGTGTGTGTGTGTGTGTGTGTGTGTGTTAGGGGGTGGGGGCTGACTATGGATGTGTTTGGCAATGGGTGGGTATTGGAATGTTAGGCATAGAAAGAATGTTTTGGGGAAAGGAAATAGAATTAACAAAGTCATTAAATCATAAAATACTGTGGTGCAGTCTGGCTGGAAGGCCTAAGGCAAAGAAGAGTGAAATAATAGCCCATTAGCTGGGAAATAAGTGAAACTGTAGATGTCATAAACAAAACAAGAGTTGATGAGCACCTGAGTTAGGATGATGGCAATAGGGATAAAATTGAAAGAAGGGATGGATACAGGAAACATTCAGGTTGTAAAACTGTCAAGAGTTGCTAATAGTAAGAGAGAGAGAGGGAAAGGGAGAACTCAAGAATGACTTGTTAATTTTAGGATAGGGTAATATACAAAAGCCAAAAAATAGTGAACAGTTAAGATTGTGTATGTGTGTATGTCTGTGTGTGAATGAATGAGAGGGCTTACACAAGTGGGCATAAGAGCATATACTCTGAAGTTTTGTCTTTTAAAACATGACACAATTTCTCTTAAATATACTCTTTTATATTTAAAGTTAGAGTGATTTACACTAAGAAGCTAACTTTGCTTACATATGGTTAGTGTATCAAAGATTTTATCTTTCTCCTTCCAACCTTCTAGCATTGTATGCAGTTTTCACTAATTTAATGGATGTTGTGGGAGATTGCCCAGATTCCTTCAACTTCAGGACTGTAGCTGTCATTCATCCAGTTGCCAGTAGTGTTGCAATCTCAGGGCAACAATTTAGACCCTCCCCAGGAATTGTAATCAGTCCAAATGCATTGCTTCACCCAAAGTCACACTCTTTCCTTGGGGACAGCCAATATCCAGTGACTGGTTGATGAGGGGTTACACAGACCTTGCAGCCTTGCCTCCATTTGGGACACCTGTTAGTGCCTTCCCAGCTCCAGGGTTCCATGTCAGATTGGCTGATTCCAGTGCAACTGCATGACAGTTCAACTACCCCATTTTTCTAACCTCCTTCCCTCACTCAATAATGATGTTTCTGAGAGCACTCCCCAAGAAACCACTTGCCTGCAAATAATCTATCCGAAAGCCTGTTTCCCAGGATGCCCAACTTAGGACTTTTACAACCTGATAAAAATTCAACAACAGTAAATCTATTTTCATTTTGGAAAATGAAGATGCTTAACACTGGGGAAAAGATACTTAGATTTTCTCAGTCACTATAAGAAATAACTACTCCTTATAAGTTCCCCTTAAAAAGTGGTAGACATTTTGAAGAGACACTCTATAAGTGAGAGAATATGCCTAAGTCTGCTTTTAAATGAAGTGGGCTCTCTCTATTGTTGTACATGCCTAAATGCTTATTGAAACTTGTGGATGCATTTGCATGTATTAAAGGGTAAAGTTAGATTTCTCTGAATAGGCTAAGGATAATTCATTTTCATTTATTATATATTCTCTATGGCAATTACCAACTGTCAGGCATATGATTTGTTAAAAATAAACATTATCCATATTTATAGTATCCCTAACTTTACTCACAATTCATAATGCATATTACTCATTACCCTTAAGCACATTAGAGTAAAAGAGTCTGGAATAAACTTTCTTGTGTTTTAACAAAAGGCTTTTGAGGATACACATTGCACATTTTCACTAATAAAGATTTAATCAACAATTAAACTTTTTTCCTTGCTTATAATAACATCAAGCAACCTGTGAGAATGCCGAAAAGAATGGGAAATATTGATTGAATTTTCATCAGCTAGTCTGCCAGTTGGAAAGTTCATAGTTTACCTCATGTGACATCTGTAAAGTGAAAGCAAAATTAATTAGAAATCCTCACTTCTGGAAGGTAGACAAACAAGTCTTTTCTTACCTTGTCTCTTTGGTAACTATCTGCCTTCTGTATATGAACACTGACTATAAGAGAATACTATTTAAAACTGAAATTGTACACACACAGTACACAAACAACATGAAAAGACAAGTTAATTATACCACACTTATTTTGTTTGTATATTTTGAGAATTGTTTACCAATATTAGAAATGGAATAATAATCTTGTTACTAACCAAAAATCAGTGATAGAGAGTACAGAAATTATTGTTCTTCTGCTTTTCTACATATTTAATTTTTTATTAGAGGTATTTAACTACTTGCAAGAAGGAATTATGTATTTCTTCATATTAATTTCAAAAGAATTGTTTTTTAAACTATAATTTAAATTCTATTTTCTAGAATGAAAATAAATTTATATTTTCTGCTGAAATGAGTAATATATTCTTATTGTTAAAATTATTGATACAGAAAAATATTAATAAGGTAGTAAAATTTACTCTCTATTATAATTCTTAAAAAGCCTGTTGACTATTTTGGTCTATTCTTCCATGACTATTGTTCTATATATGTATCTACTTACCCACTTACCAAAACACAAATAATATTTTTATAGACAGTCATACTATATTTATTATTTTTATATCTGTATTTCTGTATTCAAAATGTGGTAAACATCTTTCTATGTCAATAAACCTTGATCTACAACCTAATTTTAAATAGCTGAATACTTTTCTATTATATAGCCATATCATATTTTATTCAAACGATCCCCAAATGAAGGACTTTCAGATTATTTCAATTTTTATAATGAATAAGAAACATAAAATAAAATTGTATCAATAGATCACTAGATAGATAAATAGATAGATGGATGATAGATAGATGTATGTCTGCACAACTATTCTGCTATCCTTTTAGAATAACTTATTGGAAATAGGATTTTGGGGTCAAAGAACATGCACATGTTCTTTTTTTGTGTGCTAACTAAAAGCAATTTGCATCCATCCATTCATTCATCCACTTATTTGGTTTATGGATCTATTATTTTAGGTAAAAATTAGTTACAGTAAAATGCATAAATCATAAATGTGCAATGTAGTGAATCTTCACAACTTCTTATACCTGCATAACCCATAACCATACCAAGATGTAGGATATTTTCTCCACTCCAGAAAGTTCTTGTTTCCCTTCCCAGACAACCTGCCCCCTCCCCACAACACAAGCAATGACTTCCCCCTTTAGATTAGTTTTATCTTCACTAAAACTTTATATAAATCAAAACATGTTTTTTTTTGTGTCTAGCTTCTTTCTCTCAGCGTAGTGTCAGTGATATTTAAATGTGCTGTTGTATTTATCAGTAGTTCCTTTTCATTGCTGAGTATGCCATAGGGTGACTATATCACAAATTGTTTATCTGTTCTTCTGCTGAAAGTCATTTGGGTTGGGTCCATTAGATTTTTGAATTAAAAAAATTAAATATACTTTATAAATTCTAGTATGACATCTATATACAGAAAAAATAAACATATCATCAAAGCATAGCTTGTTGAATTTTCACATAGTGAACAGACCTTGACTTCTAACACCATGAGTTACCTATGCAGGTGTCTGAACTTTATGTAAGTGTAATCATGAAGATGTACTCTTTTGCATAAGGCTTACTTTGTTAAACAGTTCATTTGTGAAATTCATACCTGTTGCTGCATGAAATTTTTGTTTAGCAGTGCTTTTTTAATGTTATTTATGGTTTAAACAAAATATTTTCTTTTGTGTTTTTTTTTTTGCTCACAGAGCCTTCTTTTTAGTATCTTTCAGCAGGTTATATAAACACTCAGCGAATTTTAATAGACACTCTAAATAATATCATGGGAATAATTATTGTCTATTTTTTCTAAATGAAATGCTACCATCCTCTTTCCCATAAACAAAATAGAATATACTTTCTTTATCAGTCAGGTTCATAGAAACCAGTCTCTTACTGTTGTAGTTAATCAAATATTTTAGTTAAAAGAAAATGGTCATGTGTTCAATATGTGAATCATTAATTTTTATACAGACTCAAAATGAGCAATTTCACTGCATTGGTTATGATTCCATTATTCTTTAATTATTCAAAATATCCTTCTGAATCTTGTTGAACCTGAGAATCATTATTATTAACATCAGTCCTTTATATGGATGTGTGGGCTCCTTCACAGGTCAGACTTATTTTATCCTAATGTGCTATCACTCCTTTTATATTTTTCTCTAATCTCCCAAAAAAACCTTTAAGGAAAGGATCTAATACCTGTCATTTATATTTTTGTTAATTTAATGTTCATCTCTAATTGCAGAATAGAAGATTTTGTTCCTTATTAAACAGATGTCAATATTGGTGAGCTGGTGAAAGAGGCGGATGAAATCACACCATGTAGGTGATTATCTTCTTTCTTAAATACAAGGCAAACCTACCTACACCCAGAACTTCATTAGAACATGAGCTGGCTCTTCAATGATATGCTCTACTTGTATACAGAAAAAAGTATTAAAGAAATCATGGTACATTGAAAGTTGGCATTCTCAGTCAAAAGAAGTACTGCTGTTTTCCTAATCATCCTACGAAATTCTTTCATACCCCCAGGTTCTATTTCCATGTAATCATATAGAGTAAATCAGTTTGCCACCTGTACTATAACAGTTAACATGTCTGCAGCATAAATTCATGATCTGGGTCTATAAGAATGTGAAAAGCTTCTCTCCCTATTTTCACCCTAATATGCTCTAGAAAGGACTTTTCCATATACCATATTCCTTCTTTTGGTATGTCTTCAAGAATCCCAGGAGTTTATGCTGTTTCTTAAATTTCACGGGAAATATATGTTCAACTCTCAAGTTATATTAGCAGACTTTCACCAGGGTTAATTTTGCCTAGAAATTGGACAGTATGATAAAAATAAACATAAAGTTATATATATAAATATATGAAGTAATTTAAAATTAATCCAGAACTCTATCTGAAGCACATGTACTATTTTAATAGCATTTCTTTCTCAACCTAAGAAATGTGGTTATCCATCATATAAACATAGTAATAGAGCTAATGCTGTGGATTATTATTAGTATTAGAACACTTCTTATGTTCTGAAAACACTTTGTTGTACCTTGTTATTAATTTCAAACCTAAGAATAAAGCTTTTCTGCAAGTTTATTGGCCAATAGCATCAATTGTCTTTTCTGCAAGTTTGTTGGCCAATAGCATCAATTATCTAATTGAGATCCAGAATTCAACTTGTCATATCCAGGTATTTCAAGTCTGGTAGAGTTAGTTTTAGTTTAGGCTAAATTATACTATCAATTTAGTAATTTGGTTTTAATTAGTAACATTCACTTAATTGTTTCTAGGTCTGTCATGACACTTAAAAATTGGCTGTAAAAATTTATTTCACACTTTGAAGGTTTTCATACATCTTTTCTTTTTAAATTCATCACTTCTACTCTGGAACTTTGTGTAGAAGCTTTACTCAAATGAATCTCTTACAATTAATTTTCACATGTAGGTTTGTTTTAAAGAGTGAGTATCTTCAACTAAGTTTTTTAGCCACAAACATAAAAACTGTTCTGTGCTACAGTATGGGAATAGATTCATGTCAATTTGGTATAGTAATCAATTTTCTAGGTTTTAAAGGGCACCTATGATGAAGGATCTCTATTTCTATTAAATTATCTTTGGCCTTCATTTAATAATAATAATAAGAATGATAATAATTGCTATCATCACTATGATTATTAAACTATGCAAGATGCTGATTATTAGACATATAAAAGTGACCCATACTAGTTTCACATTGTCCCTGACACCCAATGACAGAACCGCAAATGTCATGCAATACTGCTTTCTTCTTCTTTGTGTGCACTCCTGCTAGTCTTGTAAAACGCTATATTTTACCTAAAATTTCAAAACCTATAATTATAATCTCATTCAGAAAGCATTCAGAAAAGCATGTTGGTAGAGCAAAGGACTGAAAGAAACAAGCATTTCTAAAGTGTATTCTGTAGAAAAGTCTTTAATATTAAAAACAGTTTGGAAAACACTGGATTAAACAAAATAAAACAGATTTATTTTTTGCAGTACTTCACTCTGATTTTCTTAATTTCTCAATTCTCTACTTGCCAAAGGTGTTTCACTGAAGAACATAATTTCTTTTTTTTGGCAAAGCATCTCAAAAAAGGTTGTTCGTAATACATTTTAGAAATTCTGGCACAGAAAAACTTGAATTCTCTTTTTGGTGCAGTTGAAGGGTTTTTGACAATACAGAATTTACTGTTCGTCTTTGCTACTTACTAGCAGTCTAACCACTATCTTAAAGACTGTTTCCTTATCTGTAAAGTGGGGACAATAATACCCACCCTGCAGGGTTGTCATGAGGATTGTATATACACGGCTCACATTAAACTATCAAATGACAACTTTTATTATTGAAAGATTACTATAGGATTTCTTATTCAAACTCAAAGTTTGACAAAAACAAAACTTGACAATTTATTAATTTGTTTACTGAAGCTAGGAAGTTCAGTCCAAATAACAATATCCCTGTGGGTTATCTTGAGGAGCATGCTTATTCAAAAACTGTCTCTGTTTAATCTACATCCAGCATAGCTAACCTTGAGGATTCCTGGGTAGCAATAGATCAACTATTTGAGTATGATCAGCATATAGTGATAAGCCAAGGTGAGAGCTTGTTCTTTTGAGCTGACTGATTTTTTATTAACTTTTGCTGCTCAGCAGGTCCAAAAGTATCAAGAGAAGTGCATTAGGTAAGCATTCCACTGAGCTCTAACATCCAAGAAATTTTTACGTATTGAACCCCAAGGACTATTTTTGGGCTGTGAATATAATTTTTATACCCAGAGTACCTCCAAGTGGCCTTCACACTTCCTTACATCTAGTCTCATAAAAAATAATACTTATAGTCCAATTAACAATATTTTGCTCATAAACTGTATTCATTTCTGGTCAGTCATTGTTTTTCATAAGAATGATGGAAAATGTTCTCAGATCTGGATAACTATGTCCTTTGTATATTTTGGGGGAAGGTCTACCTGAGGATTTAGTCTAGTACCTTAACTCTAAGGAATAAATATATTGATGCTGACTTGTTTGAACTTTAGAGTGATACAGTCATGATTTAAACATTAATTCTACAACATGCCTTTATTTAAAAGGAAACAATTTTGAAGACCAGGTATAGCAAGTAAGAAGCATGTATGGTAGGCATGGTGAGGAATTAAAAAAAGAGTAAACTAGGTAGGGCTCTGCTTTCAGAGAACTTGTAATTTACTACTCTCTCCGTCTTCATGTGTAGGCAACATGGCTATTGAAAGAAAATATGTTATTCTTGTTTTCCTTATACTTTCCTGATTTTCATGCGATTTTTGAACATAATTTTTTACATATATATGAAATTATCATTTATGCATATATATTAAATTAATTTATGTATGTGTGTATATAGTTCATTTATATATGCATGTGTATCGATAGTTCAGTGGATGATAGAGATAGAGGTAGAGATAAAGACAGAGATAGAGAGAGATTCTTTTTTCTAGTCAGTTCATTTCTCCATCCTGCTTATGAAGGCAATTAGGTTCTCTCAAAACACAAAACTAATGGAAAATACTTCTGATTGGGTCTCCTCTAATTCTTCAGTGGAAGTGGAAAATGTACATGTGAACTAAAATGGACTGAACTGAAACGCACACGACATGCTAATCTGCTCCTCCAAAATATGTTATAAAAGATTCCAGAATTCAGAGATATTAAGCTTTTATAAAAAATATAGTAACCAGGAATCTCACCATTAATTCATCAATGATCTATTTTCTTAATTAATTTTGATGATTTCATTCAATACTCTGCGGTGTTGCTTAGTTCAATTCCAACTGCCACTTTTCCCCCCAAAGCAAGGTTTTCAGAATTCCATTCTAGACAAGCTACAGCAAATGCATATTAAATTCATGGTTATTGGTATTACTTACAAAAAATTCTTGAAACTAACAATCTCATTGCCTCAGTTCAATTTTTTTACAATTGCCTGCATTTCTATGGGTTACCTTCTCCTCACTTTTGTGCCTACACTTAGTCTAAACATCTGAAATCAGGAGTACAGAGTTATGTAGCTATAAAGCATGGCCAACAGAAGGTCCCTTGCAGAACAAAAGCTATGTGTGGGTCCAATTGCCATCAAAGGTTCTTTGGGAAGACAGTGGTCATGCATATCCCTACCCTTCTATTCAGGATAATTTAGGGATTATTAACCAAGAATAAAGTGAATGGACTTCCTGTTTATATGTATTGCTCCTGTAATTCCATGAGTTAGGAATTAGAGAAGACATAAAGAAAATAATGCTGCAAAATTCCGTATTTTCTATTGCTTTTTACACATTTGAAACTGTGCATTATACTGTATTTTAGATTTTTGGAGTGACTGAGACTGACTTGACATGTCTGAGGAAATTCATAGCAAGGAGTGCCAGATGCTTGGATAGGAATTCAATATATCTTAATTTTATCTTAATAGTTCCGAGCAGTTGGTTCAAGTTTTTAGCTGTGTTGTACATTTAGCATTTTATTCCTAGGCTTTACCTTAAAAATAAAAGCAGTTCTTCAAATAAAGAAAACAAAACCTTACTATATCTATATTTAAGTAAAAATAAATTCAATAAAGATTACATACTATAGCCTGTGTATGGCCTCTGCAAGCAAGCCAATGTGCATTTGAATTCCAGCTCTTTCACCTGTTAGCTGTATGAACTTGTTGAGTTTTCTCAAACTAGATATACCTCAGTTTCCTAATATGTTCAAATGGTAGATACTAATTTTTGTAAAGCACTTAGCACAGTACTTGGCTTATTAATGAACACTCAGTAAATGACTGTTCACTAGATCACCTCTCTGAAGTGGTGAATACAAGACATTCGATTCAGGTACCAAAGAAAATATTAGACATTTAATTTGTATGTTACTTTTTTTTGTTTTAAAATTACTTTTATACATGCATAACATATATACAACTTTCAATAAATACAAAATGTAATGAGATCATTCATGCAAATATTTTGTGGTATTTATGTTTCTCCCTTTTTTTTGCTTGCCACCTCTCTCTCTCTTTCTCCCTCCTTTCCTCATATCAGGTCTCCTTCTCCAGCGCACACAAACACGCCCCAGGTAACCCATGTTAAACTCCTAGGATATATTTGTATGCATTAGAAATGGTTTTGACTGCAAATAACATAACCACCAATTAATAGTGTTTTAAGTAAAAAATAAATTTAAGTATCTCATTTTCTTTTATTTCACTCTTGAATCTTGAGAGTTCTTAATATAATCTAGATACTAGTACTGTGTTGGATATACAATTTGCAAATATATTCACCCAATCTGTAGCTTGTCTTTTCATCCTCTTAACACTGTTTTCCACAGAGTAAAAGTTTGCAATTTTGCTGAAGTATAATTTATCAATTTTTCCTTTTGTGGATTACACATTTGGTGTCAAGCCTCTTTGCCTTACTTAGCCTTAGATCTTGAACATTATGTTGCTTTTTCCCTGAAAGTTTTTTTTTTGTATACTTTTACATTTCAAATTAATTCCATGATCTTACTTGAGTTAATTTTTGTATAAGGAGTGAGGTTTAAATTAATTCATTTTTACCTATGGATGTCCAATTACTCCAGCACAATTTGTTGAAAAGTTTATCCTTCCCCCGTTGAATTGCTTTTGCACCTTTGTCAAAAATCACAGGTGTTTTTGTGTGGGTCTATTTCTGAGCTCTAATCTGTTTCATTTATCTATGTATCTACTACTCTACCAATACCAAACTCTCTTGATTAATGTAGTAGTATAAAAGGACTTAATGTCAGGTAGAGTGATTCTTCTCTATTCTTTTTTCAAGATTATTTTAGGTGTCCTAGGGTCTGTGCCTATTCATATAATTTCAGAATAAGTTCATTTATGTCTCCAGATGTACCCTGCTTGGATTTTGATAAGAATTGTGTTAAACTTGTAGATCAATTTGGGGATTACTAATATCTTTACTATGTTGTGTCTTCCAATACACGAACATACTGTGTTTCTTCATTTATTTATGTCTGATTTGATTTTTTTCATCAGTGTTTTGTAATTTTCAGCACAGATCCTGTACATGTTTTGTTAAGTTTATACTTAAGTATTTCATTTTATTTCGATAGTTTTAAATGGTGCCATGTTTTAAATGTCCAATTCCACATATTTATTGTTGGTAAACAGAAATGTGATTGGATTTTGTGCACTGGCCTTGTATCCTATGACCTCATTGAACTCACTTGTTGATACTCTGTGGGAGTGGAGATACAACTCCCCACTGACACCAGAGGATGGGGAAAGTAGAATTCTGACTAGCTTTGACTCCCATGACCTTGTTCAGTCACATGCACACTGGACGGTGGTAGAAACCCAACTCTTCAATTAGCTCTGTTGATCCTGGTGACTGGGATGACGGGTGATTAACTGCACCTCTGAACTGCCTCATCAAGTCTTCTTGTTACTGTGTGAGGGCGGAGGCTCATCTTTCTGCTGGACCCCACTGATCCTACCAAGGCAGAAGAATCAAGGTACCACCTGCTTCTGCCATGTGGAGAAAGTAATATCAATTCCCCACTTGGCCCTGCTGAAGCCATAGAAGATGTAGGGAAGTGTGTAAGGAGTTACCACTAATACTGTCTTGTAAACCCTAGGTAATGTTCTTGTGAGCCCTGGGTACTTGGTAAGATTTTCTCTCATGGAACTTGGGAACAAAATAGTGTATTTCTTTAATTTTCTAAACCACACAATTTGGGTCCACGTTACACACATCTGACTGGTGGAAAGACCATTAGCAGCCATGTCAGGGGTTCCTTCCCCTCTCACCAGCATTTTATTAGACTCCTGATTGATGCCTGGCCGCAGAGAAATGGAGATGGATGTGGTAATCAGTCCCTCTTTGTTGTTACGGATACCAGTGTTCATTCTGATATAGGATAATATCACGATGGCTTACACTGTTCCTTGCTGATCTGTCCAGCTTCTGATCCAGAGGGGCTACAGATCCCCTCTTTCAACAGGTCTTGCTATTGAATACCAGAATCCCTCACAGCTGCTCTCAGTGTCTCTATACCTGGCATCTAACCTTGACAGATATCCCACAGCTAGATCCTACTATCTGTGGTGCTGGAAAAAAGTGAAGCTCAAATCTCTAGCAGAATCCTATTCTCAAACCCTGGAATTTCCCCAATCTTTGAGAAGTGGATAAGAGCATGGAATATGGATTCAAAATGCTGGGGTCCAAATCTTGTCTCCACAACTTACTAATTCATTGACCTTAAACAAAACCATAACCTCTCTAAGCCTCAATTTCCTATCAATAAAATGGGGATGATAACAAGGGTTGCTTCCTAATAGGGACATTGTGAGGATTAAAAAAGATATTTGTAAAGTTCCTGGAACAGGGTCTGTTAGCATAATAATAAAGGTATAAAAGTAATAGTAAAGTGCAGGTTCTATATACTTAAAAGGTACAATTTCTCTGCTTGAGTCATGTTCCACATTTGCCTCTACCTGATCATAGCCTCTTTAATTGGCAAAACTTTCACAATATAATACTAGATAGTAGCCATTTTCAGGGAAACCCTGAAGTACACTGAATATGTTAATTCCCCACCCAGGACACACCTGCCCTCACCTAAGTGAGAAAAGAATAGAGCAGTGTTTCTCAAAGAGTGGTTCACAGGACATCTGCACTGAACTTTTAGGGATAGTGTCAAGGGATATGCATATTTATTAAGCTATCCCTGTGATTTCAGGGTGCTCGAAATTTTTGAACGACGTCTATACATTATCTGTGCATTTTCACATATGGTTGAATTTTTTTGGAAATACAACTTCCTCCATTAAGCCTTTCCGAATTTCATGTTCATAACCTTTAGCAGACAAGACCTCTTTTGTTACTATGGGACCAGTGACGTGGGGAGGAATCAGAACTGGAGGGCAGTAGAGTGTTGGGGAGCAGTGTGATGCAACAGCTGGACTAGGGGTGGTGGAAAAGACCAATGTTTCTGCTTAAAGTTTGTGCACTTGAGGTGAGGCTGCAAAGAGAGTGGTGGGTAGGACAGTAGGAAGGAGAACAGCAGTAACAAAGTAGCAACCACGGACTCTCATGATTAGCCAGATAAGTGAATTCGTCCGCCACCCCACATACCAACTCAGAAAACACTTTTTTTTTTATATATATATATAAAGGAGGGATGTATGTGCAGAATTGGTATCAGCTACCAGCCACTCAGGGCCATGGATCGTTGTGTAACTGAGTATAAGTGGGCATGGGCCTGCCACCCATTTGGCTGTCCTGAAAGGGCAGAAAGGATATGAGCAACACAACCCGTGAAACCACAAAGCCGATGTTCCAAACCTCTACAATCTCATCATTATGTGCATGTGGCTGCCTCCTTCTGGAAAGTTCTTTCTCAGGCTGTGGAAATCCCGCCCATCTCTCAGGGTTCTGCCCTAGACCCCACGGGGTCTTCTTACACCTGAATATTGCATCACATTCCTCTTCTGGACTTTTCCACTCCATCTCTTAAGGACTCTGAGGTTCAAGGGAAGCCAACATGGCCTAGGAAGTTCCTCTTCCACAGCCTGTGAGTTTCCCGATGCTGTGCCGGACAATGGGGTCCCAGACTTCAACCCTGTCTCAAAGTGGTGGCAGTGTTTCTGCATTTCAAATGAGCCCCGGAGGGGATTCTGGTGCAAGGGCTCAGGGACCTTAATTTCAGGAAGAAGAAAAAATAATTCTACTGAAGACTTATGTTGCAAAAAATTGCCAATAAGCAAAGTCATCCTAGTCCCTACTTATTTTGAAAAGGATTCTCAATTTGTAAAGTCCAAATTATAGAGATTTTATTTTGTGAATTTCAAAGATTCTTTCCTAAAGTAGAATAAATGTGTAGTTAAGAAATACTGATGTTATAACCCTCGATATAATTATAAATAATTATCAAGAACACAGGAAGTTTGTTTCAGGAAGATAAACTGGAGTTTAAAAATAAGTGGGATTAGGTTGAAGAAGAGTATTTTGGGGCTCAGATAAGTATAAATTGTGGATTGTTATGAAAACAGGTTGTACTTTTCCAAATGTGAGAATATTGGAAGTGAGAAGGGAGATTGGCTCTTTCCCAAAACTCTCCAGGTTGTGCTGGCTTTGGTTTAATACTGTGTCATATCTGTTTTTCCTTAAATGTTTTGGCACTTAGATGCTGCCTTTCTGTCTGTGTGCTACCTGCTGTTTCTTCGGTCACAAATTAAACCAAGTAATAATATGAATGTTACTGAAAGTAAGTTAAGAATTACAGAAAAATAAGCTTTTGTTTATAGAGATTGTTTTAATAGGTTTATATAGTTGTTGTTATATAGCAGTAAAGTGTATTTGCATACATGTATGTGTCTTCCACTCACTTGTGTCTTGAGAACAGAGAATATAACTGTCGTCTTTATATTCCCTTGTGTCTTCACTAATGCCTAGCAAACCATAGGCAATCAGTAAATATTTTCTGAATGAATGTATTTGCCTTCTGGGGACCTCAAGTTCAAAGCTTTAAAACATAAATAAATACATAAATAAGTATATAAATAAAAATTTATTCCCAAGTAATATGGAATCCTGATGATTTTTCCTCCCGCCTTCATTAAAAGTTACTCTAATTCATTTCCAGGTCAGGCCTCACTGCTTATCCATTCATGAACTTTCCCATATCCGACACCAGAAGATGTAGAAAAATGTACAAATTTTATCCCCAAAAAATATAGATGACACTGGAATTTAATATTTTCACTAGCAAACATTTATATTTGAAGTTTTCTTTAAAATACTTTTTTCAAAAATTAATTTTGAAAAATCTTGTTGTATATATAATTTTGTCTTTTAACTTAAAAATATGCTTGCAAAATATTATCTAAAGCCTTACCTCAAGAACTTTACCAAAGTATTCCCTGCCTGTCTGTTTATAGATTACAGGGAAATTTAATGGTATTTTGTAATTGTTTTGGGACATTAGGAGAACATTGTAAGAAGATACCATACTTTCTATGTAGGATGGGGTTTTAGAAAAGAAATAGGAGCATCTCTGTTCTGCTTCTTTAGCTTGTTTATGTCCCTTCATCACCAACTCATTCATATTTTAGGGTGTATCTTTTTTTAAACATATTTGTACCTTTTATTACAATCATTGAGCACCCTAGGTTTCCCTAAGTTACCCAGTCCCAGTCTTTATCCTTCGTCTTTTGTTCTGGTGTCCCACATGGTCCCAACCTTCCTCTTTCAACAATGCTCACAGACATCTTTGTTAAGTGTGCTTACATTGCTGTGCTACTATCTCCCAAAATTGTTTTCCAAACCTCTCACTCCTATCTTTTCCTTTCTGTCTGCAGTGCTTCCTTAAGTATTTCCTGTAGAGCAGGTATCCTGTTCATAAACTCTGTCATTGTCTGTTTCTCTGAGAATATTTTAAGCAATCCCTCATATTTGAAGGACAGTTTTGCCAGATATAGGATCCTTGGTTGGTGGATTTTCTCTTTCAGTATCTTAAATATATCACCCCACTTCCTTCTTGCCTCCATGGTTTCTACTGAGAAATCTGCACATAGTCTTTTCAAGCTTTCTTTTTATGTGATGGATTGCTTTTCTCTTGCTGCTTTCAGGATTCTCTCTTTATCTTTGACATTTGATAATCTGATTATTAAGTGTCTTGGCATAGGCTTATTCAGATCTATTCTGTTTGGACTACGCTGCACTTCTTGGATCTGTAATTTTATGTCTTTCATAAGAGATGGGAAATATTCACTGATTGTTTCCTCTATTATTGTTTCTGTCCCTTTTCCCTTCTCTTTTCCTTCTGGGGCACCAATGACACATACATTCCTGCATTTCATTTTGTCCTTAGTTTCCTGGAGATATTGCTCATATTTTTCCATTCTGTTCTGTATCTGCTCCTTTGCATGTAGGCTTTCAGGTACCTTGTTCTCCAGTTCCTGAGTGTTTTCTTCCACCTCTTGAGATCTGCTATTGCACGTTTCCATTGTGTCTTTCATCTCTTGTTTTGTGCCTTTCATTTCCATAGATTCTTCCAGTTGGTTTTCAAACTTTCAATTTCTACCTTATGTACACCCAGTGTTTTCATTATACAGTTCATCTCTTTTGCCATATCTTCCCTAAAATTTTTGAATTGAGTGAGCATTAGTTGTTTAAGTTCCTGTATCTCAGTTGAAGTATAAGTTTGTTCCTTCAACTGGGCCATAACTTAATTTTTCTTAGTGTAGGTTGTAGTTTTCTGTTGTCTAGGCATGGTTTCCTCGGTTACCTCAATCAGGTTTTCCCAGACCGAAACGGGCTCTGGTCCCAGAAGGAAGAACTATTCAGTATCCAGTTTCCCTGAGGGTGTGTTTTAGAAAACTGGTACACCCTGTGAGGCCTCAGGTCGCTGTGCTTTTCTGTCTAGCGGGTGGCACCTTTCAATGTGTCACTCCGGACTGATGTAAGGAGGTGTGGCCCATGGCAGTTTTCACCCAGGCTCTGGGGTCTGGTTCTGAATAGAAGGTGGGTAGTAAAGCTGGACCCCACCCCTTTCTTCTTAGGGAAGATAGACCTCCTAGGGAGAGGTTATTAGCATTTGAATGGTCTTTCTCTGCCTGTGCTATCTCCACCATTGTCTGGGTCAGAGCACTTGCAACTGAAAATGGCTGAGGCCAAAACACTGAGCCAAAACAGGGACAGAAAGCCCCCTTCAGGGTCTGTCCACAGCCACCCTCCAGCTCTCCAAGGTCAGTCTTCACCCAAAGCCTCCATCTGCTTGTTGGGGATACATAGCTTGTATTGAGCAGTCCATGTTTGTTAATTAAAACCCCAGTTGGAGCTCAGCTGAGCTTTATTCACTTGCTTGGAGAGAGCTGCTCTCTAGCACCACAAGGCTTTGCAGCTCAGGACATAGGGGAAGGGGGCTCCCAGCTTGAAGCTGCAATTTTTACTTACAGATTTTATGCTGAGATATCAGGCATTTCTCCCAGTTCAGGTTGGTGTATGATGAGTGAATGGTCACAGTTATTCCAGATTATTTACTAGTTGTTCCTGGTTATGTAGTAGTTGTTCCAGGGTTGACTAACTAGCTTCCACTCCTCTCTATGCCACCATCTTAGATAGGGTATATATTTTTGATGCCAAATTACCTGGCTTTGCTTTTTCTTTTAACTAAATAGCCTAAGCTATGTGTGTATTTATATTATGTGGGCATGTGATTTTCAAGTATTTTTAGTTCTGGAACAAAGTAATTTTAAGAATTGTAGCTAATTGTGCAACCTGTGAGAATCTGAAATAATTGAAAAAATAACCATGCCTGCACTACAGATCAATAGAGATCATTTAAAATACACAAGGGAAATACAAAATAAATGTACAAATTATCACTTTTGCCTGAAAAACCCTAGTTACTTAAAAAAACTAAAAAAAAGCTAAATCCATTTATCTCCTACTGTATATTTACTCATTCTTCCCCAAGCACTTTACTGACTAGAAAATTTATGCTTCTCTCCATTACTCTTTGGAGTGAGTTAATTTTTAATATTTAAAAAGAGTGAAAGAGGGAGGCGGGGCAAGACGGCAGACTGGTGAGCTGTAAGTTTTAGTTACTCCTCCAGGAAAGTAGGTAAAAAGCCAGGAACTGCGTGGACTGGACACCACAGAGCAATCTGTCTTTGGGCATACTTCATACAACACTCATGAAAACGTGGAACTGCTGAGATCAGCGAAATCTGTAAGTTTTTGCGGCCAGGGGACTCGCGCCCCTCCCTGCCAGGCTCAGTCCCGGGGGAGGAGGGGCTGTCAGCTCCGGGAAGGAGAAGGGAGAACTGCAGTGGCTGCTCTTATAGAAAACTCATTCTACTGATTCAAACTCCAACCATAGATAGACTGAGACCAGACACCAGAGACTCTGAGAGCAGCCAGCCCAGCAGAGAGGAGACAGGCATAGAAAAAAAACAACACGGAAAACTCCAAAATAAAAGCAGAGGATTTTTGGAGTTCTGGTGAACACAGAAAGGGGAAGGGCGGAGCTCAGGCCTTGAGACGCATATGCAAATCCCGAAGCAAAGCTGATCTCTCTGCCCTGTGCACCTTTCCTTAATGGCCCTGGTTGCTTTGTCTATTAGCATTTCAATAACCCATTAGATCTCTGAGGAGGGCCGTTTTTTTTTTTTTTTTTTTTTTTTTTTTAAATCCTTTTTGCTTTTTCTAAAACAATTACTCTAAGAAGCTCAATACAGAAAGCTTCAAAGAATTGCAATTTGGGCACGTCAAGTCAAGAGCAGAACTAAGAGAGCTCTGAGACAAAAGGCAATAATCCAGTGGCTGAGAAAATTCACTAAACAACACAACTTCCCAAGAAAAGGGGGCTGTCCGCTCACAGCCACCATCCTGGTGGACAGGAAACACTCCTGCCCATCGCCAGCCCCATAGCCCAGAGCTGCCACAGACAACCCAGTGTGACGGAAGTGCTTCAAATAACAGGCACACACCACAAAACTGGGCATGGACATTAGCCTTCCCTGCAACCTCAGCTGAATCTCCCAGAGCTGGGAAGGTGGAGCAGTGTGAATTAACAAAGCCCCATTCAGCCATCATTTGAGCAGACTGGGAGCCTCCCTACACAGCCCAGCAGCCCAGAACTGCCCTGGGGGGACGGCACTCACCTGTGACATAGCACAGTCATCCCTCAACAGAGGACCCGGGGTGCACAGCCTGGAAGAGGGGCCCACTTGCAAGTCTCAGGAGCCATACGCCAATACCAAAGACTTGTGGGTCAGTGGCAGAGACAAACTGTGGCAGGACTGAACTGAAGGATTAGACTATTGCAGCAGCTTTAAAACTCTAGGATCATCAGGGAGATTTGATTGTTAGGGCCACCCCCCCTCCCCGACTGCCCAGAAACACGCCCCACATACAGGGCAGGCAACACCAACTACACACGCAAGCTTGGTACACCAGTTGGGCCCCACAAGACTCACTCCCCCACTCACCAAAAAGGCTAAGCAGGGGAGATCTGGCTTGTGGAGAACAGGTGGCTTGTGGACGCCACCTGCTGGTTAGTTAGAGAAAGTGTACTCCACGAAGCTGTAGATCTGATAAATTAGAGATAAGGACTTCAATTGGTCTACAAACCCTCAAAGAACCCTATCAAGTTCAACAAATGCCACGAGGCCAAAAACAACAGAAAATTATAAAGCATATGAAAAAACCAGACGATATGGATAACCCAAGCCCAAGCACCCAAATCAAAATACCAGAAGAGACACAGCACCTAGAGCAGCTACTCAAAGAACTAAAGATGAACAATGAGACCCTAGTACGGGATATGAAGGAAATCAAGAAGACCCTAGAAGAGCATAAAGAAGACATTGCAAGACTCAATAAAAAAATGGATGATCTTATGGAAATTAAAGAAACTGTTGACCAAATTAAAAAGATTCTGGACACTCATAGTACAAGACTAGAGGAAGTTGAACAACGAATCAGTGACCTGGAAGATGACAGAATGGAAAATGAAAGCATAAAAGAAAGAATGGGGAAAAAAATTGAAAAACTCGAAATGGACCTCAGGGATATGATAGATAATATGAAACGTCTGAATATAAGACTCATTGGTGTCCCAGAAGGGGAAGAAAAGGGTAAAGGTCTAGGAAGAGTATTCAAAGAAATTGTTGGGGAAAACTTCCCAAATCTTCTAAACAACATAAATACACAAATCATAAATGCTCAGCGAACTCCAAATAGAATAAATCCAAAAAAACCCACTCCGAGACATATACTGATCACACTGTCAAACATAGAAGAGAAGGAGCAAGTTCTGAAAGCAGCAAGAGAAAAGCAATTCACCACATACAAAGGAAACAGCATAAGACTAAGTAGTGACTACTCAGCAGCCACCATGGAGGCGAGAAGGCAGTGGCACGATATATTTAAAATTCTGAGAGAGAGGAATTTCCAGCCAAGAATACTTTATCCAGCAAAGCTCTCCTTCAAATTTGAGGGAGAGCTTAAATTTTTCACAGACAAAGAAATGCTGAGAGAATTTGCTAACAAGAGACCTGCCCTACTGGAGATACTAAAGGGAGCCCTACAGACAGAGAAACAAAGACAGGACAGAGAGACTTGGAGAAAGGTTCAGTACTAAAGAGATTCGGTATGGGTACAATAAAGGATATTAATAGAGAGAGGGAAAAATATGGCAAACATAATCCGAAGGATAAGATGGCCGATTCAAGAAATGCCTTCACGGTTTTAACGTTGAATGTAAATGGATTAAACTACCCAATTAAAAGATATAGATTCGCAGAATGGATCAAAAAAAATGAACCATCAATATGTTGCATACAAGAGACTCATCTTAGATACAGGGACACAAAGAAACTGAAAGTGAAAGGATGGAAAAAAATATTTCATGCAAGCTACAGCCAAAAGAAAGCAGGTGTAGCAATATTAATCTCAGGTAAAATAGACTTCAAATGCAGGGATGTTTTGAGAGACAAAGAAGGCCACTACATACTAATAAAAGGGGCAATTCAGCAAGAAGAAATAACAATCGTAAATGTCTATGCACCCAATCAAGGTGCCACAAAATACATGAGAGAAACACTGGCAAAACTAAAGGAAGCAATTGATGTTTCCACAATAATTGTGGGAGACTTCAACACATCACTCTCTCCTATAGATAGATCAACCAGACAGAAGACCAATAAGGAAATTGAAAACCTAAACAATCTGATAAATGAATTAGATTTAACAGACATCTACAGGATATTACATCCCAAATCACCAGGATACACATACTTTTCTAGTGCTCACGGAACTTTCTCCAGAATAGATCATATGCTGGGACATAAAACAAGCCTCAATAAATTTAAAAAGATTGAAATTATTCAAAGCACATTCTCTGACCACAATGGAATACAATTAGAAGTCAATAACCATCAGAGACTTAGAAAATTCACAAATACCTGGAGGTTAAACAACACACTCCTAAACAATCAGTGGGTTAAAGAAGAAATAGCAAGAGAATTGCTAAATATATAGAGACGAATGAAAATGAGAACACAACATACCAAAACCTATGGGATGCAGCAAAAGCAGTGCTAAGGGGGAAATTTATAGCACTAAACGCATATATTAAAAAGGAAGAAAGAGCCAAAATCAAAGATCTAATGGATCAACTGAAGAAGCTAGAAAATGAACAGCAAACCAATCCTAAACCAAGTACAAGAAAAGAAATAACAAGGATTAAAGCAGAAATAAATGACATAGAGAACAAAAAAACAATAGAGAGGATAAATATCACCAAAAGTTGGTTCTTTGAGAAGATCAACAAGATTGACAAGCCCCTAGCTAGACTGACAAAATCAAAAAGAGAGAAGACCCATATAAACAAAATAATGAATGAAAAAGGTGACATAACTGCAGATCCTGAAGAAATTAAAAAAATTATAAGAGGATACTATGAACAACTGTATGGCAACAAACTGGATAATGTAGAGGAAATGGACAATTTCCTGGAAACATATGAACAACCTAGACTGACCAGAGAAGAAATAGAAGACCTCAACCAACCCATCACAAGCAAAGAGATCCAATCAGTCATCAAAAATCTTCCCACAAATAAATGCCCAGGGCCAGATGGCTTCACAGGGGAATTCTACCAAACTTTCCAGAAAGAACTGACACCAATCTTACTCAAACTCTTTCAAAACATTGAAAAAAAATGGAACACTACCTAACTCATTTTATGAAGCTAACATCAATCTAATACCAAAACCAGGCAAAGATGCTACAAAAAAGGAAAACTACCGGCCAATCTCCCTAATGAATATAGATGCAAAAATCCTCAACAAAATACTTGCAAATCGAATCCAAAGACACATTAAAAAAATCATACACCATGACCAAGTGGGGTTCATTCCAGGCATGCAAGGATGGTTCAACATAAGAAAAACAATCAATGTATTACAACACATTAAAAACTCGAAAGGGAAAAATCAATTGATCATCTCAATAGATGCTGAAAAAGCATTTGACAAAATCCAACATCCCTTTTTGATAAAAACACTTCAAAAGGTAGGAATTGAAGGAAACTTCCTCAACATGATAAAGAGCATATATGAAAAACCCACAGCCAGCATAGTACTCAATGGTGAGAGACTGAAAGCCTTCCCTCTAAGATCAGGAACAAGACAAGGATGCCCGCTGTCACCACTGTTATTCAACATTGTGCTGGAAGTGCTAGCCAGGGCAATCCGGCAAGACAAAGAAATAAAAGGCATCCAAATTGGAAAAGAAGAAGTAAAACTGTCATTGTTTGCAGATGATATGATCTTATATCTAGAAAACCCTGAGAAATCAACGATACACCTACTAGAGCTAATAAACAAATTTAGCAAAGTAGCGGGATACAAGATTAATGCACATAAGTCAGTAATGTTTCTATATGCTAGAAATGAAGAAACTGAAGAGACACTCAAGAAAAAGATACCATTTTCAATAGCAACTAAAAAAATCAAGTACCTAGGAATAAACTTAACCAAAGATGTAAAAGACCTATACAAAGAAAACTACATAACTCTACTAAAAGAAATAGAAAGGGACCTTAAAAGATGGAAAAATATTCCATGTTCATGGATAGGAAGGCTAAATGTCATTAAGATGTCAATTCTACCCAAACTCATCTACAGATTCAATGCAATCCCAATCAAAATTCCAACAACCTACTTTGCAGACTTGGAAAAGCTAGTTATCAAATTTATTTGGAAAGGGAAGATGCCTCGAATTGCCAAAGACACTCTAAAAAAAAAAAACGAAGTGGGAGGACTTACACTCCCTGACTTTGAAGCTTATTATAAAGCCACAGTTGCCAAAACAGCATGGTACTGGCACAAAGATAGACATATAGATCAATGGAATCGAATTGAGAATTCAGAGATAGACCCTCAGATCTATGGCCGACTGATCTTTGATAAGGCCCCCAAAGCCACCGAACTGAGCCATAATGGTATTTTCAACAAATGGGGCTGGGAGAGTTGGATATCCATATCCAAAAGAATGAAAGAGGACCCCTACCTCACCCCCTACACAAAAATTAACTCAAAATGGACCAAAGATCTCAATATAAAAGAAGGTACCATTAAACTCCTAGAAGATAATGTAGGAAAACATCTTCAAGACCTTGTATTAGGAGGCCACTTCCTAGACTTTACACCCAAAGCACAAGCAACAAAAGAGAAAATAGATAAATGGGAACTCCTCAAGCTTAGAAGTTTCTGCACCTCAAAGGAATTTCTCAAACAGGTAAAGAGGCAGCCAACTCAATGGGAAAAAATTTTTGGAAACCATGTATCTGACAAAAGACTGATATCGTGCATATACAAAGAAATCCTACAACTCAATGACAATAGTACAGACAGCCCAATTATAAAATGGGCAAAAGATATGAAAAGACAGTTCTCTGAAGAGGAAATACAAATGGCCAAGAAACACAGGAAAAAATGTTCAGCTTCACTAGCTATTAGAGAGATGCAAATTAAGACCACAATGAGATACCATCTAACACCGGTTAGAATGGCTGCCATTAAACAAACAGGAAACTACAAATGCTGGAGGGGATGTGGAGAAATTGGAACTCTTATTCATTGTTGGTGGGACTGTATAATGGTTCAGCCACTCTGGAAGTCAGTCTGGCAGTTCCTTAGAAAACTAGATATAGAGTTACCATTCGATCCAGCGATTGCACTTCTCGGTATATACCCGGAAGATCGGAAAGCAGTGACACGAACAGATATCTGCACGCCAATGTTCATAGCAGCATTATTCACAATTGCCAAGAGATGGAAACAACCCAAATGTCCTTCAACAGATGAGTGGATAAATAAAATGTGGTATATACACACGATGGAATACTACGCGGCAGTAAGAAGGAACGATCTGGTAAAACATATGACAACATGGATGAACCTTGAAGACATAATGCTGAGCGAAATAAGCCAGACACAAAAAGAGAAATATTATATGCTACCACTAATGTGAACTTTGAAAAATGTAAAACAAATGGTTTATAATGTAGAATGTAGGGGAACTAGCAGTAGAGAGCAATTAAGGAAGGGGGAACAATAATCCAAGAAGAACAGATAAGCTATTTAACGTTCTGGGGATGCCCAGAAATGACTATGGTCTGTTAATTTCTGATGGATGTAGTAGGAACAAGTTCACTGAAATGTTGCTATATTATGTAACTTTCTTGGGGTAAAGTAGGAACATGTTGGAAGTTAAGCAGTTATCTTAGGTTAGTTGTCTTTTTCTTACTCCCTTGTTATGGTCTCTTTGAAATGTTCTTTTATTGTATGTTTGTTTTCTTCTTAACTTTTTTTTCATACAGTTGATTTAAAAAAGAAAGGAAAGTTAAAAAAAAAAAGAAAAGAAAAAAGACAAACAAGGAAAAAAAAAATATGTAGTGCCCCCTTGAGGAGCCTGTGGAGAATGCAGGGGTATCCGCCTACCCCACCTCCATGGTTGCTAACATGACCACAGACATAGGGGACTGGTGGTTTGATGGGTTGAGCCCTCTACCATAAGTTTTACCCTTGGGAAGACGGTTGCTGCAAAGGAGAGGCTAGGCCTCCCTGTATTTGTGCCTAAGAGTCTCCTCCTGAATGCCTCTTTGTTGCTCAGATGTGGCCCTCTCTCTCTGGCTAAACCAACTTGAAAGGTGAAATCACTGCCCTCCCCACTACGTGGGTTCAGACACCCAGGGAAGTGAATCTCCCTGGCAACGTGGAATATGACTCCCGGGGAGGAATGTAGACCCGGCATCGTGGGATGGAGAACATCTTCTTGACCAAAAGGGGGATGTGAAAAGAAATGAAATAAGCTTCAGTGGCAGAGAGATTCCAAAACGAGCCGAGAGATCACTCTGGTGGGCACTCTTATGCACACTTTAGACAACCTTTTTTAGGTTCTAAAGAATTGGGGTAGCTGGTGGTGGATACCTGAAACTATTAAACTACAACCCAGAACCCATGAATCTCGAAGACAGTTGTATAAAAATGTACCTTATGAGGGGTGACAGTGGGATTGGGAAAGCCATAAGGACCACACTCCACTTTGTCTAGTTTATGGATGGATGTGTAGAAAAGTAGGGGAAGGAAACAAACAGACAAAGGTACCCAGTGTTCTTTTTTACTTCAATTTCTCTTTTTCACTCTAATTATTATTCTTGTTATTTTGGTGTGTGTGCTAATGAAGGTGTCAGGGATTGATTTAGGTGATGAATGTACAACTATGTAATGGTACTGTAAACAATCGAAAGTACAATTTGTTTTGTATGACTGCGTGGTATGTGAATATATCTCAATAAAATGATGATAAAAAAAAAAGAGTGAAAGAAAGGACTTTACTAATGAAGGATAGCCACTGAAATAAATTGAGGTAACAACTCTGTAAAAAATTCAACTGTTAAATATATTCTAAAATTAATGATAAACAAAATTGAATTCTCCAGAGGTATTTTTTCCTTTCCTTTTTTTTAAATCTTGCTGTATTCTGTGTTGAACAAGTTGCCCCAAAATTTCTATTAATTACTAATTCAGAGTGATTTTAGAAATCGATTCACAAAACCCTCCCAAATATTTTACTGACAGTTTCCTGATCTCTGCAAGTATTAGGTAACCCAGCTACATAAAACATGTCAATGTATGAGCCACTCAGGGATGCAGTTCAGTGAGAACGACATGAACTAATGTGAAAGAGAGGCTTCATAAGCCATAGATGTGTTTGTGCAAAGGGATGTTATTTTAAGATGTGCTGGAAGGGCTGCCTAAAAGTATTTCCTGCCACTGCCCTGCTGCAAACCTAGAAACACCTAGCATTGTAGTTTGGAATCAATGAGAGGGCAATGTGTTTACAGGAGGCGGCTACAAAATGGTCAGGCTGATGCTTGGGAAGCAGTGATCTTTAACTGTTAGGTAATTTTTGCATAGACAGTGGTCTAGTACACATGCCCTTTCCCCACCTGTTTTTTTTTTCTATTAAACTTTCTGTGAATTTCCAGACAGAATTAAGCACTTAATTTCTTCATGCTTCCATAGCGAATATTTTGTTAGTGTATTTATTATAGCACTTGTCAGATTGTAATGCAGTTAACTATGTGGTATCTAATTTCCTTTCCCCTCCATTTGAATATGAGCTCTGTCATCCCAACACCTGGCACATAGGCTGCACATACATGACACTGGGATGTCCAGTGCAATGATTAATACATAGATTTTTTGGCATAAAGCATTCTATCAGATTAGTTGCCCAGAGCATTAGCAGATAGGATAAGGACTAAGTTGACGGATGAGAAATATCCAGCAGCATGTCGCATGGTAATGATCATAGAAATTTATGGCATGGAATAATGTGGGTAGGGCAGCAGAAACTTTGATTATTTAACTATTTTGCCCAGGGCTGATAGTGATCTGGGAAAACAAGGTGAAATGGAATAAACATTATTTTAGAACCAGAAACACCTCTGTTTGAATCCTAGTTTTCTTATTTGTTTGTTAAATAACTGTGGTGTGTTGCTTAACTTCTGTAAACCTGACCTTATATTACTAATTGTTCTATCCCCAGCAGTTAGCATACTGCCTGATACATATGGTGATATTAGCTCTCTTACCTTCTATTTCCCTACCAGTTCTGGTAGGGAACATATGCATTTTTTTACTTATTACAGAAGAAGTTAATATGTATTGTGGAAAGTTGTACATAAAGAAAAGCAAAATATAAGAAAATGAAACAGCACATTTCCACCAGCCAGAAATGACTACTTTCAACCACTTAATGTATATCTTTCCAGATATTTTTCTGTGTATATATGTGCCCATCTATGCAGTAACTATTAAACGAGGAAAGCCTTTTGTTTGTGGTGATTTATAACCTACTTTTTTCAGTTAATGATTCTACATTCAGATGACAATAATTTTTTCTCCAACATTCAGGATGTTTGTAATGTGTACAGGCCAAGGCTCAAAAAGTGGATGTTTTGAAGCACCACTCAGGAAATTGTTTTCATCACCACAATAACACACCAGACATTTAACCAAATAAAAGATTGTATATGTACATAAAATTGAAAAGTTGATTCTTAACATATACTGTTTGTGGTACTCTCTGGGTATTTGCTTGATTCAGTGATTTTCAGACTCTTGGAACTAATTGGAACCATTTATGCATTGTTTGCAAATTAAAGATGCTCAAGTTTCATCTTAGACTTACTGAAACTGAATTTCCTTGTAAAACACCATTTTATTTGAGCCTTTTCAAATTAATCCATTTACTTTATTGAATAATCACAGAAAGTTTCTCCTCTAACCTGCATGGCCATAAATAGTCATTTAACAAAGTTTTTATTTTTAATTTTAATTTTAGTAACATATATACTACCTAAAATTACTCCCTTTAATGACATTCCAATATGTAATTCAGTGGTGTTAGTTACATTCACAATATTGTGCAACCATCACTTCCATCCATTATCAAAAGTTTTCCATCAGTTCAAACAAAAATTCTGTACCAATTGGCTTTAACTCCCCATTCTTTAGTCCCTCCCAAGCCCCTGGTAACCTGTATTCTAGTTTCTTAATCTATGAATTTGCTTATTCTAATTATTTCACATCAGTGAGATCATTCAATATTTGACCATTTGTGTTTGGCTTATTACACTTAATGTGATGTCTTCAAGCTTCATCCATATATCAGAAGTTCATTCCTTTTCACAGCTGCATAATGTTCCATTACATGTATGTACCACATTTTGCTTACCCATTCTTCTGTTAATGAACACTTGGGTTGCTTCTATCTTTTGGAAATTGTGAATAATGCCACTATGAGCATCAGTGTGTAAATATCTTTTTGTGTCCCTGCTTTCAATTCTTTTGCATATATGCCTAGAAGTGGAATTGCCAGATCATATGGAATTCTATACTTAACTTTTGTTGTTGTTGTGAAGTGGTATGACAAGAAAATCAAATTACGGTTTTGATTTGCATTTCCTAATGGCTAATGATGTTTAGCATCTTTTACATGTTTTTTGGTCATTTGTATATCTCCTTTGGAGAAATATCTATTAAAGTCTTTTGCCCTTTTTTGACTGGGTTGTTTGTCTTTTCATTGTTGAGTTGAAGGATTTCTTTATAACTTCTGGATATTAAACCCTTATCAGATGTATAGTTACCAAATACTTTCTTCCATTGTATAGGTTGTGTTTTACTTTCATGATGAAGTTCTTTGATGTAAAAATGTTTCAATTTTGATGAGGTCCCATTTATTAATTTTTTGTTGTTGCTCATGCTATTGGTGAACACATTTTAAGAGGTCTTATTAAATGCCCAGAATCTTGCCATATACCTAAGAAAACAGGGCACAACAAAACAGAGCACCTGCCCTGGAGGTTTATGATGTAGCACAGGAAAAATATATCTAATATACTTATGAAAATATTAATTTTCCTAAGTTGCTGTCACAAATACCACAAGTGGGTTTGGCTTAAACAACAAGCATTTATTGGCTCACAGTTCTGAAGCTACAGGAAGTCCTAAATGAAAGCATTAGCAAGGTGATGCTTTCTCCCCAAAGTCTGTAAGATTTTGGTGCTGGCTGCCAGCAATCCTGTGGTTCCCTGATTTTTCTGTCACATGGTAATGTTCTCTCCTTTGTCTTCTGGATTTCTGCCGACTTCCTACTTCTGTATCCTACCATGACTTTCTCTGACAATATCTGAACTTCTTCTCCTTATAAAGGACTCCATTAATCTGGTTTAAGGCCCACCCTCACTCAGTTGGGCCAACCCTTAACTAAAATAACATCTTCAAAAGATCATATTTGCAATACATTCATACCCACTGAACTGTGGATCAATATTAAACACATGTCTGAATTGGGGTACTTGTGGATCAATATTAAACACATGTCTGAATTGGGGTACTCTATTTAATCTATCACAAATGGTAAGTATGGTACTAATGGTATGTACTAATTGCAATAAGAACATTGAGAGAATTGCAATTAATTCTGCCTGGGAATGTCATGGAGGGTTCCCAGAAGTGGTGATACTTGGACTGAGTTTGGAAAGAACAGTAAGAGTGGAGAAAGAGCCGTAATATTGGCTTGAAAGCACATGTGTCTGGAATGTATAGTTCATGGCTTGGAATTGCAGGGAAGTAAGGTGAGAAATCCATGTTAAAGCTTTGGGTCTTTATCTTTAAATATTGCTTGTTTATTTGTTTGTTTCCTTATGAAATAAACCTGGAAGATGTATGGAATATGGATTGGGAGACTAGGTGAGCAGCTAAATGGATGTCCAGGAGAAGTATGATGAGGGCTTGAACTAGGGAATTGGAAGACATTGAAGTAGTGGGATAAAGAGGAACAGATTGATTTGAAAGACATTTCAGAATCAGAAATATGTAATGGCCTATGGAGTAAGGGAGGGGGGGATGTCACAAGGTTTAAGTATAACCCCAATGCTTTAAGTTTAGTCAATTTAATGATTTAATTTAGTAAATTCATCATGGCATTAACCTGAGAAAATGTAAACAGAAGGGAGAAGAGTTTTAAAAGGTGGGGAGAGAAAATTTTATAAAGCTAACAGTTGTTGAACACTTACCATTTGACAGTCACTGAACTTAATGCTTTACATTTGTTATCTTAGTTGATCCTCATATTGAAACCTTATGAAGTTGATGCTGCCATTACTCCCATTTTGCAGATGAGAAAACAGAGGCTCAGATGGGTTAAATAATTTGCCTTTTAGGTTACATAGCTAACAAATTGTAGAGCCAGATTCCAAATGCAGGTAGTCTGAGTAGCCAATGCCCTTACTCTTACACACTGTAAAACAGGGATCCTTGTCTGTTACATTTCCTGGAAACCATATATTCCCTCAGTAAGCACATATAGCATTAAGCATGTATGTTTTGAACAGAGATGTGCTAGGCACTTACTGAATATTACAGAGTGTAGAAAGTATTGCTCCTGTCCAGAAGGATTTTCCAATCTACTTGGGTAGAGATGGCATATTTTGGATATATATTGGATAAATAAAACAATAAATATATATTGGATAAATAAAGCGTTTGAAGTAAAACTTAGAAAGTGAAGTGAGAAAGAACCATGGGGAAACACCCAAGGCTGTTAAGAGTTTTCACTTGTGGAATTTGAAGTGCTTGTCGGATTTCCAGTTGGAAATGTCTGGTAGGCAGTTAGAAATATGGACCTCCATATAGAGTGTGCTAGTTTGGATGTATTATGTCCCTCAAAATGCCATTATCTTTGATGCAGTCTTGTGTGGGCAGGAAACATGTTGGTGTTGATTGAGTTGGAGACTTGATTGGTTATTTCCGTGGAGATGTGATCACTCAACTCTGGGTGAGATCTTTCATTGGATAATTTCTGTGGAGGTGTGGCCCTGCCCATTCAGCATGGGCCTTGATTAGTTTACTAGAGCACTATATAAGCTCAGACAGAAGGAGTGAGCTTGCTACAGCCAAGAGAGACACTTTGAAGAACACACAGGAACTGAGAGAGGAGCTGCAGATGAGGGACAGTTTGAAGATGGTTGTTGAAAGCAGGCTTTTGCCCCAGAGAAGCTAAGAGAGGACAGAGGCCCCAAGAACAACTGAGAGTGACATTTTGAAAAGGAGCTGTGGCCTACAGAGGAACGTCCTGGGAGAAAGCCATTTCAAAACCAGAACTCTGGAGCAGATGCCAGCAACATGCCTTCCCAGCTAACAGAGGTTTTCCAGATGCCATTGGCCATCCTTCAGTGAAAGTACCCCCTTACCTTGGACACTTTATGGCCTTAAGGCTGTAACTTTATAACCAAATAAACCCCCTTTATAAAAGCCAATCCATTTCTGGCATTTTGCTTTATGGCAGTGTCAGCATACTAGAGCAGAGAGGTTAGAGCTACTGGTGCAGATGTGGGAGTTATCACTGTAGAAATGGTACTGGAGAGAGTGAAGATGGTTGTTTACTATCTCAGAAGGTAGGTTTTCTGGTTCTCATTCCAAAAGACACCTATCTTTAATAGGTCTTCACATAGACACATACGTCCATTAAATGCCTGACATAATAGGAAATTAATGACTTGTAGGTGGATAACCAAAAGAATGCTTGTCTAGTGAATATTAAACACCACTTAGTGGTCTTCAGGAAACAATATTTCATCTTTTCATTTTGGTGTAGTCAACTTTTAAATTTCCTGGATGTAAACACCTTAGCCCAAAGATGAAAAGAAAATTTTTCAAATGTTGCTCTGTTTTAAATGAATAAAGAAGTCTATATTTTGCTTAGATGTGTTTTTGCATTCTTTATACAATACAGGCCATTCTATGGTTTGGCAAGGAGAAAGTCAAATATTGATGTTACCTTCCTTACAAATGACTCTTTTTTTAAATTTTGGAGGTACAGTTCTCTGAACGAAACAGATTGAGGTCAATGAGAGTAACAGCGCTATTTTCACCCTTTCTAATGCCATTATTGTGCCATTCTTTGTTTCAAAATAAGGCATTAATGTTTCATGTTGATTAAATTTTAACGTCTAAATTGCCCTTTTATGTAACACACAAATGATAAACTTGAATCATTTCCAGTGAAAGGGCAGCAATTTTAGTTTCCTCTAGGCATACAGTAAATTTATCAAATGACATCCCTCAGCACCTTAGAAATGGCTCATTTTGTTTGTCATTGTTTCTCACCCAGAGATAGAGGGTTGAGTTTTTTTAAGCTTTTGAGTTATATGACTAAAACTAGACCTCTTTTCACACAGCAGATGTATTCCTTGATGTTTGTGCATAAACCACATTTTTGAAAATGGAATCATATATTCCTCCATTGACTTCATTATAATTTAGAAGTGTCTTCATTATGGATTGATTTCCAATTGACAGTTGTTTCTACTGCTTTGCCACTGCCTCCAACTCTCAAATATGTACTTTGGTCTTCAAATAAACAGCTACATTATATAAAGGAACCTCCATTTCAAAGGACACTAAAAGATACTTTCAGAATGTGATAAATTATGCCTTCTTTTATTTGCATAAAAATGGGATTTCTTAAAATAAGACATCCTGTAATTTAATTTGCTCTGCACATACTTTATCACAAGCCAAAGCAAACTGTAAGAATTTTCATATATCATGCCTAAAGGAGTTCTCTTCTTTCTTTTCTGTGGAGAGCCGTCTCCCGGGACAGGCATAGCGCATGCGCTGTAAACCTGCTCCAAAGTCCCCCCGCCCATCGAGTGGTGCCAAGATGGCGCCCACATCCTGCTTCCGGCTTCTGATGTATGTAACCACCCGCTGTATTCACCAATCATGCTTGTGTGCGTGGCGTTAGCCCATTGGATACACGCAAGGTTTATAAGAAAGTTCCCGGGCAAAGCTCGGAGAGACAGCCCACAAGGAGCCGTACCTGACGGCCGCATCGAGGTTGTTCTCCCCCGAGGTGTCTCGCCCCGGGTGGAACCTGTAAAGATGATGATTGCCTAGTCTCATTAAAAGTTTATTTGCTTTACCACCGCGAGTCCTGAGTGATCACAAGTGCTCCGGGTAAGACGTTGTCCGCACCCTCTCTCCCCTTATCTCTCTGGTCCCCATCGCCGGCCGACCGAGGACTCGAGGCGGGGCGGAGAAGCGCCGGACAAGTGGTGGCCCGTACGGGGAACCTCATTCGCGTTCCCCTCGACCCGACGGAGACGTGCTCCCGGGATCCGTGGTTTGACCTCCGCGACTGATCACCGCGAGAAGGTAAGCACCCCCTTTCCATACGAGGACTAGGGCCCGTGGGCGTTCAGGTAGCCCCGGGGACTCGGAAGAGCTCTCCGAGTGATTAAGAGATAGTGCCGACTGCAAGCATGGGGCAGTCTGAAAGCTCACCCCTATTAACCCCCTTAAAGACCCTTTTGAAACAGCGGGGTATCTCAATTAAGAGAAGTTCTCTCCAGCGATTTCTTGATGATGTGGCCACTTTTGCCCCCTGGTTTCCTTGTTCTGGCAGCCTTAATCTGCCCTCTTGGATGAAACTTGGTCGTGATATAGACCGAGCGCGCCAAACGGGTGTCTGTTTGGACCCGATTCTAGTCCTTATATGGGAGACTGTTAAGGGCCATATCGCTCCCTCCACGTCACAGTGGAAAGGCCCTGACCCGGTGCTCGGCTGGGCCGGAGGCTCTGTTTGTGTTTTTCCCCAGGAACCAGGACGTCAACCAGTGTGGGTTCCGGAAAGACTGGTGGGAACCGTGGCATCACCTGGGGAGGCCGGGGAGCAGCTGTCAGAAACGCCAACGAATATACGGCCTGGGCCATTGGACCAAGCCTCCGGCCTTCAGGGACTTGAGAACATTAGGGAATTGAAGCCTGTTAGTTTCGACCTTTCCACACTGGGCGAGACTGTAAAAAATCTGTGGGACCAAGTCACCTCTTGGTTCTCTTGGCCCAATTTGACTAATTGGATTCTCTTGATGGTGGGACCATTGGTGGGATTAGTCATTGTTAAATCTTTGCTAGAACGCCTGTTTCAAGCGCGGCAGTACCGTGTTACCACTATGATGGCTACCCCATCCTGGCCGCCTCGGGCGGGGCACTCGGGAGCGAGGTTTGTAGCTAAGCGCGCAGCTATGTCCCGGGTATAACGGGCGACGCCAGCAGTCATAATTTTTGTCTCAGGTAGGTCCCTAAGGCAGAGTCATAGTTGTGGCCAGACTTGACTCTAGCCAATGCATAGGGACGCCTAGTGACGCCTCCGACTCTGGTTAATGCTATCCCTGCCCCCGCCTTTGTCCCCCAGTTGCAAGGCAAAGCACTGCAGGGAGAGTCATGTTGTTTCCAGCTCACGGACTCTCCTGTCTCCATATGAGGTGAGCATTCTGGTCGGTGCTAGAGGCTCCGCCGCTAAATGGCTGAGACCTAGTCCAGACTCCCCAAAGCACCGGAACAAATTGTGAGCCATCTGGGTTCACGGGAGCACACTCATCACTGGGGACACTGGGTCGATATAAATAATAAAGGGGGAGATGTGGAGAGCCGTCTCCCGGGACAGGCATAGCGCATGCGCTGTAAACCTGCTCCAAAGTCCCCCCGCCCATCGAGTGGTGCCAAGATGGCGCCCACATCCTGCTTCCGGCTTCTGATGTATGTAACCACCCGCTGTATTCACCAATCATGCTTGTGTGCGTGGCGTTAGCCCATTGGATACACGCAAGGTTTATAAGAAAGTTCCCGGGCAAAGCTCGGAGAGACAGCCCACAAGGAGCCGTACCTGACGGCCGCATCGAGGTTGTTCTCCCCCGAGGTGTCTCGCCCCGGGTGGAACCTGTAAAGATGATGATTGCCTAGTCTCATTAAAAGTTTATTTGCTTTACCACCGCGAGTCCTGAGTGATCACAAGTGCTCCGGGTAAGACGTTGTCCGCACCCTCTCTCCCCTTATCTCTCTGGTCCCCATCGCCGGCCGACCGAGGACTCGAGGCGGGGCGGAGAGAGCGCCGGACACTTTTCCTCTGGTTTTTCTTTATGAAGACGTCTCTAAGTGAAGGAATTTGGCTTGTTGATGCTCCTAGAGAATGATAAATAATCCTTTGTTTTCCTCTTATTATTTTACCCTTCTAAAAACTTTGTGTGTTTAAATTATTTTTTTTTTAAAAAAGTGCTTATTTTAGGTTATTTGTTTTTCTTATTCCTTTGTTTTGTTTTGCTTGAATTATTTTTTTTTTTAATTTTTTGATAAAGTAAAAAAAAGAAGCCATTGCATTAAAAAAAAAAAAAAAGACTGCTTAGGCTTTGTCATGCTAGACTGAAATGTGGCTCCAGAAATAATGAGAAATCAAATATTTCCATAATTGCCTTCTTAAATATGGGAAGCTGTTTTTCAACTTGTTGCAATTTCTAATTTATTTATATGAATATTTCTAATCCTTAGTTATCCACAGGACACTACATAGTCCACAGCATATAGCTGGATTATTTTGAAGAGAAATTATGATTTAAGTAGATACAAGGGAGTCTTGAAATATGTCAAACACATAGAAATTCTATTTTCCTAAAATATTATCTTTAAAAGGTACAAACTTGAATAATTTGAAAATTAGATTTTGAGCTATCACTTTTTTTAATTCTAAATACATTTATTCTCCAATTTATTTATTTGAACACATCCTCCCTAACTAGATGAAAGGAAAAAAGTTGTACTTTAAATGGTATCCTTTGCCTATAGCAAGCGTATCAGAGCAGTAGAGTGCTAATTTCCCACTCTGACTCTCTTCCCCATTGTTTGGAAGGCATTAAAGAAGGAGGCTCCTGAATAATGCATACGAGGAGACACTAGATGCCATCAGAGTCAAGAAAAAAAAAATGGTATCCTTGCCATGTTTTGATGGGAAAACCCTATGTAAAAGAATCAAATTTAGAAAGAACTAGTAAATTTTTTCTGCACATACATATACATTTCTTAAAATTGCCCTTAGCCTGAAGTTTCTTAAGAGTGTTTTGGGAAATAAGGTGGGTTCTAATTAGAAGATATGTCACTTTAAGTGGCAGCTGATAGACCAAAGCATCATAGAAATTCTGAACACCTGAAACTAGTTTAAACTCAGCATTATAATATACTGTTAGAAAATCTGTTTTAAATACTGAATGAAGCAAGCTATCTCTTACTATCCAGTCTATTTTACAGGTCAAATTACATAACTGATAAGTTATTTAAATAACTGTTAAATACTAAAGGTTAAATAACCTTTAAATAACTGAAAATTTCAGGAAGGAAGCTATTCTAAAAGAATCATCTTGAACTTATATATATCTAGAAAGATATAGTCTCATTCCAGACCCTTAAAATTTTTTGAGTGTTTATAATCAAGACAAATGGGTAGGAATATGTAAAAGTGCGATGGTAAGGAATTTTTAATCTCATTGATTTATCATCTATATTTCCAAATGTTGCAACATTTTATAATGGAAAGAATATATCTTTTTATTATCTAGAGATTTCTTTACAGCCAATTCTGAATATAGTGCTAAAATTCCAAACTTTTATATTTGTGTATAATTTCTGTCATTAATGATTTACTTGTTTCTAATGTATTGTGAGCAGTTTGCAAGGCCATGCTTTATTTGAGTTTGGACCCATCAGTACAAGTGTCTGGCACAATAAATGTCTAACATGTATCTGAACAAATTGATTTTAGGACTTTTTAAAGTAAAAATAAGAATGTATGCATGGCTTTCCTGATGCTTAGGGGCATCTCACTTCTTTATAAATGAGAATTGCAACATCTTTATATGTTCAATGGCATCAGACAATTTTTATGTACCCAATTCTAGAGAGCCACATTGACGTTCTTTTTCACCTTAGAGAGTTGGTATATTGGATTAAAAGAAGGGATTGTACTTCATATATACCAATTTCTATGAGTTATGAATATTTTGTCTGTTCCAAAAATACTGGTAGTATCAGATACATTTCTACCCACCTTCTGTTACACAGTAATATTAGGTATTCACCATACCCATTTCCAAATAGTGGTTCAGCATCGTTTGTGTGTAGTACTGAAAGTAATGATATCAAGATGTAAAAAGGGTGCTTTACCTTTTCCTCTTTTATTAGCCCAGTTTTGAGAAGGTATTTATTCATACCAACCAAGAGAATTAACATTTTAGTAACTCTGATAATTTATGAATGAAAACTTCCATTTTGCAGATTTTTTTTCTTTTTCTGGTCCAAATTATTAGGCAACCATGAAATGACTGAACCTCTAGAGGAAAACTATTTTAAACCCAGAATGACAATTGAAAAAGTGACATTTTAAGTAGCATCACTTTATTTTGTTATTTCTACAAATTGAAAATAATTATGAATCAGTGCACCAGCTCCTACCAGGTGATCAGTTTATTCCTTGAATATTAATTGGAATTGCTTTCAAATACATGAGATCTGATATTGATTCAAGGGGGCATGTCTAGCTTTAGGGAAGTTTTGAGGTAGGTTAAGATTACCTTTAGGGCTCTTCTTTTCCATGTAATGCAACTTCTACTAACCCATTCAATCTCATCTGTCAAATTCCCGCCATTACTCACTATGACATCCTTCAGGTTTTGAGATATGACCCTACATAGGAAAATCCCTAGGTGTCTGTCCACCATCTGAAATATATCTCCAAATACCTGATATCTAGGAGTCACTTATTCTCCAAAATGAACTGCACACATTGTTTCAGATGTCCCATATTAGTTCTAATGAGGGCTTAAGGAGACTATTTATAGCCTACTTATACCACAGCTTTATGTAGACTGCATTGTGTAATTCATACCTATTAGGTTTGTTTGTTATTTACTATTGAATAGAGGTATTATTCACTTCTCAATGTTGTTTGTACTGTCAAAATCTTCCTGAAAAGTGGTTCATATTTTCAAAAAGTTAAGTTGTAACTTTAAAATTTAGGAAAAGAACAAGCACCAAAAGAAAAACTAGATAATAGGACCTCCTCAAAGTCAAATACTTCTGTGCTTCAAAGGAATTTCAAAGAAATTAATGGCCTGAAAATCTCTGGTCTTCCAGGTAGTTAAACCCCAGAAGCTACAGCCCAACATGAGGATGTAACCAAACATGAAACCCAGCTGCCATTTCAGTACAAGTCAAGATTGGAGAAGGAGTTAAGCAGAAAGAATTTGTGGAAAGTCCTATTGTCTGACAGCTTTGACCCTTGCTTGTTTCATGCGAAGCCAACCTAATTTTTGTTAGCTCTTTACAAAGAGAGCCGCTGCTGTTTAGGACTGGAGGAGACAGACAAGGAACAAATTGAAGGAAAAATTTCTTCAAGGACAGAGCCATGGAAGTTGAGGTCTGGATTAAAGAGGTCTCAGGCTAGAAGAGCAGAGTGGCCCACATGCATGGGAAGTGTGAGTTTGACCCAGAGGTTGAGAGTGGGCCTTCTGCCTCGATGCTCTGGAAGAGTTTTGCCACCCCAGGCCCCAAAGAGGGTAGAGCACATTCCCAGGGGAATGGGGAGAGCCTGGCCATCACCCCACTGTTCTGAAGGGGTTGAGCATGTGCCCCAGAGATGGAAGAGAATCTGGGAGCTGCCCCAATGTTTGAGGAGGCTGGGGTCGAGAAGGTGGTCTCCCCAATGTGTAGATATGTTGGAGAAATCACCCCAGCTTTTGGAAAGTAAAGAGTTGCCAAAAAGGCCCTTAGGAAAGGTTAGACTCCCACTCTCTCAAGCCCCAAGGATGCAACGTCATTGTGTTAATGCCTCTCAGACTTTGAAATCTAATGGAATATGTCCTGCGGGTTTTAGAAACTGTTTTGGTCCTGTTAACCCTGTTTTCCTTTCAGTTTCTCCTTATGGCAATGGGAATGTTTGTCCTATGAATGCCCCCCCCCTTCGTATATTGGAAGCACATAAGTTGTTCTAAGTTCACAGATCCACAGCTAAAGGAAAATTATGCCTTAGGACTGACCATGCCTATAATTGATTTTGATGGGATCTTGTACTTAACTATTGTAACTGAAACAGCTTAAGTTTATGGGATATTGTTGTGGGATGGATTTGTTTTGTATAAGGAAAGACAATGTCATTTTGGGGTCCAGGAGGTAGAATGCACCAGTTTGGATGTATTGTGTCCCCCCAAATGCCATTCTCTTTGATTTAATCTTGTGTGGACAGATCTTATCAGAGTTAATTGGATTATAATTCTTTGAGTGTTTCCATGGAGATGTGCCCTACCCAACTGTGGGTGATGACTCTGACTGGATAATTTCCATGGAGGTGTTGGCCCGCCCATTCAGGGTGGGTCTGAATTAAATTGCTGGAGCACTAGATAAGATCAGACAGAAGCAGCAACCTGCTACAGCCAAGAGGGACACTTTGAAGAAAGCATGGGAGCTGCAGATGAGAGACAGTTTGAAGATGGCCATTGAAAGCAGACTCTTGCTCCAGAGAAGCTAAGAGAGGACAAATACTTGAAGTGCAACTAAGAGTGATATTTTTTTGAGGAATTGCAGCCTAGAGAGGAACGTCCTGGGAAAAAGCCATTTCGAAACCAGAACTTTGGAGCAGACACCAGCCATTGGGCCTTTCCAGCTAACAGAGGTTTTCCAGACACCATTGACCATCCTCCAGTGAAGGTACCTGATTACTGATGTGTTACCTTGGAAACTTTATGGCCTTAAGACTGTAACTGTGTAACCAAATAAAATCCCTTTTATAAAAGCTAATCCATCTCTGGTGTTTTGCATTTTGGCAGCATTAGCAAACTAGAACAGTATAATACAGTGAATTTTCTGGTGGATGATTACTGTGATTAACAGTAAAAATATTAAAAAGTTCTTTCATGAACTAGAGAAAATGCATGACACTATTACAAGGAGTTAATGATAGAGTGGTATATGGGAGAATATGTACCTATTACAAACTATGGACTCTAATTAACATGATATCTTAATATTCTTTCATCAACATTAACAAATATACCACATCAACACTAGGGGTCAACAATAGGGGGGACAAGGGGTATGGGATGTTTTGGATTTCTTTTATATTTTTATCATTTTTTGTAGAATATAACATATATTCATAGAAGTGATAACTTTCCAAATGGAATTTAACAAGTAGTTAGCAAATTTTAAAGAATATTATGGGTTACAGTTCCACAGTTTCAGCTATTTCCTTATAGTGGACATGTATGCAAAAAGATAATGTCTTTCAAATTATGATTAACAAGTAGTTATATAGGAAATTTTCAAAGTTATTATGAGTTACAGTACCACAGTTTCAGTTATTCCCTTATTGTGAAATGTAACATATATACAAAAAGGTGATCGCTTTCATATTACAATTTAACAAGTAGCTATAGAACAAATTTCAAAGGATGCTATGTGTACCAGATCCACCATTTCAATTCTTTCCATCTAGCTATTCTAATACCATAGCAACTAAGAAAAAGAAAATTATATAGAGATTCAGTGTTCATAATCCTTCATTAAATTACTTCATGTCTGTTGCTACCCCTTCCTCTTGTTTAATCATTTTCTTGAACTTCATGGATGTCTAGGCAGTGATCACCCTAACTTGTTTATGTTGAAAAGGGGTGTTGACATAATGAGAAAAGGGGACACATCCGGTTGAAGTTCTTGAAGAGGCTATTGTCTCTGGGTTTTGGGACTTAGCTGGCATAGGAGTTCTCTGAAGGATTTAAGTTTCTGAAGAACAAACTTAGTGAGTGAAACTTTTTTATAGTCTCACACAGGGATCCAGGTATTCTTTAAGGTTTTTGCAACTACTGTTGACTTGGACTTATCATACTGTGGTCATTTTGCATATCTAGGTGAAGCTTACATAGGAGTAAACTCCAGGACAGCCTCTTGGCTCTATTTGAATTCTCTTAGCCACTGAAACCTTATTTTGTTGCCTTTCTTTTCCCCTATTTGGTCAAAAAGGTATTGTCAATCCTTCGATGACCATCCCTGGAATCCATGTTCCACAACTACAGGAAGGCTCATTCATCTAGGGGGTCCTGTCCCACATTGAAAGAAGGATGATAAATTTATTTGCAGAGTTAGGCTTAGAGAGATAATGTCCATATTTCAGCAACAAAAGAGGTTCTTGGGAGGTGACTCCTAGGCTTAGCCTCCCCTTTACAACCATAAGTTTCACCTGAGCAAGTCTTAAGATTGAGGGCTTGACTTATAAAATAAGGGGTCCTTAAATTCACATGGCATAGTTCCTTGATAATCCATCCATAACTCACATTATCATCACTTCATTGTACAATCCTCATCACTCTCCATTTTAAACAATTCTCATGACCCAAAACACCTCATAGCTCTTGTCAGCCCTTAATTATTTGTCCCTGGTATTTGTATGGTATCAGTAAGGTATTCCTATTAATTGTAGTCCCTAATTAATTGTAGGCAATAAGTAGATTTTTCCCATATGCTTTTCTGAACTCTCTGTGCTAGTGTCATACCTCAGAAGTATATCATGCATACCGGAAACTATCAAACTACAACCCAGAACCCATGAATCTTGAAGACAATTGTATAAAAATGTAGCTTATAAGGGGTGAAAATGGGATCGGGAAAGCCGTAAGGACCACACTCCCTTTTGTCTAGTTTATGAATGGATGAGTAGAAAAATGGGGAAGGAAACAAACAAACAAACAAACAAACACACAAAGGCACTCAGTGTTCTTTTTTATTTTAATTGCTCTTTTTCACTTTAATTATTATTCTTGTTATTTGTGTGTGTGTGGTAATGAAGTTGTCAGGGATTGATTTTGGTGATGAATGCACAGCTATGTAATGGTACTGGGAACAATCGAATGTACTATTTATTTTGTATGACTGCATGGTATGTGAATACATCTCAATATAATGAATAAAAAACAGAAGTATATCATGCAAGCACCTATCTATATCTGTGGTGCTGATCTGTGGGAAACATGCCTTTGAACAATCCCTTTCAATCCTATTCACCTTCAATACAGCTCTGATACTTATAATCCCATTAATAAACAATCATCACCTCTATCAATTCCCCAATCCTTTGAATTCACCATATCTGAACATATTTAATTATCATTTCCCCTCACTAGCTGCTGTCTATCACTAGGTCCCCAATATTCTACATTATAAGACATTAATTTTACATTGTTCAGAGAGTTTATAGAAGTGGTAACATATAATATTTCTCCTTTTGTGTCTGACTTATTTCACTCAGCATTATATCTTCTAGGTTCATCCATGTTGCCATATGTTTCAGGACCTTGTTCCTTTTTATTGCTACATTGTATTCCATCATATGTATATACCACAGTTTGTTTATCCACTCATCTGTTGAAGGACATTTGGATTGTTTCCATCTCTTGGCAATTGTGAATAATGCTGCTATGCACATTGGTGTACAAATGTCTGTTCATGTCACTGCTTCCAAATTTTCTGGGTATATGACGAGAAGTGAAATTGCCGGATCATAGGGTAATTGAATACCTAGTTTTCTGAGAAACCGCCAAACTGTCTTCCACAGTGGCTGTAACATTATACATTCCCACCAGCTATAAATAAGAGTTCCAATTTCTCCACATCCTCTCCAACATTTAGTTTCCTATTTGTTTAATGGCAGCCATTCTTATTGGTGTGAGGTAGTATCTCATTGTTATTTCAATTTGCATTTCCCTAATAGCTAATGAAGATGAACATTTTTTTCATGTGTTCTTTAGCCATTTGCATTTCTTCTTTCGAAAAATGACTTTTCATATCTTTTGTGCATTATATAATTGAGCTGTTTGTACTATTGTTGACTTTTAGGATTTCTTTATATATGCAGGATATCAGTCTTTTATCAGGTACATGGTTTACAAATATTTTCTCCCATTGACTTGGCTACCTTTCCACTTTTTTGACAGTTTCTTGAGGAACAGAGGCTTTTAATTTTGAGGAGTTCCCATGTATCTATGTTTTCTTTTGTTGCTTGTGCTTTGGGTGTAAGGTCTAAGAAGCTACCTCCTATTACTAGGTCCTGAAGAGCTTTCCCTACATTGTTTTCTAAGAGTTTTACTTTACTGCTGCTCATATGGAGGTCTTTGATCCACTTTGAGTTAATTTTTGTACAGGGTATTAGGTAGGGTTCCTCTTCCATTCTTTTGGTTACTGCTATCCAATTGTCCCAGCCCCATTTGTTGAAAATACTTTTCTGTCCCAGTTTTGCGGATTTGGGGCCATATCAAAAATCAGTCAGCCATATACCTAGGGGTATGTTTCCAAACTCTGTTTGATTTCATTAATCAATATGTCTATCTTTATGGTGTTAACATACTGTTTTGACCACTGTAGCTTTATAGTAGGCTTCAAAGTCAAGAAGTGTAAGTTCTCCCACTTCGTTCTTCGTTTTTAGGATGTTTTTGGCAATTCGAGGTCCTTTTCCCTTCCAAATAAATTGGATAACTAGCTTTTCCACATATTTTCATTTTATCTTATTATTATTATTGTTATTATCGGAATAGTGAAAATGCTCTAAAATTGATTGTGGTGATGAATACACACCTATGTGATGATAATAGGAGTCATTGATTGTTTACTGTGGATGGCTATTACTGTGTGTAAATATATCGTAATAAAATTGCATTTTAAAAAAAGAAAAAAGTTGCCGAAAAAAATCAGGAAAAGATTTGTAAAAATTATAAATCATATTTGTTAATGGAAGCCAGAAGTTAGTGTAAATTACAAATACTTAAGCATGTAACAGTACTTAGATTTGGGATGATTATGTAAAATGCTCTCCTTGCTCTTTACTTTGCTCTTTATTTAACCTGTACAAAATGGACATATTTTATAAACTAGTAAAGCTGTAAGAATTGAAATACCTGTAGCAAACACATATGTACTCAATAGGCCAGCAAAAAATGATAGCAGTTTATTCAGTTAAACTCGTTTTCTCTTCAACAACCCCAAATTTCAAAAGATGGGACTATAGCAAGAAAGTGATAGTTTCAAAAGAAAGGGTCATTCTGAAAGCAAATATTGTGATCATATCTGAGAAGAAAATTATGAAAATAATTTATGGAATTACCTTTTGAAATATAAAATACTTGTCATGGTCCCATGGATTTGGAGATATAGCAAACTAGTTAAAACACTGTAGTAATTAAAAATGTTTGTCATTTTCCAACACGTCATTGCTAGCTGTGGCTTTTTTCCCAGACATTCCTTCTGTGTGTGTGTCTTTAGTTTCTCTTAAGAGGGTGAATGAAGATTATTTTTTTAAGTATCATAAAAAAACCATGCCTCAGGCAAATACACAAACTACATTCTCTTCCTCTCTCTATCATATGGATATCTTAAAATATTGTCTGTGATCCTATCAGATAAGACATTTATTTGTCTCTTTTGTGTTTGCAAGACAAATGGAAATAAAAGCCTCTGTAAGTTTTAAATCACTCATATTTTCCTACAAGTCAGGAGTGAAAATTGATGAAGAAGAAAACAGAGCATTACTTTTGGGCAGTCTTTAGATACTTGTTTCCCTTCCTTAGGTCAGTATTTTTTAAACTATTTTCCTGGAACTACCTGCATTTGAATCACCTATGATTTTACCAAACCAAGCAAATCAAAATAGAATGCAGATCCTTAGTGTGGCCCAGAAATACTCACTTAAAGATGTGCTTGGGTGATTTTGGTGCCTTTAAAAATTTGAGAACTGGCTTAGTGGTTCAGCTTCCAATTATCTAGTCTCTCTTAGATCTTATGCTCATTGCTGTTAAGCTGAGTAAATTGCATGGGATAAAGCAAGGTATGATTTAAATACTTAATGTCATTTTTCCACTCAGGCTTTGGCTGTGATGTTCTTATTCCTACTTTCTAGTGTAACAGTCTGAAGAATTTATCTCTACTAAAATTGCTTATCTATCCTCAGAACCTAGAAAGATACATGGGACATAATATATGTTCAATTAATTTTAACTAAAAGAACAAACTCATAATTTGAATAATAAATTGCATTCTCCTAATATAAATGAGGTAGTGTGGTTCATCACATTGTATATTTGGCTTCACTGATATATAATTTTATTTGATGAGAATTACATTTTACTCAATAATGTAAAATCTTAGCATCTCACATAGATTTTCTCTTTATATCTATAAGATTTATGAAATGTTCTGCCATACAAATTTATTTAAGAGGCTTTTAAAATGTATGCTTTGTTTTGTTTTCGTTTTAATTTCTAAAGCCAAGTATGCTTTATTATGAAGCCAAATTTCCATTTTAGGAGCTATATATTGTCTTATTCATTTATTTCTATTGTCCCATGATACTCATTTAAAAATGTGTGTCCCCAGAAACATAGACTTTTTTCAAACAGAGAAGCATCTGAGCCTCTGTAAAGGATGCTATAGAAAAACTCCAATCTCTTCATATCTAGCAGTGGAGTAAGAGTATGTACCCTTTCATGACTGACAAATTGGTATGCAGTTCACCTTTTATTTTTCTAATACTCTTCAAAATCTGTAGCTGGCAGATCCCTGAGATCTTCCCCGACTGGAGCTCTATGCTGGCCAAGGGCAGAGGCTCGGAGCCTGATTCTCTCTGCCTCAGCCCTGAGCTCCCTGGAGTAGAGGAGCCATACCCGGCGCATCGAGAGGATGGTCAACCGCGTCTCCATTGCCTCTTCCTCCAGCTTTGTGGCGATAAAGAAGAAACAGCAGGATGTAGATAGATTTCTGGAAGCCGACAAGATAGAATGTGAAGGGTTAAATATCAAAATGTCAGAAGAACACAGGCAATGGATGTTCAAAAACATTCCTCTGGAAAAGAAGCCCACGTGGGACAAACGTCTGCCACCTCAGATATTTAATGGCGACCGATACTGTGAAAATAATGACTTTTTTTTTTTTGAATCAAAAGAAACCAACACAGTCTTTTCATTCTTAGGCCTAAAACCACGGTTGGCATCAGAGGCAGAACCTTAGAGAGGAAAAGTAGAAGATGAAGACGCATTTTGAAGTGCCCTCTGGTACTCAGCACACACCTGTTTACTTAATGCATCTCTGTGATAAAAGCCACGTGCATCATCAGCAACTTTGCTTGCCATGAATAAGGTGTTTTTTGGAAGATGTGGGTATAATGGGGATTACACTATTGCTTTAAGCCAAATTAAGACTATGTTGGGTATTTTCTTATTTTCAGATTCTCCTGCACTTGCCTCACGCATCTGCAGGTACTGCACCTGTTACAAGTGTCCTTCTTTAATGACTCAAAAGATAAGTAAGTGACATCATCAGAGAGAATACTGTATCTGCCCTGGGTTGTGGTAGATGCCAGTATTGATAAAATTCACTTCTCTTTAAACTATGTGGATTGTACCTTTGAAATTAGTTTGCCAGACTATTAAAATCTTTTCATCAGAAAAAAAAAATGCAATGCTGCTTGACAAAAGGCATTGAAGATTTTTGCTGCAGAATCATAAATGTGATAGTTCCAGTGCTTTGTAATAACACCTGTAGAAAAACTTAGATGTCCTTGCCATCTTTTTGAAATGGAAACTCTTATCCCTGTAAATCCTCCATGTTCCCACAGATGTCTCCAAAAATCACTGTAGCAACAATAGGTGAACAGGACCAAGTTACAGGGATGAAAATAATTGCTATTTTGGAAAATACATGCTTCTTTAATTGTTGCAAGGGGAAAGTTCCACCTAAATGTGTAAGACTGCATGAAAGATATATTTTAAGAGGTGCACTAATTAGATAGTAAATGTATAGGAAAATTGTTTAACATCTGAAGGCATTGTCAGCTCTGGTGATTTATTCACACACAAATGCACATATATTTTTAAATACATCTCTTCTAATTAACAGTGGATTGTTCTATTTTGTGAAGGAATTATATTATTTTGAGCAGGGAAGATCTTGGTTAGATATATTTTGTGAACCCTTGAGGAGGCATATTAAAAGATACCAATGTTGCCATACAATTTAAACTTGTTCCTGTGTTACTTTTCATAATTCCTGTAACTTTGCTCCTCATAATTCTGGCCATTGCACAGTGTCATCTTTTTTTTTACATTAATGTAGACATGTGCTCTCATTCCAGATACGAGCACCTGAGTGAGTTTTCCGAGCAGCATACACAGGAAAGGGGCAGCAGGCTGTCTAGAAAGTAACTGAATTTTATTTGGCAAGCAAAATCTCTACTCCAATTGGATTGGATGCTGATAAACTCTGAATGTGCGTACCTCATTAGGGCAGAGGCCCTGTTTCTGCATCCTTGTCGCCAGAACAGGGACACTTGCCATTTTTAGAATATTTAATTGTCAAATGTGGGTACAGCCTTAAATGAGATATATGCTTAGAGAGCTGCCTAGAATATTCTGCTATTCCTGGCACACAGATGCTGGAGTTGCTGTTAAGGTTCTGAGGAGGAAGTTTATAAGAAATTGAAAGAGCAGAGAATTAAATCCCTGTCACCCTCCTGCCTTGCTAAACTTGTTATATTCTAATGAACTTGTTGAATGCTGAATCTGAAATCCCAGCCTGAGATTTGCAGCCAGAGACCACAAACAGAAGGATGGCACTTAGTACTCTATTTAATTTTAAGTGGCATAATTTGATTTTTAGCAGCACATTCCCTTTGTCCAAATAAACTATAGAAAATAAACTTAAAATTCTGTCTTAAAATGCCCTTGATATTACACCTATTTCTACAATTTCCACCCACTTCTTTCCTAGGCTTTAAGACTGTGATTACCAAAATCTAAAGACCGCTAGTTAAAGAAGGAAGCAAGAAAATCATCGTTAGTATTAAAAATTTGAGTGGTAAAATAGTACAAGACACAACATTCCCTGAACACAGTGTGATCCTGCAGCGCAATTCCTCAGTACTCTGAAGAGTTGAGTCACTGAGATAAAGTCACATACTGTGCTTCCAGCTCACTCACAACAAGCTCAGTACCAGCCAGGCTTTGTCTCTTGATTTGTTAGCTGACATTTTTTAAAAAAGCAGGGTTGAGACTAGATGATGTGTATCCTACAGTAGTAATTCAGCACTGTTATCCATCTTTTTAAGTAACTATTATTTCAGATTTGGGTATCAGGTTATGCTGGCCCCATAAAAAGTGAGGAAGTGTTCCTTCTTTTTCTATTCTCTGTAACACTTTGGGTAAATTTGGTTTTATTTCTGCCTTAAATATTTGGACAAATTCACCAGCAAAGCTCTCTGGTATAGAGTATTTTTGTAGACGGTTTATGATAACAGATTCAATTTATTTAAGAGTTCTGGGATTGTTACAATTTTCTAATTCCTCTTAAGAGAAATTTACTTAATTGCATGTTCCAAGGAGTTTGCCCATTTCATCTAATTTGACAACTGTATTTTGTAAAACTGTTCATAATATTCCCATATCATCTTGTTTGTTTTTAAGGTATAAATTACATACAGTAAAGTGCACAAGTCTTAAGTGATGGCATGCATATGTGTATATATATATGTGTGTGTATATATATATATATATATATATATATATCACCATTATATATAGATAAATACAGATAAATAAATATATAAAAGCACACATATATACTACATGAATAATTATGCATGTGTGTGTGCATGTGTGTATATAGAATTGCCCAGATAATGATACAGATTATTTCTAGCCCCCCATGCCCAAAAGGGTCCTTTTCCCTACTGTTCTATTTCTATCACCCCACGTTAGTTTTGCCTGCTTTTACACATCATATAGATAGAATCACATAGAAAGTATTCTTGTCTCTGACATTTTTCACTCAACATTATATGTATGAGACCCATCTATACAGTCACATGAATCACTAGAATATAAATAAAATAGTGTGGCAGTATTCCATTGCAGTAAAAACACAGTCTATTTAACCATTCTACTATTAGTGGATGTTAGGTTGTTTCTAGTTATTGGCTATAATGTGTAAATCTACTATGAACATTCTTACACATAGTTAATGGTAGGCATCAACTCTTATTTCTGTTGTGTATACACTAAGGAATGGATTATAAGTGTATTACAGAGTAGGCTTATGTTTAGTAGTAGTAGATATTAACATTTTTAAAAGAGGTTGTGCCTTTTTAAAATTGGCAATGTAATAGCATTACAGTTGTCCAAAATGCCCAAGTGTTACTATTGTTGATCTTTATTTTTTTTTCCCTTCTGGTATATGTGTAGTGGTATGTCATTGTGATTTTAATTTTAATTATTATGAGCAGTAAATATGTTTATCACCTTTCATCATGCTTATTGGTCATTTAGATTTCCTTTTCTGTCAAGTTTCTCTTTAATTCTTTACCCATTTCTTAAATTTGGGGATTTCACTTTTTATTATTTATTTATTCAAACCTTTTATACTTTCTAGATGTGACACATTTGCCAAATATATGCATTTTGAAAAATCTCTCAAAGTGGAGCTTGTCTCTTCTTCATTTTCTTAATGGTGGCTTTTAATATACAAAAGTTCTTCCTAGGAATGAAGTCAAATTTAACAATTAAAAAATTATTTCCCTACACCAAGTTCATCATGAAATTATCCTAGGTTTTTCTCTAGGAGTATTATTCTTTCAGCTTTTGTATTTAGATATATGCTTAATCTCCAATTAAGGGGATCAAGATTTATTTTCTTCCATATAGCTATAAAATTTCCTAAGTACAATTTCTTTTGTCCCAAAGAATTGTAGTGGATCTATGATGAAAATCAGGTGACAATATGTATGTGGAGCAACTTGTGAACTTTCCATTCCTTTAGTCTATTTGCTGTCATTGTAACAACACCACAGTGTCTTAATTACTGTTTATTTACAGTCAAATTTCAAAATTGGATTTTGTAAATATCCCAGATTTCTTCTTCTGCAATATAACCTTGGATATTCTTGGAATTTTGAATTTCCATGTATGTTTTAGAACCATTTTATAAATTTTTAAAAATCTGATATTTTTTTGGTTGTCTTAAATATATGAATCAATTTGGAGAGATGTGACATACTTAAAATATTGAGACTTTTATGCAATGAACATAGTATATCCCTCTATTTATTTAATACTTTTAATATTGCAGTCAGTAATATTTTGCAGTTTTCAGTATAGAGCTCTTGCACAATTTCCCTTAGCTTACTTCCTAGGTAATTTATGTATTTCAATAGTATTTTTAAATACTTATTTTCAATTCATTTATTGCTAGTATATAGAGATATAATTGAATTTTGTGTAATCGACTTGTATCCAGTGAACATGTCAAATTTGCCAAATTTTCTTCTCATTTCTAATCCTTTTTTTGTAGGAGTTTGTGGATTATCTAGGTATGCAATCATATCTTCTGAGAATAATTGCACATTTCTTTTTTTTCCAAACTCAATACCTTTTATTTCTTTGTCTTACTTAGTTGTATTGGCTAATACCTTCGGTACAATATTGAATGTAAATGGTTATAGTGAGTATACTTTTATTGTTCTCTATCCCAGTGGAAACTGTTCAATATTTCATCAAGTATGATGCTTACTATATTAGTCAGGGTTCTCTAGTGAACAGAGCTGACAGGAGACGTGTGTGTGTGTGTGTGTGTGTGTGTGTGTGCGCTCAATGTAACTATTATAAGGTTTTTCACAGAAATTGGCTCATGTGACTGTGGGGATTGGCAAATCCAAATTCCATAGGGCAGGTTAAAAGCTGGGAACTCCAGTGAAGGTTTTGATGAATTCCCCAAGTGAAACTGGCTGGCTGAAGTAGAGATAGAAGCTCCCCCATCTGACTGCTGAAATCATCCCTTCTCCCTTTAAGGGATTCAACTGCTTGGATTAGAGAGATTTCTCTTTGCTGAACACAGTCTCAACTGATTAAAGATCAGCCACAGATGCAATAAACCTACTGATGGTTAAATTTATGAAATATCCTCATGGTAACAACCAGGCCAGTGCTTGCTTGGCCCTGTAAACTGAACCTTATAAACTGACTAAGTTGATATATGAATTTAACCGTCACAGTCCACCCCTTGTCAACTTGGCACACATAAACATCTCCTTAAACCATACTTAATCTCTAAATAAAAACAACAGTTATATTTTTGCCTAACAATACTCAACTGTACTTCATACAACCAGAAGCACACTAACTTTCCCCAGAATAGAGTACAAAGTCCATGGGTAATATTCACTCGTTTTTTTTCTTTTCTTTTCTTTTCTTTTTTTTTTTATTTTATACTTCTACTTGACTTTTTTATTTTTTTAATTCGTATTGTTCACAAACCATACAATTATCCAAAGATCCAAAGTGTACAATCAATTGTCCACAATAAAATCCAGCTGTGCATCGATCACCACAATTACTATTTTTTTCAATTTTTAGAACACTTTCATTACTCCAGAAAAGAAATGAAGACAAAAGAAGGAAACTCAAATCCTTACACACTCCTAACCTCACCCCTCCTCCATTATTTATTCATCATATTGGTATAGTACATTTGTTACTGTTGATGAAAGAATGTTAAAATATTACTAATTGTAGTATATACTTTGCAATAGGTATATTTTTTTCCTATATGTCCCTCTATTATTAACTTCTAGTTCTAGTGTCATACATTTGCTCTAGTTCATGAGAGAGATTTGCACAGTTAATCACAGACATTGTCCACCACAAGATTCACTGTTTTATACATTCCCATCTTTTCACCTCCAACTTTCCTTCTGGTGACATACGTGACTCTGAGCTTACTCTTTCCACCATTCAGCACTGTTAGTCATTCTTGCAATGTGCTACCATCACCTTTGTCCACTTCCAAACTTTCAAGTTCACCCTAGTTGGATATTCTGCTCATAATAAGAAACTGCTCCCAATTCTTTAGCCTGTTCTATATACTGGTAACTAATATTTCATGTCTATGAGTTTACATGTTATAACTAGTTCATATCAGTGAAACCCTGCAATATTTGTCCTTGTGTGTCTGTCTTATTTCACTCAATATAGTGTCCTGAAGGTTTCTTCATCAGCCCAATTTTTAAGATGGGTTTGTTCACACACCATACATTCCATCTTAAGTAAACAAACACTAGTTTCCTGTATATTAATGTATTTATGTATTCACCACAATCACCACTATCTATATAAGGACATCTCCATTTCTTCCACAAAGCAGGAGGAGGAGTCAAAGAAGGTAGACAAAAAAAAAAAAAAAAGAAAGAGAAAAAAAATGACAGCTAGGAAGACATAAAAGGAAAGATAGCATTAAACTAAAGTAGAATAGAGTCAGACAACATCCCCAATGCCAAGAGTACCTGACTCCCGTATGTCCACCCTCATATGCATTTAGCTTTGGTGTATTGCCTTTGTTACATTAAAGGAAGCATAATACAATGTTTCTCTTTACTAGAATGTCTAGTTTACATTGATTGTATTTTTCCCCCAATCCCACCCTATTTTTAACACCTTGCAATGTTGACATTCATTTGTTCTCCCTCATGTAAAAACATATTTGTAACTTTTATCACAATCATTGAGCACCCTAGGTTTCACTGATTTATACAGTCCCAGTCTTTATCCTTCCCCTTTCCTTTTGGGGTCCTACATGCACTTAACCTTTGTCTTTCAAACATACTCACAGTCATCTTTGCTCAGTGTCCTTATATTGCTGTGCTACTATCTCCCAAAATTGTGTTCCAAACCTCTCACTCCTGTCTTTTCCTTTCTCTCTGTAGTGCTCCCTTTAGTTTTTCCTGTAGAGCAGGTATCTTGTTCACAAACTCTGTCATTGTCTGTTTGTCAGAGAATATTTTAAGCTCTCCCTCATATTTTTTTTTTAATCATCATTTTATTGAGATATATTCACATACCACGCAGTCATACAAAACAAATTGTACTTTCGATTGTTTACAGTACCATTACATAGTTGTACATTCATCACCTAAATCAATCCCTGACACCTTCATTAGCACACACACAAAAATAACAAGAATAATAATTAGAGTGAAAGAGAGCAATTGAAGTAAAAAAGAACACTGGGTACCTTTGTCTGTTTGTTTCCTTCCCCTACTTTTCTACACATCCATCCATAAACTAGACAAAGTGGAGTTTGGTCCTTATGGCTTTCCCAATCTCATTGTCACCCCTCATAAGCTACATTTTTATACAACTGTCTTCGAGATTCATGGGTTCTGGGTTGTAGTTGGATAGTTTCAGGTATCTACCACCAGCTACCCCAATTCTTTAGAACCTAAAAAAGGTTGTCTAAAGTGTGCGTAAGAGTGCCCACCAGAGTGATCTCTCGGCTCGTTTTGGAATCTCTCTGCCACTGAAGCTTATTTCATTTCCTTTCACATCCCCCTTTTGGTCAAGAAGATGTTCTCCATCCCACGATGCCGGGTCTACATTCCTCCCCGGGAGTCATATTCCACGTTGCCAGGGAGATTCACTTCCCTGGGTGTCTGATCCCACGTAGGGGGGAGGGCAGTGATTTCACCTTTCAAGTTGGTTTAGCTAGAGAGAGAGGGCCACATCTGAGCAACAAAGAGGCATTCAGGAGGAGACTCTTAGGCACAAATACAGGGAGGCCTAGCCTCTCCTTTGCAGCAACCGTCTTCCCAAGGGTAAAACTTATGGTAGAGGGCTCAACCCATCAAACCACCAGTCCCCTATGTCTGTGGTCATGTTAGCAACCATGGAGGTGGGGTAGGCGGATACCCCTGCATTCTCCACAGGCTCCTCAAGGGGGCACTACATATTTTTTTTTTCCTTGTTTGTCTTTTTTCTTTTCTTTTTTTTTTTTAACTTTCCTTTCTTTTTTAAATCAACTGTATGAAAAAAAAGTTAAGAAGAAAACAAACATACAATAAAAGAACATTTCAAAGAGACCATAACAAGGGAGTAAGAAAAAGACAACTAACCTAAGATAACTGCTTAACTTCCAACATGTTCCTACTTTACCCCAAGAAAGTTACATACTATAGCAACATTTCAGTGAACTTGTTCCTACTACATCCATCAGAAATTAACAGACCATAGTCATTTCTGGGCATCCCCAGAACGTTAAATAGCTTATCTGTTCTTCTTGGATTATTGTTCCCCCTTCCTTAATTGCTCTCTACTGCTAGTTCCCCTACATTCTACATTATAAACCATTTGTTTTACATTTTTCAAAGTTCACATTAGTGGTAGCATATAATATTTCTCTTTTTGTGCCTGGCTTATTTCGCTCAGCATTATGTCTTCAAGGTTCATCCATGTTGTCATATGTTTCACCAGATCGTTCCTTCTTACTGCCGCGTAGTATTCCATCGTGTGTATATACCACATTTTATTTATCCACTCATCTGTTGAAGGACATTTGGGTTGTTTCCATCTCTTGGCAATTGTGAATAATGCTGCTATGAACATTGGCGTGCAGATATCTGTTCGTGTCACTGCTTTCCGATCTTCCGGGTATATCCCGAGAAGTGCAATCGCTGGATCGAATGGTAGCTCTATCTCTAGTTTTCTAAGGAACTGCCAGACTGACTTCCAGAGTGGCTGAACCATTATACAGTCCCACCAACAATGAATAAGAGTCCCAATTTCTCCACATCCCCTCCAGCATTTGTAGTTTCCTGTTTGTTTAATGGCAGCCATTCTAACCGGTGTTAGATGGTATCTCATTGTGGTCTTAATTTGCATCTCTCTAATAGCTAGTGAAGCTGAACATTTTTTCATGTGTTTCTTGGCCATTTGTATTTCCTCTTCAGAGAACTGTCTTTTCATATCTTTTGCCCATTTTATAATTGGGCTGTCTGTACTATTGTCATTGAGTTGTAGGATTTCTTTGTATATGCAAGATATCAGTCTTTTGTCAGATACATGGTTTCCAAAAATTTTTTCCCATTGAGTTGGCTGCCTCTTTACCTTTTTGAGAAATTCCTTTGAGGTGCAGAAACTTCTAAGCTTGAGGAGTTCCCATTTATCTATTTTCTCTTTTGTTGCTTGTGCTTTGGGTGTAAAGTCTAGGCAGTGGCCTCCTAATACAAGGTCTTGAAGATGTTTTCCTACATTATCTTCTAGGAGTTTAATGGTACTTTCTTTTATATTGAGATCTTTGGTCCATTTTGAGTTAATTTTTGTGTAGGGGGTGAGGTAGGGGTCCTCTTTCATTCTTTGGATATGGATATCCAACTCTCCCAGCCCCATTTGTTGAAAAGACCATTATGGCTCAGTTCGGTGACTTTGGGGGCCTTATCAAAGATCAGTCGGCCATAGATCTGAGGGTCTATCTCTGAATTCTCAATTCGATTCCATTGATCTATATGTCTATCTTTGTGCCAGTACCATGCTGTTTTGGCAACTGTGGCTTTATAATAGGCTTCAAAGTCAGGGAGTGTAAGTCCTCCCACTTCGTTTTTCTTTTTTAGAGTGTCTTTAGCAATTCGAGGCATCTTCCCTTTCCAAATAAATTTGATAACTAGCTTTTCCAAGTCTGCAAAGTAGGTTGTTGGAATTTTGATTGGGATTGCATTGAATCTGTAGATGAGTTTGGGTAGAATTGACATCTTAATGACATTTAGCCTTCCTATCCATGAACATGGAATATTTTTCCATCTTTTAAGGTCCCCTTCTATTTCTTTTAGTAGAGTTATGTAGTTTTCTTTGTGTAGGTCTTTTACATCTTTGGTTAAGTTTATTCCTAGGTACTTGATTTTTTTAGTTGCTATTGAAAATGGTATCTTTTTCTTGAGTGTCTCTTCAGTTTGTTTATTTCTAGCATATAGAAACATTACTGACTTATGTGCATTAATCTTGTATCCCGCTACTTTGCTAAATTTGTTTATTAGCTCTAGTAGGTGTATCGTTGATTTCTCAGGGTTTTCTAGATATAAGATCATATCATCTGCAAACAATGACAGTTTTACTTCTTCTTTTCCAATTTGGATGCCTTTTATTTCTTTGTCTTGCCGGATTGCCCTGGCTAGCACTTCCAGCACAATGTTGAATAACAGTGGAGACAGCGGGCATCCTTGTCTTGTTCCCGATCTTAGAGGGAAGGCTTTCAGTCTCTCACCATTGAGTACTATGCTGGCTGTGGGTTTTTCATATATGCTCTTTATTATGTTGAGGAAGTTTCCTTCAATTCCTACCTTTTGAAGTGTTTTTATCAAAAACAGATGTTGGATTTTGTCAAATGCTTTTTCAGCATCTATTGAGATGATCAATTGATTTTTCCCTTTCGAGTTTTTAATGTGTTGTAATACATTGATTGTTTTTCTTATGTTGAACCATCCTTGCATGCCTGGAATGAACCCCACTTGGTCATGGTGTATGATTTTTTTAATGTGTCTTTGGATTCGATTTGCAAGTATTTTGTTGAGGATTTTTGCATCTATATTCATTAGGGAGATTGGCCGGTAGTTTTCCTTTTTTGTAGCATCTTTGCCTGGTTTTGGTATTAGATTGATGTTAGCTTCATAAAATGAGTTAGGTAGTGTTCCATTTTCTTCAATGTTTTGAAAGAGTTTGAGTAAGATTGGTGTCAGTTCTTTCTGGAAAGTTTGGTAGAATTCCCCTGTGAAGCCATCTGGCCCTGGGCATTTATTTGTGGGAAGATTTTTGATGACTGATTGGATCTCTTTGCTTGTGATGGGTTGGTTGAGGTCTTCTATTTCTTCTCTGGTCAGTCTAGGTTGTTCATATGTTTCCAGGAAATTGTCCATTTCTTCTACATTATCCAGTTTGTTGCCATACAGTTGTTCATAATATCCTCTTATAATTTTTTTAATTTCTTCAGGATCTGCAGTTATGTCACCTTTTTCATTCATTATTTTGTTTATATGGGTCTTCTCTCTTTTTGATTTTGTCAGTCTAGCTAGGGGCTTGTCAATCTTGTTGATCTTCTCAAAGAACCAACTTTTGGTGATATTTATCCTTTCTATTGTTTTTTTGTTCTCTATGTCATTTATTTCTGCTTTAATCCTTGTTATTTCTTTTCTTGTACTTGGTTTAGGATTGGTTTGCTGTTCATTTTCTAGCTTCTTCAGTTGATCCATTAGTTCTTTGATTTTGGCTCTTTCTTCCTTTTTAATATATGCGTTTAGTGCTATAAATTTCCCCCTTAGCACTGCTTTTGCTGCATCCCATAGGTTTTGGTATGTTGTGTTCTCATTTTCATTCGTCTCTATATATTTAGCAATTTCTCTTGCTATTTCTTCTTTAACCCACTGATTGTTTAGGAGTGTGTTGTTTAACCTCCAGGTATTTGTGAATTTTCTAAGTCTCTGATGGTTATTGACTTCTAATTGTATTCCATTGTGGTCAGAGAATGTGCTTTGAATAATTTCAATCTTTTTAAATTTATTGAGGCTTGTTTTATGTCCCAGCATATGATCTATTCTGGAGAAAGTTCCATGAGCACTAGAAAAGTATGTGTATCCTGTTGATTTGGGATGTAATGTCCTGTAGATGTCTGTTAAATCTAATTCATTTATCAGATTGTTTAGGTTTTCAATTTCCTTATTGGTCTTCTGTCTGGTTGATCTATCTATAGGAGAGAGTGATGTGTTGAAGTCTCCCACAATTATTGTGGAAACATCAATTGCTTCCTTTAGTTTTGTCAATGTTTCTCTCATGTATTTTGTGGCACCTTGATTGGGTGCATAGACATTTACGATTGTTATTTCTTCTTGCTGAATTGCCCCTTTTATTAGTATGTAGTGGCCTTCTTTGTCTCTCAAAACATCCCTGCATTTGAAGTCTATTTTATCTGAGATTAATATTGCTACACCTGCTTTCTTTTGGCTGTAGCTTGCATGAAATATTTTTTTCCATCCTTTCACTTTCAGTTTCTTTGTGTCCCTGTGTCTAAGATGAGTCTCTTGTATGCAACATATTGATGGTTCATTTTTTTTGATCCATTCTGCGAATCTATATCTTTTAATTGGGTAGTTTAATCCATTTACATTCAACGTTAAAACCGTGAAGGCATTTCTTGAATCGGCCATCTTATCCTTCGGATTATGTTTGCCATATTTTTCCCTCTCTCTATTAATATCCTTTATTGTACCCATACCGAATCTCTTTAGTACTGAACCTTTCTCCAAGTCTCTCTGTCCTGTCTTTGTTTCTCTGTCTGTAGGGCTCCCTTTAGTATCTCCAGTAGGGCAGGTCTCTTGTTAGCAAATTCTCTCAGCATTTCTTTGTCTGTGAAAAATTTAAGCTCTCCCTCAAATTTGAAGGAGAGCTTTGCTGGATAAAGTATTCTTGGCTGGAAATTCCTCTCTCTCAGAATTTTAAATATATCGTGCCACTGCCTTCTCGCCTCCATGGTGGCTGCTGAGTAGTCACTACTTAGTCTTATGCTGTTTCCTTTGTATGTGGTGAATTGCTTTTCTCTTGCTGCTTTCAGAACTTGCTCCTTCTCTTCTATGTTTGACAGTGTGATCAGTATATGTCTCGGAGTGGGTTTTTTTGGATTTATTCTATTTGGAGTTCGCTGAGCATTTATGATTTGTGTATTTATGTTGTTTAGAAGATTTGGGAAGTTTTCCCCAACAATTTCTTTGAATACTCTTCCTAGACCTTTACCCTTTTCTTCCCCTTCTGGGACACCAATGAGTCTTATATTCAGACGTTTCATATTATCTATCATATCCCTGAGGTCCATTTCGAGTTTTTCAATTTTTTTCCCCATTCTTTCTTTTATGCTTTCATTTTCCATTCTGTCATCTTCCAGGTCACTGATTCGTTGTTCAACTTCCTCTAGTCTTGTACTATGAGTGTCCAGAATCTTTTTAATTTGGTCAACAGTTTCTTTAATTTCCATAAGATCATCCATTTTTTTATTGAGTCTTGCAATGTCTTCTTTATGCTCTTCTAGGGTCTTCTTGATTTCCTTCATATCCCGTACTAGGGTCTCATTGTTCATCTTTAGTTCTTTGAGTAGCTGCTCTAGGTGTGTCTCTTCTGGTCTTTTGATTTGGGTGCTTGGGCTTGGGTTATCCATATTGTCTGGTTTTTTCATATGCTTTATAATTTTCTGTTGTTTTTGGCCTCGTGGCATTTGCTGACCTTGATAGGGTTCTTTTAGGGTTTGTAGACCAGTTGAAGTCCTTATCTCTAATTTATCAGATCTACAGCTTCGTGGAGTACACTTTCTCTAACTAACCAGCAGGTGGCGTCCACGAGCCACCTGTTCTCCACAAGCCAGATCTCCCCTGCTTAGCCTTTTTGGTGAGTGGGGGAGTGAGTCTTGTGGGGCCCAATTGGTGTACCAAGCTTGCGTGTGTAGTTGGTGTTGCCTGCCCTGTATGTGGGGCGTGTTTCTGGGCAGTCGGGGAGGGGGGGTGGCCCTAACAATCAAATCTCCCTGATGATCCTAGAGTTTTAAAGCTACTGCAATAGTCTAATCCTTCAGTTCAGTCCTGCCACAGTTTGTCTCTGCCACTGACCCACAAGTCTTTGGTATTGGCGTATGGCTCCTGAGACTTGCAAGTGGGCCCCTCTTCCAGGCTGTGCACCCCGGGTCCTCTGTTGAGGGATGACTGTGCTATGTCACAGGTGAGTGCCGTCCCCCCAGGGCAGTTCTGGGCTGCTGGGCTGTGTTGGGAGGCTCCCAGTCTGCTCAAATGATGGCTGAATGGGGCTCTGTTAATTCACACTGCTCCCCCTTCCCAGCTGTGGGACATTCAGCTGAGGTTGCAGGGAAGGCTAATGTCCACGCCCAGTTTTGTGGTGTGTGCCTGTTATTTGAAGCACTTCCGTCACACTGGGTTGTCTGGGGCAGCTCTGGGCTATGGGGCTGGCGATGGGCAGGAGTGTTTCCTGTCCACCAGGATGGTGGCTGTGAGCGGACATCCCCCTTTTCTTGGGAAGTTGTGTTGTTTAGTGAATTTTCTCAGCCACTGGATTATTGCCTTTTGTCTCAGAGCTCTCTTAGTTCTGCTCTTGACTTGACATGCCCAAATTGCAATTCTTTGAAGCTTTCTGTATTGAGCTTCTTAGAGTAATTGTTTTAGAAAAAGCAAAAAGGATTTAAAAAAAAAAAAAAAAAAACGGCCCTCCTCAGAGATCTAATGGGTTATTGAAATGCTAATAGACAAAGCAACCAGGGCCCTTAAGGAAAGGTGCCCAGGGCAGAGAGATCAGCCTTGCTTCGGGATTTGCATATGCGCCTCAAGGCCTGATCTCCGCCCTTCCCCTTTCTGTGTTCACCAGAACTCCAAAAATCCTCTGCTTTTATTTTGGAGTTTTTCGTGTTGTTTTTTTTCTATGCCTGTCTCCTCTCTGCTGGGCTGGCTGCTCTCAGAGTCTCTGGTGTCTGGCCTCAGTCTATCTATGGTTGGAGTTTGAATCAGTAGAATGAGTTTCCGATAAGAGCAGCCACTGCAATTCTCCCTTCTCCTTCCTGGAGCTGACAGCCCCTCCTCCCCCGGGACTGAGCCTGGCAGGGAGGGGCGCGGGTCCCCTGGCCGCAAAAACTTACAGATTTCGCTGATCTCAGCAGTTCCACGTTTTCATGAGTGTTGTATGAAGTATGCCCAAAGACAGATTGCTCTGTGGTGTCCAGTCCATGCAGTTCCTGGCTTTTTACCTACTTTCCTGGAGGAGTAACTAAAACATACAGCTCACCAGTCTGCCATCTTGCCCCGCCTCTCTCCCTCATATTTGAAGGACAGTTTTGCCAGATATAGGATTCTTGGTTGGTGGATTCTCACATTCAGTATCTTAAATATATCACCCAACTTCCTTCTTTCTTCCATGGTTTCTGCTGAGAAATCCACACATAGTCTTATCAAGCTTCCTTTGTGTGTGGTGGATCACTTTTCTCTTGCTGCTTGAAGGATTCTTTCTTTATATTTGTTGTTTGATAATCTGATTATTAAGTGCCTTGGCATAGGTCTATTCAGATACAGTCTGTTTGGGGTATGCTGTGCTTCTTGGAGCTGTAATTTTATGCCTTTCATAAGAGATGGGAAATTTTCATTGATTGTTTCCTCTATTATTGCTTCTGCCCGTTTCCCTTCTTTACTACTTCTGGGACACCCATGACACATCCATTCCTACATTTTGTATAGTCATTCAATTCCCTGAGACATTACTCATATTTTCTATTATTTTCTCCATCTTTTCTTTTGTGTGTAGGCTTTCAGTTGTCTTGCTCTCCAGTGTCTGCATGTGTTTTTCTCCCTCTTAATATCTGCTGTTGTATGTGTCCATTGTGTCTTTCATCTCCTGTGTTCTGCCTTTCATTTCCATAGATTCTGCCAGTTATTTTTCAAATTTTCAATTTCTACCTTATGTATGTCCAGTGTTTTCATTATATGCTTCATCTCTTTTGCTATATCTTCCCAAAGCTTTTTGAATTGATATAGCATTAGTTATGTAAATTCCTGTATGTCAGTTGAAGTGTCAGTTTGTTCCTTTGGGCCATAACTTCATTTTTCTTAGTGTAGTTTGTAGTTTTTTGCTGTCTAGGCATCTGATTTCCTTGGTTACCCCAAACAGGTTTTCCCAAACCAGAATGGTCTCAGGTCTCAGAAGAAGGCAATAGTATCAGGTCTCCCTTAGGGTGTGTCTTAGTAGGTTGATACACCCTTTGAGGCCTCAAGCTACCATGCTTTTCTGCTCAGCATGTGGTGCCTGTCAGCCTGTCACTCCAGAATGATGTAAGGAGATGTGGCCTGTGGCTGTTTTCCCCCAGGCTCTGGGGTCTGGCTTTGCATGGAAGGTGGGTAGTAGAGCTTGGCACCACCTCTTTCCTTTTAGGGAAAATACACCTCCTGGAGAGATATTTGCATTTGAATAGTTTCTCTGCCTCTGCCATCTCCACTCTTGTCTGGGAACTGAAAATGGCCAAGGCTTTCTCCACTGAGCTAAAAAAGGGACAGAAAACTCCCCTTCAGGGCCAGTCCATGGTCACCCTCAGTTTTACCCATCAGCCAGAGACAACACCCAGTCCTCTGGGCTCCCCCTCCCTCCCTGAGAGGTCCTCCTGCTCTCCAAGGTCAGTCATCACCAAAAGCCTCTGCTTATTGGAGATTCATAGCTTATATTGAGCAGTTGACATTTGTTAATTAAATCCTCAGTTGGAGCTGGGCTGAGGTATATTCACTTGTTCAGAGAGTGCTGCTCTCTAGCACAGCCAGGCTTTGCAGTTTGCTCTGTCATCGGGGAGGGGTCCTTGGCTCAGTTCTGTAGTTTTTACTTACAGATTTTATGCTGTGATCTTGGGCATTCCTCCCAACCCAGGCTGATGTATGATGTGTGGACAGTCACATTTGACTCCCAGCAGTTATTCCAGATTATTTATTAGTTGTTCCTGGTTATTAGTTGTTCCAGGGAGACTAACTAGCTTCCACTCCTCTCTATGCCACCATCTTCCCCTCTTCTCAATATTCACTCTTAAACTTAATTTCCTATAACTTAAATACTGTGACATTGACTTATAGTTTATGATAAGTGTATAAGATAGGGAAGAAAACAGAGATATTTGCTTTATGTATATATAAAAACATACTCAAAAGTATCTATTCCTAATCATTACAGTCCTCATTTCTGTAACTGGTCATGCAGACATACATTTCATTTATCACTATCTTCTTCCACTACCCATTCCATGTTCCTTTACCATAAACAAGAGCCTCAGCTGGTCATGGCCCTTTGACTGTTGAGGTGACCCAAACTTCATTTCTGAAGTTTCTGGGTCATTAAGTTGTCCTGGATGAATGGGGTTGTTGCAGTTTTCTGATTGAATTTAATCACAGGGAACCATAGTATTAAAAGAGGCCCTAGGGGATCACCTGTATTCCAGATAAACTCTTATTTACCTCCATTGTGTAGTAGCAGTCCTATTTCCTCTTGATAATCAGGATCAATCACCCCAGCCAGTACAGTAATTCATTTCATTGCCTGTTGATGCAGAGGCATGAAGATCTCAAAATGACTGGGTGACAGTCTTAACTCACACTTCAGTGGAATCATTGTCTTGTCTCTTGGTGAAAGCATCCCTTCTTTAGGAATTAAGAACTGTAGACCAGGAGAGCTTAAGATTGCTGCACAGGAAGCAAATGTGTTTTAGTGGATCACTAGGGGGAGTAGTGAGTAGTGCCATTATTATTTCCACCCTGTGATTTCTGGACCCAGGAATGCTGGGTATGTGGAGAAACATCCCCATATGGTGAATGCTTATAGAGGCTCCTACATAACCCCAGTCGTGAAAAGTATTGCCACCCAGTTGGCACCATAATTGAGTCTTCAAAAGGTCATTCCACCATTCCATCAATCCAGCTGCTTCAGGATGATGGAGGGACATGGTAAGATCAGCAGATTCAATGAGCATGTGCCCACTTTCACATTTCATTTGCCATGTGGTGGGTTCCTTGATCAGAAGCAATGCTGTATGGAACGCCATGATGGTAGATAAGGAGTTCTGTAAGTCCATGGACAGTAGTAATTTTGGCAGAAGCGTTGCATACAGGGAAGGCAAATCCATATCTGGAGTATGTGTCTACTCCAGTAAGAACAAAATGCTGCCCCTAAGTGGTTCAATGTAATCAACCAGCCACCAGATAGCAGGTTGATCATCTTGGGGGATGATGCCATATCAGGGGCTGACTGTTGGATTCTGCTGCTATGTGACTGGGCACTCAGCAGTGGCTGCAGCCAGATGGGCCTTGGTGAGTGGAATTCTGGGTTGCTCAGCTCATGCATAACCTCTATCGCTACTACCATGACCACTATAATCATGAACACATTGAGCATTGACAAGAGTGACTAGAGAAAGAGACCAACTGGTATCCACAGAATAGGGCATACTATCTACTTGATTATTAAGATATTCTTCTGCTGAAATTTCCCACTGGTAAGCATTCCTATGGGGCACAATTGTCTTCATGTTTTTCACCCATTCAGAGAGGTCTATCCACATACCTCTTCCCCAGACCTCTTTGTCACCAATTTTCCAATCATGGTCCTTACAAGTCCTTGGCCATTTAGCTGGACCATAGACAATAGCCCATAATTCAGTATATAAATGCACCTGTGGCCATTTATCCTTACAAGCAAAATGTCCAGGAAGATACACTGCTTGAAGTTTGGTCCACAGTGATGACTTCCCTTCACCACTGTTCCAGTTTGCTATTGCTGCCATTATGCAAAATACCAGAAATGGATTGGCTTTTATAAAGGGGGTTTATGTTGGTACAAATTTACAGTCTGAAAGCCATGAAAATGTCCAAATTAAGTCTTCAACATGAATATACCTTCACCAAAAGAAGGCCAATGACATCCGGAAAACCTCTGTTAGCTGGGAGGGCATGGGGCTGGTGTCTGCTGATCCCAGGTTGTGATCCAGCTCCACTTTCAGCTCCTGTTCATTCTTAAAAATGTTGCTCTTGGGGAATTTTGCCCTCTCTTAGCTTATCCAGAGCAAACTCTGGGCTAGCATTTCCAAACTGTCAGCAAAAATCTGCTTTCAGTGGCCATCTCCAAAATGTTTCTTTCAGCTGCTCTCCAAAATGTCACTCTCAGCAGCTCTGAAGTACTTCTGTGTATGAGCTCTTTTATAGGACACAAGTGATTAAATCAATATCCACCCTGAATTGGTTGTATCTGTATCTCCATGGAAATTATACTATCAAATGTTTCACTTACAGTTAATTGAGTCACATCCCCATGGAAACACTCAAATGATTCCAACCCAATCAACACTAATACATCTGCTCCCACAAGATTTCATCAAAGAACATGGTGTTTTGGGGGGCACAATACATCCAAAGAAGCACAATAATCCTGCAGGGTTGTCTCAGAAAGGGGATGTAGTGCTGCAGCTGTCCACTTTCACATGGCACCTGCATATTGTGTAGGAATGTCTGCAAAGCAGGCCCAAGTTTTTCATCTTCAATCAGCTGAACTTAAACAACTGCCCAAAAGAATATGGGCAAGATGGTGGTATAGAGAGGTGTGGAATTTAGTTAGTCCCCCAGAGCAACTCATAAACAACCAATAACAAGTAAATAATGTGGAACAACAGCTGGGGGACAGCCATGACTGTCCACACATTGTACATCAACCTGGAAGGGGTGGAATAGCTACATCAACCTGGAAGGGGTGGAATAGCTGAGAGCACAGCATAAGAGCTGTAAGTAAAAACTGTGGAATGGCACCAGAATCCCCCTCCTCCCATGGCAGGCTGAGCTGCAGGACCTCACTGTGGGAGAAAGCAGCATTCTTGGAGCAAGAAAATATAGCTCATCCCAGCTCCTATTGGGGTTTTAATTAACAAATGTGGACTACTGAATACAAACTACAAATACAAACCCCTAACAAGCAGAAAAATGCCCTGAGGTCACTCCCAGTGGAGAGGATTGGGGGGGCTGATGGAAAAAAAAATGAAAGAAAAAAATGCAGATGCTTTTAGAGGCAGCTGACCTGAAATAGCCAGAAGGTACCTGTGTCTCAGAAGAGGGAGCCCAGAAGGCAAGGTGCTATAGTTGACCAGTGGGCAAAACTGGTGGTGGGGGGGGAGGCATGGACTGACTCTGAAAAGGAGCTTTCTTTCCCTTTTCCTTTCTCTCTCTCAACCTGAGTGGCTCAGTACAGAAAGCCTCAGCCATCTTCAGTTCACAGCACTCTGAGCCAGACAGGGATGGAGTTAACAGAGCCAGAGAGACAAAGGAGTAATTCAAATGCAGAAGATAGATCCTTAGGGGGTGTATATTCTTTAAGAGGAAGGAGGTGGGCCCCAGCTCTAGTGCTGGCCCACCCTTCAGAACTCAGATGGCAAGGCCTGGGAAAAAGAGTCAAAACAGAAATAACCTAAACCTAAAGAGGCCACACATCTTTACACCAGTTTGGAGAGACAGGCTGACAGCCACTACCTGCTGGGTAAGTTAGGAAAAGCACAGCAACTAGAGGCCTCACAGGAAAGTCTGTCAATCTTTGAAGACACACTCTCAGGGAAATGTGACACTGAATGTAGACCCATTCTGAGACATGAGCCCCTTCTGTCCTGGGAAAACCTGACTGGGTAACCAAGAAAACCAAATACCTAGACAACAGAAATATACAAATACACACTAGGAAAAATAGAGATATGGCCAGTCAAAGGAACAAACTTACACCTCAATCAAGATACAGTTGAGATATTGTTTCACTTTAATGAAAATAACAATTAAAGATTTTCAAGTAAATATGCTAAATCAATTCAAAAACCTAGTCAATGAGTTTAGGGAAGATATGTTAAAAGAGATGAAGGATATCAAGACAACACTGGGTGATCAGGAGGGAGAAATCAAACATTTGAAAAAGCAACTGGCAGAATCTACGGAAATGAAAGGCACAGCACAAGAGATGAAAAACACAATGGAGACATACAATAGCAGATTCCAAGAGGAGAAAGAAAACATGCAGGAACTGGAGGACAGAACAACTAAAATCCTACACACAAAAGAACAGATAGGGAAAAGAATGGAAAAATATGAGCAATGTCTCAGGGAATTGAATGACAACATGAAGCATATGAATGTATGTGTCATGGGTGTCCCAGAAGTAGGAGAGAAGGGAAAAGGGGCAGAAGCAATAACAGAGAAAATAATGAAAATATCCCATCTCCTATGAAAGACATAAAATTATAAATCCAAGAAACACAGTGTACCCCAAACAGAATTGATCTGAATACACCTATGCCAAGACACTTATTAATCAGATTATTCTGATCTGATTATCATCAAAGTCAAAGAGAGAATCCTAAATGCAGCAAGAGAAAAGCAATTCATCACACACAAGGGAAGCCTGATAAGACGATGTGTGGATTTCCCAGCACAAACCATGGAAGCAAGAAGTAAGTGGTGTGATATAGTTAAGATACCAAAAGAGAAAAACTGCCAGCCAAAAATCCTATATCTGGCAAAGCTGTCCTTCAAATATGAGGGAGAGCTTAAAATACACTCTTACAAACAGAAAATGAGAGAGTTTGTAAGTAAGACACATGCTCTACAGGAAATACTAGTGGGAGCACTACAGACAGATAGGAAAAGACAGGAGTGAGAGGCTTGGAGCAGAATTTTGGGTGATGGTAACACAACAATGTAAGTAAACTGAAAAAAGATGACTGTATGCATAATTGAAAGAGGAAGGTTAGGGGCATATGGGACACCAGAAAGAAAGAAGGAAAATAAAGACTGGGACTGTATAGCTTAGTGAAACTTAGAGTGCTCAACAATTGTGATAAAATGTACAAATGTTTTCACATGAGGGAGAACAAATGAATGTCAATCTTGTAAGGTATTAAAATAGGGTGGTATTGGGGGAAAAATACAATAAATGCAAACTAGAAATAATTAGCATAAACATTGTATTATGCTTTTTTTAATGTAACAAAGGCAATATACCAAAGCTAAATGTCTGAAAGAGTGGTATATAAGGGAGGGATATGGGACTTTTGGCATTGATGATGTTGTCTGACTCTTTATTTACTTTATTTTAATTCTACTTTATTTTAATTCTATCTTTTATTGCTTTGTAGCTGTCATTTTTTATTTCTTTTTCTTTCTATTTTGTCTCTATACCTTCTTGGACTCTTCCTCTTTCTGTGTGAAAGAAATGGAAATGTCCTTATATAGATAGTTGTGATGATGGTGAATGCTTAAATAAGTGATTTTACAGAGAACCATTGATTATTTAGGATGGAAAGCATGTGTATGAACAAAACTATCTTACAAAATAATGGGTTTATGAAGAAATCATGAGGGCATTATATTGACTGAAATTGGTCAGGCACAGGAGAACAAATATTGTGTGTTATCACTTATCTGAACTATTTGTAATACGTAAACTCATAGATTTATCAGGATAGAAAATGAGGCTAAAGAATGGGGAACAGTTGCTATTATGAGCAGAATATATATCCTGTTGAACTTAACACAATTTTGGGTGACAGTAACACAACAATGTAAGTACACTGAAATGTAACTTTCAGTGACTGAAAGTAACTGAAATGTACAACAATGTAAGTTCACTGTGTTGAACTTGTTTGGAAGTGGACAGAGGTGATGGTAGCATGTTATTATGAGAATAACTAACAGTGCTGAATGGCGTGTGAATGTGGTGGAAAAGGGAAATTTAGAGACATGTATGTCACCAGAAGGGAAGTTGGAGGTTAAAATACGGGAATGTATAAAACAGTAAGTCTTGTGGTGGACAATGTCTATGATTAACTGTACAAACATTAGAAATTTCTCCCATGAACTAAAACTAATGCATGACACTATAACTAGAAGTTAATAATAGAGGGGTATATAGGAGAAAATACACCCATTGCAAATTATGTACTATAGTTAATAGTATTTTAACATTAGTTCATCAACAGCACCAAATGTTCTATACCAGTAATAGGTCAATAATGGAGGGGTGTGATTAAGGGTATGGGAGCATTTGAGTTTCTTTTTACTTTTATTTCTTTTCTGGAGTAATGAAAGTGTTCTATAAATTGAAAAAAAAATTAATCATGGTGATGAATGGACAACTATTTAATGGTACCATGAACAATTGATTGTATACTCTAGATGATTGTATGGTATGTGAACAATCTCAATAAAATTGAGTAAAAAAATATATCCTCTTTTGGGGATGTATCCAACAGATATATGTATATATGTGCAAATAATAATATGTGTGAATGAACATATATTAGGTTATTCATTGTAGCAATGTAATAGTGAAAAATTATCCAAAAAATACTCAATGTCCAAATGTTATTACCTGAATGACTATAGATGACATTATTCATTAAAGTTTTCTTTTAAATAAAGATTGGAAATAAATGTAATTCAGTACAGACTGATTAAATAAATTATGATACATTGAAACACTGGAATATTATGCAGCTGTTACAGAAAGAAAAAAAAAAGAAAGAAGCTCTATATCTCTGTATATCCTGAAGGGGAATGACCACCAAATTACATTAAGAGAAAATACCAAGGTTCAATACCATTGTGTAAAGCATGTTATATTTTGTGTAAAAAGTGAAAAGAGGAGTGGACAGATGGTATGAACATATTTGCTTGTATATGCATAAAATGTTCCTGGAAGAACAGGTAAGCCATTTGTAGCCCTGTTTACCTCCAGGAAAGGGAAATGGATGGCTGAGATCAGAAATGGGAGACTTTCTCATTGTTTACCCTTTTATATCTTTAGAATTTTTAACTATAAAATACATTGTAAATGATCGACTACATTTAGTAGTAAAATTATAAAAATGTTCTTTCATGAATTGTAACAAATGTACCACACTAATGCAAGATATTATTAATAGGGTGGGATATGGGAACTCTGATTTTTTGCATGATTTTTATATAAATCTGCAACATCTGTAATACATAAAATGTAAATATTTAAAACACACACACACACACACACACACACACACACACACACACACACACACACACGAACTACCCAAAAGGCCATAGCTGTGGGCTAGGAAAGATAAGGTCACATGGCAAGAGTGGGGGTCATGGGTATTGGAGCAAATTCTTTATTAGCTTACTTGTCCTTTCAGGGCCTGCTTTAGCCTTATTTCATATATCCCACTTATATTTTTATTATGAAGTGCTACTGTGCATGCCCAACTTTATGAATTGGTGGTTCAGACAACATCCAGTTTATGATGGACAACTCAGGACTGATGGCAGCTTGCTGGACCATTGTTAAGCATTTAGTCTCAACTAAGGCCCAGTAGCAGGCCAAAAACTATTTCTCAAAAGAATAATTACCTGCAAAGGATGGCAGGGTTTTGCTCCAACATCCCAGGGGTCTGCACTGTGACTCCACTATCAGGGCCTCTCAAAGGATGCAGACAGCATCTGTACTTGCCACTGACACTTCTAACATCATTGAATCTGCTGGATCATATGGTCCAAGTGATGAAACATTTTGCACAGCAATGTGGACCTGTTGCATAGCCTCCTCTTGCTCTGGGTGCAATTCAAAGCTAGATTTTTGGGTCACTTGCAAATGGGCCAGAGTAGCACACCAAAATGAGGAATATGTTGTCTCCTAAATCCAAAATGGCCAACTAGTGTTATTCTTCTTTTTTGGTTGTAGGAGGGGCCAGATGCAACAACTTACCCTTCACCTTAGAAGGGATATCTCCACATGCCCCAAACCACTGGACACCTAGAAAGTTCACTGAGGTGGAAGGACCCTGAATTTTTGTTGAATTTATCTCCCACCCTCTGATATGCAAATATCTTACCAATAAAATTAGAGTAGTTGCTATTTCTTGCTCACTAGGTCCAATCAACATGGTATCAATATAATGGAGCAGTGTGATGTCTTCTGGAAGGGAGAAACAATCATGTTCCCTGTGTACCAGGTATTGATACAGGGCTGAATAGTTAATATAACCCTGAGATGGACAGTGAAGGTGTATTGCTGGCATTGCCAGCTGATATAAAAGTATTTCTGGTGGTTTTTACTAACAGAAATTGAGGAAAAAGAATTTTCTAGATGAGTAGCTGCATATAAGGTAATATGGGATTTGCTGATTTGCTTGAGCAACAGTGCAACATATGGAACAGCAGATGAAATTGGAGTCACCACCTGATTAAGTTGTCCTTGTCATCTTCTGAGATCCGTCTGTTTTCTGCAAATGCCAAAATGAGGACAATGAGGGAGTCACCACTCCTGCATCCTTCAAGTCCTTCATAATGGCACTAATCTCTGCAATTCCTCCAGGAATCTGGTATTGCCTTGATTTACTATTTTGGTATTAAGTCAGCTCTGATGGCTTCCACTTGGCCTTTCCTACCATAATAGCCTCACTCCACAAGTCCAGGAACCAATGTTGGGATTTTCCAGTGGCTGAATGTTTCTATTCCAGTTATGCATTCCAGAACTGGGGAAATAACCGAAGAATTGGCCCAGGGACACACTGGACCCACCATGAGATGGATCTGGGCTAAAACTCCAATGATAAATTGACCTTCATAAGCCCTTATTCTGACTGTTGGATGACAGTGTCACTTGGGTCTCCTGGAATTGATATCACTTCTGAGTCAGTGTCTAATAATCCCCCAAATATCTGATCATTTCCTTTCCCTCAATGCACAGTTACCCTAGTTAAAAGTCATAGGTCTCCCTGGGGAAGGCTGGGAGGAAGATGAACAGGGTCCTTTCCCAAGTGTACCTGGACTTCCTTTCATGAAAGGGGCTCTGGATCTGTAAATTATTAATGAGCCATGACTCTGTTTTGATAACTCAAGTTAGAGTTTTGTTCACTTGACCTAGAACTCTTCTGCTTATAAATATCAAGTAAGAATTTAGTAGACTGGACATCTATTTTACTTCTAGGCACCCCATATTCTATTAGTCAAAGCCATAGGTTACTTACTTTGTGGGTAAGACTATTTTGATAGCTGCTGTGAGTCTGCTGTCCATTATGTTAGCCATGCCCACCTTGTCTTTGTTGATTAAATGCTGCCACGTGTATTCTGCCAACCCAGTATCCTATCATCCCCAATGTGCTTAAGCTTCCAAGTGCAGTGAAAGCAGTTCTCACAGTAATATCTAATCTACAGAAAAGAGCAGCTACAGAGCTCTTCAGTGATGATGGATCTAGTGTCAGAAATTTATTCCTCACAGTCCTTGTGAAAGGTGTGTCCTCTGGACATTCCTGTGGTGGGTGAGCAGGTATTACATGGTAAATCCACTGTAACACTCCAATCCTTCTGAGCCTTAGGATGTTCTCATCTACATTATACCAGAGCATTATATATCTGGCATTCCAACTTCATACAACATAGACCACCCTTTTGTCTATGCTTCTGCCAATCACCCAAACAAACTGTTAGAGCACTTTCTAACCCCCTGAGCTTCAACACTGGGTTCAGGATCTCTGCTTAGTGGGCCCTGTGATGGTTAGGTTCATGTGTCAATGAAGCCAGGTGATGGTGCCCAGTTGTCCGGTCAAGCAAGCACTGCCCTATCTGCTGCTGCAAGGACATTTTATGGGCTTAAATCATCATTATGTAGATTGCTTCTGTGGCTGATTATATCTGCAGTCAGCTAAGGGGAGTGTCTTCAACAATGAGAAATGTTTAATCAGTTGAAGGCTTTAAAGGGGAGGTGATGACTTCAGCAGTCAGAATTGAGAACTTTTGCCTCTACTTCAGCCAGCTAACCTCTCCTGGGGAATAATCCAAGACCTTCATGGAAGTGTCAGCTTACAGCCTGCCCTATGGAATTTGGACTTGTGCATCCCCATATATGTGTGAGATATTTTATAAAATCCCATACTATATACAATATCTCCTGTTGGTTCTGTTTTTTCAGAAAACCCTAATACACACCCATATCAAGAAATTCAGCCTGCTCCAACTTTAAGCTTCTTCCATCATTATCCCACATCCATAATATCCATTCCCACATGTATTCCCCTGATTTTTGTTAGTATAAATTGGAAAACTCATGCAATTCTTTTGGACTGTAGTGCATCTCCTCATGTATCACACTTTGTACATCACTTTTTGGTGTCTGTTGGGATTTTAGTCTTATTTATAGGTCTGGAAGTAAAGTGGAGTGTTGAAGGTGAGTCATGAGAAGAATTAGACTTCTTGTATAAGCCACCTACCTCAGGGAATCAATTTCAGTTTCATCTGGTGAAAAAGGATTAATCTCTTCAGACAGAGGTGTGATGGATATTACTTTAGGAATGGTGATTCCAGGTTTATCAGACACACCACAGTTAATATCCTCATATGGAGGTTGGACGGCTGACTGGAGATCAGGCAGTTGATTCTTCAGAGCATACAATTACAGTTTTATTTGCAAAGACACAGCAGAATAAAAGGTATCAATATTTCCACCATTATTATTATCTACCCATACATCCACATTTCAATTTTCAGGATTCCATTGTGTAGTGGTTAGGGTCGTGTGTCAACAAGTGATGGTGCCCAGCTATCTGGTCAAGTAATTGCTGACCTATCTGTTGCTGTGAAGATGTTTTGTGGACTTAAATCATCAGTACATTAGTTGCATCTGTGACTAATTACATCTGCAGTCAGCCAAGGGGAGTGTCTTCTGCAGTGAGAGATGTTTAATCTAATCAGTGGAAGGCTTTTAAGGGGGAGGTGAGGGCTTCAGCAGACAGAAGAAAGGACTTTCATCTCTACTTCTTCCAGCTAGGCTCTCCTGGGGAATTCAACAAAGACTTTCATCGGAGTGCCAACTTGCAGCCTGCCCTACAGAATTTGGACTTTTGCATCCCTAACAGTTTCATGAGACACTTTTATAAAATCTTATAATATTTACAGATATCTCCTGCTGTTTCTATTTCCCTAGAGAATCCTGATGAACACACATTCCTTTCAATAAATACCTTCACTTTAACAGGAAATACCCTGCAAGGTTGGAAATTCCATTTAGGTTGTAATTCAGCCACTCAAACAATAAGACTCTGGGTCTAGATTTCATAGAATCTTTCATTTCCTTCATTTGGTGCTTAAGTCAGGAATTTGAAGACTTGAACTCATCCCTTTCTTTTTTTCTTTTTTTAAAATTCAGTTTTATTGAGTTATATTCACATACCAAACCATTCGATGTATATAATTATTGACTCACAGCATCATCACATAGTTTGCATACATCCCCATGATAAATTTTAGAACATTTTCATTAGTACAGAAAACAAATAAAAACAAAAAGGAAAACCCAAACCCTCCCAAACCCCTTACCCCACCGCATTATTGACCCATAGTATTGGTGTAGGGTACATTTCTTACTGTTATGAAAGAATATTAAAATATTACTGCTAATCATAGTCCATAGTTTGCAATAGGTATGTTTTCCCCCATATACCCCTCTGTTATTAACTCCCTGCAATAGTATCATACATTTGTTCTATTTCATGAAAGAACTTTTTTTATATTTGGGCAGTTAATCACAGGTGTTGTCCACCACAAGATTCACTGTGGTATACATTCCCGTGCTTTAACCTCTAACTTTCCTTCTGGTGACATATGTGACTCTAAATTTCCCCTTTCCACCGTAATCATACACCATTTAGCACCACTAATTATTCTCACAATAATGTACTACCATTACCCCTGACCATTTCCAAACGTTTAAGTTCAACCTAGTTGAACAATTGGCATGTATTAAGCAACTGCTACCCATTCTTTATCCTCATTCTATATCCTGGTAAACTGTACTCTATATTTTATGTCTGTGAGTTTACATATTATCATTACTTTATATCAGTGAGATCATATAATATTTGTCCTTTTGTGTCTGATTTATTTCATTCAACACAATGTCCTAAAATTTCATCCATCTTGTCATGTGCTTCAGGACTTCCTTCCCTCTTATTGCTGAGTAATATTCCATCATATGTACATACCATGTTTTGTTTATCCATTCATCAGTTGGTGGACACATGGGTTGTTTCCATCTTTTTGCAATTGTGAATAATACCGCTATTAAGATCAGTGTAGAATTGTCTGTTCACATCCCTGCCTTCAGATCCTCAGGGTATATGCTGAATAGTAGGATTGCCGGGTCGTAAGGCAACTCTATACTTAGATTTCTGAGGAACTGTCAAGACATCCTCCAGAGTGGCTGTACCATTTTCCATTCCCACCAGCAGTGAATAAGTGTTGCAATTTCTCCACATCCTGTCATCACTCATAGTTTCCTGTCTAACAGCAGCCATTCTGGTAGGTGTAAGATATCTCAATGTGGTTTTGATTTGCATTTCCCTAATAGCTGGTGAAGCTGACCATATTTTCATTGTTTTTTAGCTATTTGTATTTCCTCCTTGGAAAAAATATATATTCATGTCTTCTGTCCATTTGTTTTAAATTAGGTAGTTTGCCTTTTAATCACTGAGTCATAGGATTTCTTTATATATTCTGGATATCAAACCCTTATCAGATATGTTTTCCAAATATTTTTTTCACATTGAGTCGGTAGGTTTTCACCCTTTCTAGGAAGTCCTTTGAAGTGCAGAAGTATTAGATTTTAGTAAGTACCCACTTTTATATTTTTCTCTTTCATTGATTGTGCTTTGGGTGTAAAGTCTAAGAAACTACAACCTATCACTAGATCTTGGAGATTTTCTTCAAGGATTTTTATGGTTGTGCTACTTGTACTTAGGTTTTGTCCATTTTTAGTTAATTAATTTGTAGAGTGTGAGATAGGGGTCCTCTTTCATTCTTTTGGTTATGGATATCATGTTCTCCCAACACAATTTATTGAAAAGACTGTACTGTCACAGTTGAATGGACTTGGGAGCCTTGTCAAAAATCGGTTGACCATAGATCTGAGGGTCTATTTCTGAACTCTCAATTCAATTCTATTGATCATTATGTCTATCTTTAGGCCAGTGACATACTGCTTTGACCGCTATGGCTTTATAATATATTTTAAAGTCAAGAAGCATGATAACTCCCACCTCATTCTTCTTTGTCAAGATGTTTTTGGCCTTGACCCTTAACCCTTCCAAGTAAAATTGATAATTAGCTTTTCAATTTATGCAAAGTAATCTGCTGGAATTTTGATTTTGTTGAGTGAAATAAATCAGACACAATCAGAACATGGAACATCTTTCCATTTATTTAATATTCTGTGTGCAAGTCTTTAACATCCTTGGATTACTTTATTACTAGATATTTGATTTTTTGTTGCTATTGCATATGGAATTTTTTTCTTGATTACCTCCTCAGATAGCTCATTACCAATATATAGAAACACATTAATTTTTGTTTGTTGATCTTGTTTCCCACCACTTTGCTGATCATGTTAATAACTCAGGTAGCTTTGTGCTCCTTTTTTGGGGATTTTCTTGATATAGGATCATGTCATCTTAAAACAGTGACAGTTTTATTTCTTCCTTTCCAATTTAGATGCCTTCTTTTTATTGCCTAATTTCTCTAGCTAGAATTTCTAGCGCAATATTGAACAACAGTGGTGACAGTGATCACCCCTGACTCATTCCTGATCTTACGGGAAAGCTTTTAGTCCCCCACCGTTGAGTATAATGTTATTTGTGGGTTTTTCATATTTGCCTTTTATCATGTTGAAGAAATTTCCTTTGATTCCCACCTTTTGAAGCTTTTATCATGAAAGGATGCTAAATTTTGTCAAATGTCATTTCTGCATCAATTGATAAGATCATGTGGTTTTTCCTTTTGATTATTCAATATGGTATATTGCATTAATGGATTTTCTTGTGTTGAATGACCCTCGCATAACTGGGATACAACTGGCTTGGTTATGGAGTATAATTTTTAATATGCTTTTGGATTTTATTTGTAAGTATTTTGTAGAAAATTTTTTGCATCCATATTCTTTAGAGAGATTGTTCTGAAGTTTTCTCTTCTTGTAGTATCTTTATCCAGCTTTGGTATTAGGGTGATGTTGGCTTCACGGAATGAGTGAGGTAGTGTTTCCTCTTCAATTTTTTTGGAAGAGTTTGAGCAGGAATAATATAAATTCTTCTTGGAATTCTTGGTAAAATTCATCTATCTGGTAATGGGCTTTTCGTTTGGGGAAAGCTTTTGGTGACTGATTCAAACACTTTACTTGTGATTGGATTGTTGAGGTCTTCTATTTCTTCTCACGTCAGTATACATTGTTTGTGTTTTTCCAGGAAGTTGTCTGTTTCATCTAACTGTCAAGTCTGTTGGCATACAGTTGTTCACAGTAACCTCTTATAAACTACCTATTTCTTCAGGGTCAATGATAATTCCCCCCTCTCATTTCTAATTTTATTTATTTGTATCTTCTCTCCTTGTTCTTTGTCAGTCTAGCTAAAAGTTTGTCAATTTTATTGATCCTCCCAAATAACCAAATTTTGTTTTTTTATTCTATTTTTTTAAAATTCAATTTTATTGAGATATATTCACATACCAGTCATCCAAGGTTCACAATCAAATGTTCACAGTACCATTGTATAGTTGTGTATTCATCACCCCAATCAATTTTTGAACATTTTCCTTACTCCAAAAAGAATGAAAATAAGGATAAAATAGAAGCACAAAAGAACACCAAAAGCATTCCACCCCCCACATCCCATTCCAGTTTTAATTTAATTTTTTCCACATTTTTCTGCTCATCCATTCATATGCTGGATAAACGGAGTGTGAGCCACAAAGTTTTCACAATCACACAGTCACACCATGTAAGCTACATAGCTATGCAGTAATCTTAAAGAATCAAGGCTACTAGGGTGCAATTCGACAGCTTCAGATATTTCCTTCTAGCTATTTCAATACACCAAGAACTATAAAGAGATATCTATATAGCACATGAGAATGCCCTCCAGAGTGATCTCTTGACTCCATTTCAAATCTCTCAGCCACTGAAAGTTTATTTTATTTCATTTCTCTTCCCCTTTTTGGTCCAAGAAGCCTTTCTCAATCTTTTGATGACAAGTCCAGGCTCATCCCTGAGAGTCATTTCCCATGTTGCCAGGGAGACTTACACCCCTGAGAGTCATGTCCCACATGGCGGGGGGCAGTGAGTTCACCTGCTGAGTGGGCTTAGAGAGAAAGGCCACTTCTAAACAACAAAGATGTTCTCTGGGGGAGACACTTAGGCACAATTATAAGTAGGCATAGCCTCTCCTTTGCAGTAACAAGCTTCATAAGGGCAAGCCCCACGATAGAGGGCTTCAACCACTAAATTGTTAGTCCTCAATGTTTGTATGAATATCAGTAATAACCCAGGTAGAGAAGTCTGACATTTCCATATTTTTCCCCAGCATTTTGTTGGGGGGGTGGTCTGCAAATAAATTTTTTATTTTCTGCTCAAATGTATCAGGATTTCACAGTAATCTGTACAAACCTACCAGATCTCACTTGCTATTCAACTTTCCATGTAATTATGGTGTTTGAATAAACTAACAGTAGAAGTTAAATTATTTAGTGTCCTGCCAAAAATATAGATCCTGCACCAAATAAACATCTCTTTCTTTGGCCTCACACAGAGTTTGAAGTTTTAAAACACAGTCAGTATCACCCTTTACCCTTTGGCCTGATTTGCCTTGGTCATAACCTGATCAGCTTCATTCATGTCTCTAATGGAAATCTGAACTCTTTTTCAGCTTTTTGAACATTTTCTGTCAGAGGTAATACTGATATTCATGGCTTTTGAGCTCTAGCTCTGAGTTTCAAGTGTCACACAGATACCCAAAGTTCCAGAGGCTGGCCAGGTTATACAAAAAGAGCTCAGAATCTCAGAATTACAACTCAGTAATAGATGTGCCTGCTGTAAGAGTTTACAATCTGGGGACATTACAATAAGCATTCCCCTAAAGAGCTATGCTCTAAGATTCAATTCTCAGAGTTTACATATTATAGTTAGTCCATATTAGTGAGACATTATAATGTTTGTCTTTTCACTTCTGGCATACGTCACTCAAAATTCTGTCCTCAATATCCATTCACCTAGTTGCATGACTTCCAAATTCATTCTTTCTTGCAGTTGCTCAATTTTCTATTTTATGCCTACACTATAGTTCACCATCCTGTTCATTAATTGATGTACTCTTAGGCCATCTCCATCCATTGCAAATTTCCAATACTGTCACTATAAACACCAGTGTGTAGTTGTTTATTCATGTCCCTGCTCTCGGGTCTTCCAAGTCTATACCCAATAATGAGGTTGCAATACCTTATGTCACCCACATACTTAGCTTCTTGTGGAAATGCCACACTGTCCTTCAGCTAGGCAACAACATTCTATTTCCCCACCAATAGTGAATAGGTGCATCCCTCTCTCCACATTTTTACCAGCACTTGTATCCTTCTGTTTAATTTTTACCTGCATTTATGTGGACATATATTCCCATATCATGCAATCATCTACAGTGTACAATTGTTCATAGTATCATCATATATTGTGCATTCATCACCACAATTAGAACTTAAACATATTCATTACTCAAAAATTTTTTCAAAAGAATAATAAAAAAAAATAAAATAAACACAAAATTAAAATAAAATGCAATAAGGTCAGACAACACCACCATTACCAGGAATCCCATACCACTCCCTTATATTTCCGTTTCATAAACATTTAGCTTTGGAATATTGCCCTTGTTGCATTTGATGGGAACATACTACAATGTTACTGTTAACAATAGACAAAAATTTCATTGATTATATTTTCCCCAGTAATGTCCGTTTTTGAAGACCTTGCAAGTTTGACATTCATTTGTTCTCCCACATCTAAAAATATTTTTATATTTGTACATTTAGCCACCATCACTGACCACTCTAAGTTTCACTAAGTTGTACAGTCCCAGTCTTTATCATCTATCTTTCTCATGTCATACATGCCCCTAGCCCTCTTCTTTCAAATTACTCACAAAAATCTTTGTTCAGAGTACTTGCAATATTGCACTACCATCACACGGTACTATGCTATCCATTTCTGTATCTATACAATCAATTCTGTTTAACATTCTATCCTCCTTCAGCATCAAATGCCTGATCTCTACCATCTTTCTCTCTCCTAATACCCTCTTGTTTTGGGGGAAATTATGCCCTTTAGGGAATTGTCTCTCCTGTTACATTCATTGCTTGGTCTCTCAGACCTATCTTATCTCCACACTTGCCTGGTTACAGTGGGGCCAATTGCAAACATTTGAGGCTATCTGTGATGATCCACTTAGAATAGTTATTGCAGAAAAAAAATAAATAACAAAGAAAATAAAAAGAAATCCCCTTTCAAGGCCTTTTCCTAGCCCCCAAGTTTTGTCTGTCCTGTTATTGGCTATTTAAGGATAAGCCCTTTAGGCTATTATCTCTTTCACCTGAATATTACTTTCTCTGGGAAAACTTTAATTTTTAATTCCACCCTTGTGGGGGGCAATGCTGAAGCAGGAACTCTGATGGGCTATTGAAAACTAAAAAGATAATGAGTCAGAAGGCAAGAAAAGAAAAGAGGGGAAAAAAACCTTTTCAGTGCCAGATCCCAGTTCCCTGGGTTTGGAAGCCAGAGCCTGATTTGGTACCCATTTTTATGTACCCCACTTTCTCAGAGCCCAGCCTATTTCCAGTATTCTGAACACCTCCAAGTCCAAAAGTCTCTGCTTTTTTGTCGTAGTTGATGTTGGCCCTGCCTCTTCACTGCCAGATGGATCCCTCCTGGGTCCTTCATGCCTGCTCCTGTTTTATCTGTGCTTGGAGCTTTTTTTTCAGCAGTCCAAATTTTTTAATTAATTCTGCAATTGGGGACCAGTTTAGCTCCCCTGCTTGCTCCCAGCACAGATTGTTTCTATTTCCCTCAGAGAAACAGCTGCAAGTCAGTCTGCCCTGCCTCAGGCAGAGAGACATCAGCCTCCTTGCTGGGGAAACTTACAGTTTTTTGCTCTGATCTCAGCCATTTCACCTGTTCCACATTGGTGTATGATACATGACTGATCACTGAAGTTCCTGAAATGGCTGTTCCATACAGTTCCTGGCTATTTATCAGCTGCCCTAGAGGAGTAACTAGATTCCATACTTCAACACTCTGCCAACTTGCCATAATTTCTGCACATCTCCCCATTTGATATTGATTTACAGCTTCATTCTACTATAATCAGAGAAAGTGCTTTGTATAATTTCAAACTTTGTAAATTGATTAAGACCTGTTTTGTGCCCCTAGAATATGGTCTATCCTGGGGTATATCTCACGAGCACTTGAGAAGAATGCATATCCTGCTGTTTCAGGGTGCAAATTTCTATATATGTCTGCAAGGTCTAGTTCATTAATTTTATTTTTTAGGTTCTGTCCTGTGTTTAGATTATATATCTATTCTTCCCTTTCTCTTACAACTGTATCCAGTGCATTTAGGAATAATCAGCCAACATCATTATACTTTTCATCTCTTCAAAAGTTTGTTAACATGTCAAAAACACTCTTACCCTGAGATTTACCTCTTATAAGCATTTGAGTAGCCATATACAGTGGTGATATTTTGCATATCTTTATTGTCAAATCATGCCATGGACTACCAGTGCCACCTTGATTGCTGGAAACATAGTCATTAATACCTTGGTATCTAGTCAGGTTAAAGAACCAATTCCTAAAACCCCAGAATCAACTCAGAAAAATCATCTTTACGATTCTGTTATCAAGAACCACTCCCAGTAACAAAATCTATATTACTCATGGTTCTGTAGGGAAATGGAACTTATAGGATATAAAAATAAATGTTATGAAGTTTTTTTATAGGAATTGTCTCACATGAATGTGGGGATGGGGAAATCCAAATTTTATAGGGCCAGCTGCAAGCTGGGAATTCAGATGAAGGTTTTTGATGAATTCCCCAGAAGCTGCCTGGCTGAAATAGAGAAGTAAATTCTCCCTTTTGACTGCTGAAGTAATTAAATCCCTTTTCCTTTCAAGTTTGTACCTTATTTGATGAGAATTCTCTCACTGTTGAAGGCAATCTCCTTAGTTGATTATAGGTGTAGTCAGCCATTGATGCAACTAACTTACAGATGATTTAGAACCATGAAATATCCTCACAGTAACAAGCGAACTAATGCTTGGTTGACCAAACAACAGGACACCATAACCTGGCTGAATTTTCACATGAACTTCACCATCACACTTACTATATATTTTTTTTGAAAATACACCTTTTCCAATTAATGAAGTTCCCATCTATTCCTGGTTTGCTAAGATTTTTTTTCAATCTTGTGAAATGTTCTTATGTATCTGTCTAGAATTATCTTATGATTTTTTTCTCCTTTTTAAAATGAAATGTCATCAACTGACTTTCAAATATTAAACCAACCTTGCATTCTTGGGATAATTCCACTCATTTATGAAGTTTAATCTTTTGCATATATTACTGGACTTGATTTGCTAATCTTTATTAAAGTTTATAAATCTATATTCTCTGTGTGTGTGTGTGTGTGTGTGTGTGTGTGTGTGTGTGTGCGCATGTGTGTGTGTATACATTAATTAATTCAACTTGAAAATTTTGATGTTCAGATTTTCTTTGTCCTTACTGGTTTATTATCTTCTTGTTCTGTTGGTTACTGTGAAAGGTGCATTGGAATATTATTGAAGAATAGTAGATATATCTGTTTTTTCTTTATCTTTTGTCATTTTATTTTCTTTATAAATATCTTAATTTACAATATTCAATACATAAAATTTCCTTGAACTTTTAATTGAAGTAATGTATATACAAAACAAAAATTTTCATTTTAACCATTTTCAGTTGTACAATTCAGCAGAATTAATTACATCCACAATATTGTGGTACCATAACCAACCATCTAGTATCAAAACTTTTAATTACCTCAAAGAGAAACTCTGAACCCACTAAGCAATAACTCCTCATTCTTATCATACCCTGGCACTTGGTAATCTGTAGTCTATAATCTGTCTCTATGAATGCACTTAGTCTAGGTATTTCATATCAGTGAGTTCACTCAATGTTTGTCCTTTTGCATCTGGCTTATTTCACTGAACATAACATCTGCAAAGTTCAACTGAATTTCTAAATTTTCCTGGATAATTAGTTGACTCTTTCCCCATTTTTGAGATATCCTTTTTTATCTAGAGCAATGCATCTTTTCTCCTTTTTCTAATATTAATATGACTTCACTAGATTTCTTTCAGTTACTATTTGCATAGAATATTGTATTTAATCCTTTAACCATTAATCTTCTACATTTCTGCTTTTTAAATTTTGTAAGCAGCATGTAACATTTATTTTGCCAATTTTAATCTTTTAATTGGAGTATTTAACCCATTATATTTGACACAATTTCTCATATGTTTTTATTTATAACCAGCATCTTACTATCTATTTCTCATTTTATCTTCCTATTCTGTTTTTCTCTACTTTCATATCTTTTATGAATGACTCAAATAGTTTTACCATGTATCTTTCCCTTTATTAAAGCATTATATATGCATTCTGTTATTTAAGTAGTTCAACTAGTACTCACAAAATGTTACCATGACTTATTTTAGTGTAATACAAAATACAATCTTGACTTACTGCACTCAAATATATATTACTACTTCCATCACTTCTCTAGTACTCTTCAGAATATATTAACTCACTTTACTCCCTCTCATATTTTGAGTTATTCCTGTCATGTATTATAATCCTACACATATTGTAAACCTCATAAGTCATTGTTATCATTTCATACAGTTTTGAAGTTTGTCCGCATATTTTACCCTTTTCATTGCTCTGTATTCTATTTCATATTTCTTTGTTTCCACTTGGAATAATTTTCTTTCTGCTTCATATATTTCATTTTACATTTCCTTTAGGTTAAATATATGGATTAATAGTTCTCTCACTTGTTTGTTTGGCAATACTTTTATTTCACCTGTTGTTTTGAAAAACGCTTTCACTGGATATAAAATACTGGCTGGCAAGTATTTTCCTTCAGGAATTTAGTTATGTCTTTTATTTATTTTCATCATTTCCATTGAAAAGTCAGTTGTCAAGTCATATTATTGTTTCTTTGAATGTAATATAATATTTTCCTCCTCAAGCTACTTTGTTTTTTTGCTTAGCTCTTTCATATTTTTATTTTTTATTAGAGAAGCTGTAGGTTTTCAGAAAAAAAGTCATGCTTATAATGTAGAGTTCACATATGCTAACCTATTATTAATACCTTATCATATGTTTTTCATGTATGGTCCATTTGCTGCAATTGAAGGAAGAACACATTTATAATTGTACTATTAACTATAGTCCACCATTTATTCTAGGGTTCACTGTTTATGTTGTACTACCTTATGCATTTTGTTTTGAAATTGTTATTCTAATAACATATATACAACCAAAAATTTCCCCTTTTAACCACATTAAAATATATTTATTTTAGTGCTGTTAATTATGTTCACAATGTTGGAGTACCATCACCACCATACATTACAAAAACATTTCCATCATTCTCAAATAAAAACTCTGTACATTTCAAGCATTCACTGCCCATTCCCTACCCCCCAGAGTGGTGGCCCCTGGCAACCTATATTCTAGTTTCTGACTATATTTGCTTATTTTAATTATATCATACTGGTGAGATCATACAATATTTGACCTTTTGTGTCTGGTATATTTCATGCAACATGATGTCTTCAAAGTTCATCCATGTTGCCACATGTATCAGAACTTCATTCCTTTTTATAGCTGAATGATATCCCATTACATATATATATATATGTATATATATATATATATATATATATATATATATACATATATATATATATAATCACATTTGTTTTAACCACTCATCTCTTAATTGATACTTGGTTGCTTCCATCTTTTGGCAATTGTGAATAATTCCACTATGAATATTGATATGCAAATATCTGTTCAAGTCCCTGATTTTACTTCTTTTGAGTATGTATCTAGAAATGGGAATGTGGGGTCACATGGTAATTAAATATTTAGCTTTATGAGGAAACACCAAGCTCTCTTCCAAAGAAGTACACCATTTTACATTCCCATTAACAGTGACTGATTGTGCCTATTTCTCTAAATCCTTTCCAACAATTGTAATTTTCTTTTTTTTAAGAATACACATTCTAGTGGTGTGAAATGCTATGTCATGGAGCTTTTGATTTGCATTTCCCTAATGGATCATGATATTGAGTTCTTTGCGTGTGCTTTTTGGCCAATTATATAGCTTCTTTGGAGAAATGTCTTTTCAATAATTTTACCTATTTTTTATTGAGTTTTTTTTACTTTTCATGTTGAATTGAAGGATTTCTTTATATATTCTGGATATGAAATCCTTACTGAACATGAGGTTTCCAAATAATTTCTCCCATTGTGTAGGTGGTCATGATAAAATCCTTTCATGCACAAAAGTTCTAAATTTTGGTGAGGTCCCTTTTATCTATTTTTTTCTTTTGCTGTTCATGCTATTGATAAAAAGTTTAAGAAACCATTGCCTAACACAAGGTCCTGAAGATGCTTCTCTATGTTTTCTTCTAGCAGTTTTATAGCTCCGGGTCTTATATTTAGAGCTTTGATCCATTTGGGGTTGATTTTGATGGTGTGAAGTAGAGTTCTACCTTCATTCTTATGCATATAGACATCCAGTTTTCCCAGCAATATTTGTTGAAGAGACTATTCTTTCCCAATTGAGTTGACTTGGAATCCTTGTCAAATATCTCTTGGCCATAAATGGGATCACTGATTTCTGAACTTAAAAATAGATACTATTTGTTCCTATGCCTGTCCTTATGCAAGAACCATGCTAAGGCTAATTTGATTACTATGGTTTGTAACAAGTTTTAAGATTGGGAAAGGTGAATGTGTCCTCCAACTTTGTTTTTCTTACTCAACCCCTTTGGCCATTCACGACCCCTTAGCCTTCCATATAAATTTGATGATTAGCTTTTCCATTAATCAAAAGTTGGCTTTTAAATTTGTATTGGGATTATGTTGATTCTATAAATGGCTTTGCATAGAATTGACATATTCAGAATATTTAGTATTTCAGTCCATGAACACAGAATGTCATTCCATTTATTCAGTATTCTTTGATTCTTTTATCACTGTTTTGCTGTTTTTTGTTTTCAAGTTATTTACATCCTTGGTTACATTTATTTCTGGTTATTTGATTCTTTTAGTTGCTAGTGTAAATAGATTTTTTTCTTGATTGCTTCTTCAGATTGTTCATTGCAAGTGTGTAGAAACACTACTGATTTTGGGGTGTTAATCTTGTACCCCATCACATTTCTGAATTCATTTATTATCAGTAGGAGCTCTTTTGTGGATTTTTCAGGATTTTCTGCATATGCGATCATGTGGCCTGCAAACAAGGCAAGTTTTAATTCTTACTTTCCATTACGGATGTGTTTTATTTCTTTCTCTTTCCCAATAGCTCTAGCTAGAACTTCCTGTAAAATGTTGATTAATAGCAAAGATGGTGCGCATTCTTGTCATCTTGTTCCTAATCTTAGAGGGAAAGCTTTAAGTCTTTCACCATTAAGCATGATATTAGTTGTTGGTTTTTCATATGTCATTTATCATCTGGGGGAAGTTTCCTTCTATTCCTACTTTACACAATGTGTTATCAAGAAGCAGTGCTGGATTGTTTCAAATGCCTTTTGTGCGTCTATTGAAATTATGTTTATTTTTTCCTTTCTTTTGTTAATATGATATATTACATTAATTGATTTTATTATGTTCAACCACCCTTGCATACCTGATATAAATCCTACTTGATAATGGTGTATATTTTATTTAATATGCTGTTGGATTTGGTTTGCTAGTGTTTAGAGGATTGTTTGAATTTTTCATAAGAAACATTGGTTTGTGATTTTCTTTTCTTGGGGTATATTTACCTGGCTTTAGGATGAGGGTAATGTCCTCATAGAAAAAGTTAAGGAGTGTTCCTTCCTCTTCATTTTTTTTTTTTTTGGAAGAGAATGAGCAGTATTAGTGCTATTCTTTCCTTGCAATACTTACTAAAATTTCCCAGTGAAGCCATTGTTTTCTGAGCATTTCTTTGTTGGGAGGTTTTGAAATATTGATTCAATCTCTTTACTAGTTATTGGTCTTTTGAGATCTTGTATTTTCCTTTGAGTCAATATGTGTAATTTGTGTGTTTCTAGGAATTTGCCAATTTCATCTCAGTTATATAACTTGTCAGTGTACAGTTGTTCACAGTATCCTCTTTTGGTCATTTTCACTTCTGTGGAGTCTGTAGTAACATTTCCCTTTTCATTTCTGATTTTAGTTATTTGTGTCCTCTTTCTCTTTTATTCCTTGTCAGTCTAGCTAAATATTTGTCAACTTTGCTAATCTTATAAAAGAAGTAATTTTTGGTTTTGTGATTCTATACTTTTGTTCTCTATTTCATTCCTCTCCACTCTAATCTTTGTTATTTAATTCTTTGAGCTTGCTTTGGTGTTAATTTGCTCTTGTTTTTCTAGATCCTCCAGTTTTGAGTTTGGTCTCTGATTTGAAATCTTTCTCCTTTTTAAGGTAAACATTAAGAGCTATATATTTCCCTTGCAACACTGCCTTTTCAGTATCCCATGAGTTTTGGTATGCTGAATTTTAATTGCCATTTTCTTCAAGGTATTTCCTAATTCCCCCTTTGACTACTTCTTTGACCCATTGGTCAATTAAGAGTGTGTTATTTAATTCCAACATATCTGTAAACTTTCCACTTACCCTTTGTTATTGATTTCTAGTTTCATTCCATTGTGGTTGAAGAAGATATAGTGTATGATTTCAATATTTTTTAATTTATTGAGAATTGTTTTGTGACCTAACATATGGTCTATTCTGGAGAATGATCCATGTGTAGTAGAGAAGAGTATGTATTCTACCGCCGTTTGGTGAAGTGTTCTCTACTTTTTTGTTAGGTTTAGTTGGTTTTGAGTATTGTTCATGTCTGTTGCCTTATTTATCTTCTGTCTAGATATTCTATCCATTTCTGAAAGTAATATGTTAAAATCTCCTACTATTTTTGTAAAACTGATTAATGCTCCCTTCAAATCTGTCAACATTTGCTTCATATATTTTGGGGTTTCCTATTAGATGCACATGTATTTATAAGTGTTATATTTCCATGTTTAATCAACTCCCTTTATCTATATATAATGACCCTCTTTGTCACCTGTAACAGTTTTTGACTTAAAGTATATTTTGTCTGACATCAATATAGCTAACCCTGCTCTATTTTGGTTACTACTTGCATGGCATTTTTTTTTTCTGTCTTTTCATTTTCAGTCTTCTTATGCCTTTGAATTTAAGGTGATTTTTCTTAAAAACAGAATATTTTCGGTCATCTGTTTTTATCCATTCTGGAAATTCCTTCCTTTTTACTGGAGATTTTATTCAATTTACACTTCATTATCTGGCATGTTGCTATTTAGCCTTTATAAGTCTTATACCTTTTTTGAACCTCAATTGTTCCATTAATTCCTACTTTCACATTTAACTTGATTTGTTTTTGTATTATACCATACTAAATGACTTCTCATATTTTTCTGAATATGGTTTTCATATTTTTCTTTGTGAATGCTGTGCAGATAAAATTTAACATAACAAATATATAACAATCTATTTGATCCCAACTTAACTGCAGTAGCATACACACACACTGTTCCTATATCTCATCATCCTCCCACCTGTTTTTGTAGTTGTTACAGATTAGGTCTTTATACATTGCAGGTCTAAAAGCATAAATGGATCATAATTTTTCTGAAATTGCATTTTAGCACTTGTAAGAAGTAAAAAATGGAATTAAATACCGAAAAACACAATACAACTAAGACTTAAAATTTGCCAAATAGCTAACTTTAATGAAGATCTTTATTTCTTTATGTCACTTTGATCTACTGTATGGTGTCCTCTCCTTTCAGTCTGAGGAACTGCCTTTAGCATTGCTTGTAGTGCAGGTCTAGTGATAATGAACTACCTCAAATTTTGTATATCTGGGAATGCTTTAATCTTTTCCACATCTTTGAAAGAAAGTCTTGACAGATATAAAATTCTTGGCTAGCAATTGTTTTCTCTTAGGACTTCAAGTATTACAATCCACTGTCTCTTTGCCTCCATGGTTTCTGATGAGAAATCATCACTTAATCTAATTGGAACTCCTTTATACATAAGACAATGCTTTTGTCTTGCATCTTTCAGAACTTACTCCATGTGAGTTGCATTCAACAATTGGACTGCCATAATTCTAAGCATATTTATTTTCAGGTTTATCTTGTTTGGTTTTCATTGGGCTTCTTGTATGAGCATATTCACATCTTTTGGCAAGCTTGGGAATTATTCTGTCATTATTGGTTTGAATATTCCTTTTCTTCCTTTCTCTCCTTCATCTCCCTCTGGGAATCCAACAATGCATATATTTCTACACTCGATGGCAATGCCATAAATCTCTTAGACTATGTTTGATTTTTCTAATTATTTTTTTCTTTCTAATCCTCAGCCTGATTCACTTCGATTGTCATTCTTTGAGTTCATTGATTTTCTATCTTCTGCCAGTTCCAATCTTCTGTTGAAACCCTTCTGGATTTTTTTTTTTTTTATTTCAGTTACTGAGGTCATAAACTTCAGTATTTCTGTTTTATTCATTTATAAAATTTATAACACTTTATTGAGTTTTTCATATTATTCATTTATTGTTTTCCTGATACCTATTGCTTTCTTCTCTGTATTTTTCTTCTTCTCCTTGCGCATATTGAAAATCAGTTTTTTAAGATCATTATCAAGTGTGTTCACTGTCTGGTCTCTTCATTTAAGTTTTCTAGATTTTTATCCTCTTCCTTTGTATAAACTATCTTTTCCTGCTTTTTGTTTTGTAATGTTTTGTTGTACACTGCAAATATTAATTTTTATAATGTTAATTCTGAGGTTTACTCTCTGAACTTTTTTTTGAGTTTTTATCCATCTAATGACATGAGAGAGATTTTCTTGAGTACTAGGAGTTAACAAAACTAACAAAACATACAAAAACAACAACAACAACAAAAACATCTTTTAGAGTCTTTGCAAATTGACTTTGCATTGGCTCAGTGATCAGCCCTCCAATCAATGTTAGCCCAAGGTATATGCAAAATGCAAGATCTTCCCAGTCTTTTCTTGGCCTGATTATTTTCCTGGGCTTGTGCTTGCTAGTGACTTTCCCTGTAAAAATGGAAACAGGGCTTTCTCTAATCCCTGGGAAACACATTCTCCCTCTTCTGACTGCTCCACTGTAGGACTTAAAAGTAGGTGAGGCTTTGTCACAGGCCAACTAACTCAATTGTTTCTAACACTGTTTCAAGCTGCCTTTGCCTGGAAGGTATATTCTGGGAGGGGGGAGCTAGAGAGGAGATTCTCAAGTCAGATTTTACCAGCTAGAACAAGGCCAGGGACCCAGAGAAGGAGAATTTGCTATCTGCTGTCCTGGGGTGTCGGAGGGGCAATAAGACTTCCAGGAACATCTCCTGTGGCTATTTGAAGCTGTATTTTCTTGACCTATCACTTGCACTATAAAGGCATCCCTTTAACTTTTTTCCATGTGTTTTAGGAGGTATACTGTCTTTAAGTCTCCTCTGTGACTTTTCCCCCAATTTGGGTTGGAATAATGGCTGCCCTCAGAGTAGGGCACCCCAGTGACCATAAGTTCTTAATCTAAAGTGGTGATCAGGTGACGTCATTAGCATGGTGATGTAAGACATGCCCTGGAAAAGTCTCCCTTCAGAATCAACAAATAAAGGGACAGACAAATCCCACTTGATTAGAACTGTGGAGGAAGATAGAGACAGGAGAATATCTCCACAAATGCTAAATCAAAGACAGAAATCTCCAAGATCAGGTAGAAGATATCCCTCTCAGACTTGCTGGTTCAGACACCTACCCCTCATTTAGTCATGCTGCAGGTTGGGAGTCACAAAGAGGCAGCATGGCCTGGGTTTCTCCTGTGGTGGATGCAGTTAGAACCTCACACATATCTGGGCACAGGGACTCAAGTCCTCAAAGACCCAGGGCATAGCACAAGCTGCTGATGGGTGCCTATTACAAAAGGTTTCCCAATGGGCAGGACACATCAGCAGAACTGTTGGCAAGAAGTGTGCACATTAAATCCACTCTTTTTTCACTTGGCAATACAAATGTAAACCAAGACCTTTCTGGACTGATCCACCTTTCTGGATTTGTCCATCTGGATCCCTGAGGTGGGATACCCTAAAGGGGAAGGAACTGGAGGCAGAAAGGCCTCACTGTAAAAAGAGGGGGATGGAGATGCTATAAGGCAGGATGCACCCCAGAACTGAAAAGTGTAAGAAAAAGTGGGTACAGGGTGAGGGAGAGAATGTAAACAAATCACAGAAGCTGGGAAAAAATTTGCAAAAAGAAAAAGTGAAGAAAGTGAATAGATCAAGATTTCCAGAGAAAGAGTAGAGGAAAGGAAGATTTCTCCCGAAAATGAAACAATTGCACACAAGTGCAATCTTAAAAAAATGGTACTGCATATCCAGGGCAAGAAACAGATTAAGAAGAACTGAGAAAACCTGAACAGTTAAGTAAAAGCCTACTCTAAAGGTACAGAATAAGTTGAACCATGCACCAAAGACAAGCCTTAACACAGAGTCAATCAACACTAAAATCCTAGACAAAAGGGAGAAACTGCCTTTCAGAGTAGACACATCAAAATAATCAGATTCCTAGACAACAAAAAATTGCAAGCTATATGAAGAAACAGGGAGATATGGCTCAGTCAAGAAAACAAATTAAAACTTCAGAGGAGACACAGAATTTGGAATAAGTAATCAAAGATATTAAAAAGAAACCTCCAAATCCATTCAATGAGATGAAGGAAAACATGAAAAAAGAGCAAAAGGATATTAAGAAGAAAATGTGTGAGCATAAAGAAGAATTTGAAAGTATAAAAAGTATCATAGTGCAGCAAGAGCAGGAAATCTAGAAAAAAAATCCATTTACAATAGCAACCAAAAGAATCAAGGATTTAGGAATAAACTTAACCAAGGACACAAAATACCTTTACACAGAAAACTTTAAGAAACTGCTAAAAATAATCAAACAGGACCTAAAAAAATGGAAGACCATACCATGTTCTTGGATTGGAAGACTAAATATAGTTAAGATGGCAATTTTACCTAAACTGATTTATAGATTCAATGCAATACCAATTAAAATCCCAACAACCTACTTTACAGAAATAGAAAAATCAATAACCAAATTTACTTGGAAGGTCAAGGTGCCCTGAATAGGCAAAAATATCTTGAGAAAGAGTAACGAAGTGGGAGGTCTCACCTTACCTGACTTTGAAACATATTAAAAAGCTACAGTGCTCAAAACAGCATGGTACTGGCATAAGAACAGCTATACCAACCAATGGAATTGAATTGAGTATTCAGAAGTAGACCCTTACATCTAGGGAAAATTGGTCTTTGATAAGGCAGTCAAGCCAAAGCAACTGAGACAGAGCAGCCTCTTCAATAAATGGTGTTTGGAGAACTGGATATCTATTTCCTAAAGAATGAAAGAGGATGCCTATCTCACATGCTATACAAAAATTAACCTGAAATGGATCAAAGACCTAAACATTAGCACCAAGACCATAAGACCCTCAGAAGAAAATGTAGGGCAATATCTTAAAGTTCTTGTGATAGGATGTGGTTTCCTAGACCTTACACCCAAAGTGCAAGCAACCAAAGAACAAATAGACAAATGGGATCTTCTCAAAATTAAACACTTTTGTACATCAAAGGACTTTGTCAGAAGAGTAAAAATGCAACCTACACAATGAGAGATGATATTTGGAAACCACATATCAGATAAGGGTTTAATAGCCAGAATATAGAAAGGGATCTTACAACTCAACAATAGAAAGACAAACAATCCAATTAAAAAATGGGCAAAAGACATGGACAGACACTTTTCTGAGGAGGAAATACAAGTGGCTCAAAAACACATGAAAAAAATGCTCATCTTCACTAGCTACTAAGGAAATGCAAATCAAAACCACAATGAGATATCATTTCACACCTACCTAATGGTCATTACCCAAAAAACAGAAAATTACAAGCTCTGGAGAGGGTGTGAAGAAAGAGTCACACTTATTCATTGTTGGTGGGAATGTAGAATGGTGCGACCACTCTGGAAGACAGTGTGGAGGTTCCTAAGGAAGCTAAGCATAGATTTGCCATATGACCCAGCTATTCCACTGCTAGGTATATACTCAGAGGAACTGAAACTTAAGACACAAACAGACATTTGTAAACTGATGTTTGTTGCAGCATTATTCACAATTGCCAAGAGATGGAAAAACCCAAATGTCCATCAAAGGATGAGTGGATAAACAAACTGTGGTATATACACATGATGGAATATTATGCAGCTGTAAGAGAGAACAAAGACATAGATCATATAATAAGATGGATGAAACTTGAGGACATTATGTTGAGTGAAGTTTGCCAGAAACAAAAGGACAGATACTGTATGGTCTCACTAATATGAACAAAGATTAATGAATATACTTTTAGAGTTAAAAGCTGACAACACAGGTTAAAAGGAGATAGAAAGAGGGTAGAGATTGGGCATTTGATGCTGAAGGACTACAGAATGTTTAGCAGGATTGATTGTATAGATCCAGAAATAGATAGCATAATACTGTGTGATGGTAGCACAGTATTGTAAGTACAACAAAACAAAGATGTCTATGAGTAAAGCTGAAAGAGGTGGGATAGGAGAATGTATGACACCAGAGGTAAAGATAGATGATAATGACTGGGCCTGTAAAACTTGGCAAAAACTGGAGTGGACAATGACTGTTACTAAATATACAGATATAAAAATGTTTTTGCAAGTGGGAGAGCAAATGAATGTTAACCATGCAAAGTGTTGAAAACGGGATGGTATTTGGGAAAAAAAACATAATCGAAGCAAACTGGAGTCTATGGTCAACAGTAACATTGTAATATACCTCTATTAAATGTAACAAAGGCCATATGTCAATGCTAAGTGTATATGAGAGGGGGATATAGGGGAGGGATATGGGATTCTTGGTAGTGGTGTTGTTTTCTGTCCTTACTACTATATTGCATTGTATGACATGTTATTTTTCTTTTTGTCATCTTTTTTATTACTTGCTAAAAAAAAAAGCTTTTTTGTAGTAATCAATATGTTCAAGTGCTGATTGTGGTGATAACTGTACAACTTTATGATGATACCATGAATGAATGACTGTACACTGTGGATAAATGTATGGTATGTGAATATAACTCTATCAAACTTTTGGAAAAAATATATATATAGGATTAAAAGTATTGGAGAAAACATGGAGAGAGGGATGTACCTATCAACTCTTGATGAGCCGGTAGAATGGTGTAACCTTTCTGAAGGTCGGTCTGGTGGTTCCACAAAAAGCTAATTATGTGGGGGCCATAAGGTCCTGCAACATCATTATGGGGTATGTCACTGGAAGATCTGAGAGCAGAGAAATGAATGGACATTTACACACTGGTGTTCATGGAGGCAGTATTCATGATTTGCAGTGGGTGAGGCTGACCTAAGGGTACACACAATGAGGAACACAAAGGTCAACTGTGGTGTATGCATACAATGGAATAGTGAGCAACTACATGAAGGAGTAAAGCTGTGAGACATGCAACAAGGTGAATGAATCTTATACACAGCATTTGAGTGAAGTACACTGGAAATAAGGCAAACACTATAATGCCTCACCAATACGGTCTAACTACAACATGTAAACTCGGATTTGAATCTTAGAACACAGTCTAAGAGGAGAATGATTATTGTAATGGTTCCCAGATTGTAAGCTCTTACAGTGGTCAAATACATTCCTGAATTGTAATGGCTATCTCCAAACTTTGAGAGGCTGATCCCTTAGTGTATAACGTGGTTAGTCTCTGGAACAATTGGTATCTCTGTGACACCTGAAACTCAGAGCTGCTAGAGCTCAGCAGATATGAATGTCAGTATTAGTGCATACAGCAAATGCTAAAAAAAAAAACAAAACTGAAAAACAGCTCAGACTTCAATTAGTGATATGAATGAAGCAGATCTGGTTAAGACTAGGACAAACTGGGCCAAAGGGTAAAGGTCGAAAATGACTGTGTTTTAAAACTTCAACTTCCATTGGAGACCAAGGGAAGAGATGTCTATTTGGTACAGGATCTATATTTTCTAAACAATACAACTCTACAGTTGGTTGGTTTGAACACCACAACTACAAGGGACTTTGAATAGGAAGTGAGATGGTAGGTCAGTATAGGTTAGAATGAAGAAGTGATACATCCCAAAGTAATTTCAGCAGAGAATAAAAATATATTTACAGGGTCCCTCTGAGGAGCTGGGGGAAAGTGTGGAAGTGTTGGACTTCCTCACCTGGACTGATGTTGATTTCACAAAAATTAGGACGGGTGGTTTGATGTGCTGAGCCCTCTATCATGGTACTTGCCCTTATGAAGCTCATTACTGCAAAGGAGAGACTAAATCTGCTTATAATTGTGCCTAAGTGTCTTCCCCTGAGTACCTCTTTGTTGCTCAGATGTGACCCTCTCTCTCTCTAACTGAGCCACCTCAGCAGGTGAGCTCACTGTCCTCTCCCTACATGGGACCTGACTCCCAGGGGTGTAAATCTTCCTGGCAATGCAGGATATGACTCCCAGTGATGAATCTGGACCTGGCATTGTGGGATTGAGAATATGTTCTTGACCAAAAAGGGGATGCAAAATGAAACAAAATAAAGTTTCAGTGGCTGAGAGATTTCAAATGGAGTCGAGAGGTCACTCTGGTGGACATTCTTATGCACAATATAGATAACACCTCTTAGGTTTTAATGAATTGGAATATCTAGAAACTCAATCTCCAACCCAGTAGTCTGGACTCCTGAAGATGATTGTATAACAATGTAGCTTACAAAGGGTGACAGTGTGATTGTGAAAACCTTGTGGATCACACTCCCTTTATCTAGTGTATGGATGGATGAGTAGAAAAATGGGGACAAAAACTAAAGGAAAAATAGTGTGGGATGGGGGAGGATGATTTGTGTGTTCTTTTTTACTTTTATTTTTTATTCTTAGTCTGATTCTTTCTGATGCAAAGAAAATGTTCAGAAATAGATTGTGGTGATGAATGTACAACTATATGATGGCGCTGTGGACAGTTGATTGTACACCATGGATGATTGTATGGTATGTGAATATATTTCAGTAAAACTGAATTTAATTAAAAAGTATCATAACAGAAATTAGGGGGATGAAAATCACAGTAGTAGAGATTAAAAATACACTAGAGGCATATAACAACACATTTGAACAGGTGGAAGAAATAATCACCAAACTAGAGACAGGACAATCAAAACCATAGCATCAGAAGAACAGAGAGAGAAAAGAAGAGAAAAATTGAGCAGTGTCCCAGGGATTTGCGATGGCATGAAGAAAGCAAACAAATGCATCATTGGTGTCCCAAAAGGAAAATAGAAGAGAAAATGGACAGAAAGAATATTTGAGGAAATAATGGCTGAAAATTTCCCACTTCTTATGAAGGAAAGAAATATAGATGTCCAAGAGGCACAATGTACTCCAAATAGGATAAATCCAAATAAACTTACTCTGAGACACACAGTAATTATTATGTCAAATGCCAAAGATAAAGAGAGAATTCTGAAAGCAGGAAGAGAAGAGATTTGTCACATACAAGGCATCCTCAATAAGATTAAGAACCGATTTCTTATCCTTGGAGGCAAGAAGGCAGTGGTATGAAATACTTAAGGTACTGAAGGAGAAATATTGCCATTCAAGAATTCATTATCTAGCTGTTTTTGTTTGCTAAAGGTCCCAAAATTCAATATAGCAGAAACGAGTGAGCTTTTAAAATGGTGATACATTAGCTTTAAATTTACAATTCTTAGCCCATGAAAATGTCCAACTCAAGATATCATCAGGAGGGTACCTTCTCTGAAGACAGGCTGTCAACATCCAGGGCCCATCTGTCACATGGGAAGTCACATGATGATGTCTGTTGGTCATTCTCTTCCAGTTTTTTTTTTCCTTCAGCTTCTGGCTTACCTGTGGCTTCTTTGTTTTCTATGGGTCCTTTCTTAGATTGTCCAGGGCTTTCCTCTATAAGCTTCTCTTAATTTAATCTCTTAGATTTTCTGGAGTTTCTCTGAGCTCTCTGGGCTTTGTCTGTGTGCTCTTTATCATCTTATAAAGGACTCTAGTAAGGGGATTAAGGCACTCCCTGAATGGGGTGAGTCACATCTCAATTGGAATAACCTTATAGAAAGGTCCCACCTACAAAAGATCTGAACCCACAGGAATGAATTAAAATAACATTGTCTTTTCTGAGGTAATAATAGCTTCAAACTACCACACTGGCAAAAATGTCCTACAAAAATGTGGGAAAGTTTAAAATATTCACAGATAAACAGAAACAAGAGTGTTTGCCAACAAGAGACCTTGCCCTACAGGAATTATGAAGGGGATTTCTGCAGATTGAAAGGAAAAGATATGAGGAGTGGTTGGAATAGTGTGAAGAAATGAAGATCTTCAGTTAAGGTAACAAAAGGTAAACAGAGAGACAAAAATAAGATATGGCATATAAAAATCAAAGGGTAAAATGGTTTAAGTAAGTACTACCTTTACAGTAACAACATTGAATGTTAAGGGGTTAAACTCCCCAATCAAAAGAAACAGGTATGCAGAATGGATAAAAAATATGATCCATGGATATGTTGTCTACAAGAGACTCACCTGAGAACCAAGTACATAAATAGGTTGAAAGTGAAAGTTTTAAAAAGATATTACAGAAAATTGTAATTTAAAACGGGCTGGGGAAAAGTTTTACTAATATCAGATAAAATAGATTTTAAATGCAAAGCATTATAAGAGACAGAGTAGGTTACTATATGTTAATGAAAGGGGCAATCCGCCAATAAAAAATAGCCATCATAAATATTCATGCCCCTAATCAGGGTACCCCCAAATATATGAGGCAAACTCTGGCAAAACTGGTGGGAGAAATAGATGTCCGTACAGTAATAGTTGGGGACTTCAATACACCACTTTCATCAAGAGACAGAATATCCAGATAGAGGATCAATAAAGAAATAGGGAAACTGAATAATATGATAAATGAACTATATCTAACAGACATATACGGAACATTTCATCCCAGAAGTGCTGGATATACATTCTCCTCAAGTGCCCATGAATCATTCTCCAACATAGACCACATGTTGAATCAGAAAACATGTCCCAATAAATTTTCAAAGATTGAAATTATGCAATGCACTTTCTTTGACCATAATGGAATGAAGCTGGAAATCAGCAACAGGCATAAAGCTGGAAAATTCACAAATATATGGAGGTAAAAAAATCAGTGGGCCAAAGAAAAAAATTCAAGAGAAATCAGTAAATATCTCTACATGAATGAAAATGAGAACACAACATATCACAACTTACTGGATGCAGTGCAGGCAGTGATGAGAGAGAAATTTATAGCCCTAATACTTATATTAAAAAGAACAATGGGATAATATCAAAGACCTAATTACACACATGGAGGAAATAGAAAAGAATAGCAAACTAATCACAAAGCAAGCAGAAGGAAAGAAATCACAAAGATTAGAGCAGAAATAAATGAAAATGAGAAAAAATAGAATTAACAAAACCAAAAATTGGTTATTTGAAAGGAACAATAAAAGTGAAAATCCCTTAGATAGACTGACAAAGAAGAAAAAGAGAGAAGATGAAAATAAACAAAATCAGAAATGAGAGGTGGTGCATTAATAGTGACCCCAGAAAAATAAGGATCATAAGAGGTACTAAGAACAATGTATGCCAACAAATTAGACAACCTATATGAATTGGACAAATTCTTAGAAACACATAAACAATGTACACTGACTCTAGAAGACATAGAAGACCCCCACAGACTAATTACAAGTAAAAAGACTAAATCAGTCATCAGAAACCTCCCAACAAAAATCTCAGACCAGACGGCTTCACAGGTGAATTCTACGAATCATTCCAAGAATAATTAATACCAATGCTGCTCAAGATCTTCTAAAATATTGAAAAGAAGGGAATATTACCTAATTCATTCTATTAGGACAACAACACCCTAATCCCTATGCCAGATAAACATACAAGAAAAGAAAATTAAAGATCAATTTTCCTAATGAATATAGATGCAAAAATCCTCAACAAAACTTGCAAATTGAATCCAACAGCACATTAAAAAAATTATACACCATGAACTAGTGGGTTTTATCCCAGGTATGCAAGGCTGGTTCAACACAGAAGACTCATTGATTATAGATGACATTATTGAATTGAAGGGGAAACCACATGATCATCTCAATTGATGCAGAAAAGACATTTGACAAAATCCAGCATCCTTTCTTGATAAAAACACTTAAAAATAGGAATAGAAGAAAATTTCCTTAACATGATAGAGGGCATATAAGAAAAACCTACAGCTAATATCATTCTTAATGGTGGATGACTGAAAGACTTCCCTCTAAGATCTGGAGGAAGACAAGGTGCTCACTGCCACTAATGTTTTCAACGTTGTGCTGGATATTCCTGCCAGAGCAGTTAGGCAAGAAAAATAAATAAAAGACATCCAAATCAAAAAGGAAGGAGTAAAAACTTTCACTATTTGCATATGACATGATCCTATGTATAGAAAGTCCCCCAAAATCTGCAACAAAACTACTAGAGCTATTAAATTCACCAAAGTGCTGGAATACAAGATCAATATGACTAGTGTTTCAATACATTAGTAATGAGCAATCTGAAGAGGAAATGACGAAAAAATTCCATTTACCATAGCAACTAAAAGAATCAAATGTCTAGGAATAAACTTATCCAAGGATTTAAAGGACTATACACAGAAAACTACAAAATTTTGCAACATAAATTGAAGAAGATTAACTAAATTAAAGGACATTCCATGTGCATGGATTGGAAGACTAAATATTGTTAAGTTGTCAGTTCTACACAAAACAATTTACTGATTCAATGCAATCCCAATCAAAATTCCAACAGCACACTTTCCAGAATGGAAGAGCTACTTATATTTCTCTGGACAAGTAAGGGGCCCCAATTAGCCAAAACCATCTTTAAAAAGAAGAATAAAATTGGAGGACTCACAGTTTCTGGCTTTAAGCTTATTACAAAGCTACCAGAGTCAAGACAACAGATACTGGCACCAGGATGAACATAGACCAATGGAATTGGATTGAGAGCTCTGAAATGCACCTCCACATCTGTATTTTACAAAGGCTTCCATATCCACTCAGTTGGGAAAGAATATTCTCTTCAACAATTGGTGCTGACAGAATTGGATACAATATTCAAAAGAATGATGGAAGAAACTTATCTCACATTATATACAAAATTAACTCTAAATTGATCAAAAAACCTATATATAAGGACCAGGAGTATAAAATTCCTAGAAGAAAATATAGGGAAGCATCTTCTTAGACTTTACACCCAAAGCACAAGCAACAAATGAAAAAATAGATAAATGGTACCTAATCGAAATTAAAAACTTTTTTGAATCAAAGGACTTTTTCATGAAATTGAAATATTTTTCATGAAATATTTGTTGTCTTTGGTAAGACAACAAATATTTAGAAACCAGATATCTGATAAGTTTTTATAAATCATATTTTTAATTGTAGAGTATAACAAATATACATAGAAGCCATAACTTTCCAAGTGCAATTTAATAAGTAGTTAGCAAATTTTAAAGAATGTTATGGGTCACAGTTCCACAGTTTCAGTTATTTCCTTATTGTGAAATATAACATATATAAAAAAGATAGTATCTTTCAAAGTATGATTTAACAAGTAGTTATATAGGAAATTTCCAAAAATATTATGAGTTACAGCACCATAGATTCAGTTATTTCCTTATTGTGAATCTTACAACTCAGCAATAAAAAGACAAACAGCCCATTAAAATATGGGCAAAGGGGCGCTTGGGCAAGATGGCGGCATAGAGAGGAGTGGAAGTTAAGTAGTCCCCCTGGAACAACTTAAAAAAAAAAAAACTGGAAACAACTAATAAATAATCCAGAATAACTGCGGGGGGACAAATGAGACCATCCACTTATCATACACCAACCTGAATTGGGAGGAAAGCCCAAGATCACAGCATAAAATCTGTAAGTAAAACCTGCAGATCCAAGTCACAAGACCCCCTCCCCCATAGCCTGAGATGCAAAGTCTCATGGTGCCAGAGAGAGGCTCTCTCCCAGCAAACAAATATAGCTCGGCTGAGCTCCAACTGGGGTTTTAAGTAGCGAGTGTGAACTGTTCACTACAGATACGAATCCCCCAAAAACAGACAGAGGCTTTGGGTGACGACTGTCTTTGAAGAGCCAGAGGGTTGCCTTGGACTAGGTCTGAAGGGGACTATCTGTTTCTTTTTCAGCCCAATCATTTTCAGTTTCCATGGCTGTGACTCAGAGAAAGGTGGGGATAGCACAAGCAGAGAGAGAGAGAACATTGAAATGCTAATGACCTCCCCTAGGGGATCTATCTTCTTCAAGAGGAAAGGGGTGGGGCTCTTTGCATTCAGAACCAGACCCCAGAGCCTGGGGGAACACGGCCATACCTTCTCACACCAGTCAAGAATTATAGGCTAACAGGCATCACCTGCTGGGCAGGAAAGCACAGTGCCCTCAGGCATCACAGGGTGGAGCAATTTTCTAAGACACACCCGCAGGGAAACCAGATACTGAATATTTCTTCCCTCTGGGACCTGAGCCTGTTCTGGTCTGGGAAAACCTGATTTGGATAACCAAGGAAACCATGCCTAGACAACAGAAAATTACAACCTACACTAAGAAAAACAAAGTTATGGCCCAGTCAAAGGAACAAATGTACACTTCAACTGAGATACAAGAATTTAAACAACTAATTCTAAATCAATTCAAAAAGTTTAGAGAAGATGTTGCAAAAGAGATAGAGGCTGTAAAGGAAACACTGGACATATATAAGGGAGAAATTGGAAGTTCAAAAAAACAACTAGTAGAGTCTATGGAAATGAAAGGCACAACACAAGCGGTGAAAGACACAATGGAAACATACAACAGCAGATATCAAGAGGCAGAAGAAAACACTCAGGAACTGGAGGACAAAACACCTGAAAGCCTACATGCAAAGGAGCAGATGGAGAAAAGAATGAAAAAATATGAGCAATGTCTCTGGGAACTCAAGGATGAAACAAAGTACAATAATGTACGTATCATTGGTGTCCCAGAAGGAGAAGAGAAGGGAAAGGGGGCAGAAGCAATAATAGAGGAAATAATTAATGCAAATTTGCCATCTCTTATGAAAGACATAAAATTACAGATCCAAGAAGAGCAGCATAGTCCAAACAGAAGAGATGTGAATAGGCCTACGCCAAGACACTTAATAATCAGATTATCAAATGTCAAAGACAAAGAGAGAATTCTGAAAGCAGCAAAAGAAAAGTGATCCATCACATACAAAGGAAGCTTAATAAGACTATGTGCAGATCTCTCAGCAGAAACCATAGAGGCAAGAAGGAAGTGGTGTGATATATTTAAGATACTGAAAGAGAAAAACCGCCAACCAAGAATCCTGTATCCAGCAAAGCTGTCCTTCAAATATGAGGGAGAGCTCAAAATATTTTCCAACAAACAGACAATGAGAGACTTTGTGAACAAGACACCTGCCCTACAGGATATACTAAAGGGAGCACTACAGGGTGATAGAAGACAGGAGTGTGTGGTTTGGAACACAATTTTGGGAGATGGTAGCACAACAATGTAAGTACACTGAACAAAGGTAACTATGAATATGGTTGAAAGAGGAAGATAGGGAGCATGTGAGACACCACAAGAAAGGAGGAAAGATAACGACTGGGACTGTGTAACTTGGTGAACTCTAGAGTATTCAACAATTGTGATAAAATGTACAAATATGTTCTTTTACGAGGGAGAACAAGCAAATGTCAACCTTGCAAGGTGTTAAAAATGGGGAGGCATTGAGGGAGGGATGCAATCAGCATAAACTAGAGACTGTAACTAATAGAATCATTGTATTATGCCTCCTTTAATGTAGCAAAGGTGATATACCAAGGTAAATGCAGATAAGAAGGGGGGATAGGGGAGGCATGTTAGACACTTGACATTGGTGGTATTGTCTGATTCTTTATTCTACTTTGATTTAAGGTTATTTTTCCTTTTGCTGCTTCCTAGCTGTCATTTTTTTCCCCTCTTTCTTTTGCCTCTCTACCTTCTTTGACTCTCCCTTCTGCCTTGTGGAAGAAACGTAGATGCCCTTATATAGATAGTGGTGAAGGTGGTGAACACATAAATGTATGACCATGCAGAGAACCATCGATTATTTACTAGGGATGGAATGTATGGTGAGTGAACAAAACCACATTAAAAAAAAATGGGTTGATGACAAAACCTCGAGGGCAATATACTGAGTAAAATAAGCAAGACACATAAGCACAATTATTGCAGGGTCTCACTGATGGGAACTAATTATAATATGTAAACTCATAGACATGAAATATAAGGTACCAAGCTACAGGATGAGGCTTAAGAATGGGGAGCGTTTCCTTAGTATGAGCAGAATGTTCAACTAGGATGAACTTAAATGTCTGGAAATGAACAGACATGTTGGTAGCAAGATGTAAGAATAACTAACAGTGTCGAATGGTGTGTGAATGAGGTGGAAAGGGGAAGCTCAGAATCATATATGTCCCCAGAAGGAAAGTTGGAGGTCTAAAGATGGGAATGTATAAAACTGAATCCTATGGTGGGCAATGTCCATGATCAACTGTACAAATACTAGAAATCACTTCCATGAACCAGAACAAATGTATGACAATACAATTAGAAGTTAATAATAGAGGGGCATATAGGGAAGAACTATATACCTATTGCAAACTATATACTATAGTTAGAAGTATTTCAACATTTTTTCATAAACGGTGACAAATGTACTATACTGACACTATAAGTCAACAATTGAGGGGGGTTGGTTAGGGATAGGGGAGGATTAGAGTTTCCTTTTCTTTTATTCTTTTTTCATCTTTCACTTTATTTCTTGCCTGGAGTAATGAAAAGTTTCTAAAAATTGAACAATAATTAAGTGTGGTGATGGATGCACAGCTGTATGAGGGTACCCAGCAGCAAGTGATTGTACACTTTGTATCTTTGGATAATTGTATGGTATCTGAACAGTCCCAATAAAAATTAAAAAGGAAAAAATAATATGGGCAAAGACATTAATAGACAGTTCTCCAAAGAAGGTATGCAAATACCTAGTAATCCTTGAAAAGATGCTCAACATTTTAGCTATTAGGGAAATGCAAACCCAAACCACAATAAGATACCATTTCACACCCACTAGAATGTCTGTCTACTACTAAAAATATAGGAAATTCCAAGGGTTGGGTAGGATGTGGAGAAAGAGGAACACTCATTCATTTCTGGTGGGAATATAAAATGGTGTAGCCACTGTGGAAGACATTTGGCCGTTCTTCAGAAAGCTAAGTATAGAATTACCATATGACCTGAGAATCCTGCTACTAGGTATATACCCAGAAGAATTGAGAGCAGGGACCCAAACTGATATTTGGATGCTGATTTTCATTGTGGCATTGGTCACAATTGCCAAAAGATGGAAACAGTCCAATTGCCCATCAACAGATGAATGGGTAAACAAAATCTGATATATATACATATATACACACAATGCAATTTTACTTAGCATTAAAATGAATGGAAATCTGGTTCATGTGACAACATGAATGGGCCTCATTATGTTCATTGAAATAAGCCAGAAACAAAAGTACAAATATTGTATGATCTCACTGATATCAAATGAATTGAATAAGCAAACTCATAGTGTTAGAATCTATAATATAGGTTACCAGGAGCTGGATTAGGGGTAGGGAATGGGAAGTTAATGCTTAATTTGTACAGAATTTCTGTTTGGGTTTATTGTAAAGTTCTGGGAATGGGTGGTGGTGATGGTAGCACTACATTGTGAATGTAATAATCAGCACTGAATTATTTATGATAATGTTAAAAGGGAAATTTTAGGTTTTATATATGTTACTAGAATATAAATTAAAAGATAAAACACAGGACTGTACAACACAGTGAATCTTATTGTAAATGATGGAATACATTTAATAATAAAATTATAAAAATCTTCTTTCATGAATTACATTGGTGTTATAATATAAATTATAGCATAGATTATTGTAGTAGTGTACCACCCCAAATGCAAGGTGTTAATTTTAGGATGATATATTGAAAAAAATACACCCTAATGTCAATTATGGACTACACTTAACAGTAAAATTATAATATTCTTTCATCAGTCATAACAAAGTTACCACACTGATGCAAAGTGTTAATAATAGGGAGGTAGGGTATATGGGAACACTGTACTTTTTACATAGTTTTTTTGTAAACATGCATCTTCTCTAATTAAAAAAAATTAAGAAGCTATGATCAGTGATCAGAGTGAACACCCCCAGAGCTCAGGGGACTATGTCTTTATATCCAACCCTGGCACCAGCACACTGCAGCTGGTGCTTGTGTTTGAGCACCTCATTGTTGCCTGCTGTGAGGCTGGGGGATAGGGTATGGTAGCCACTGCATGGAGAGTTCAATTCACCTGTATTTACTACAGTGTATCAGCCACTTCCTCTTGGTGGCTGCACAGTGTTCTACCAGACTCCATAGTTTCAAAATAGTTGATTCAAATAGTTCTTAGTTTAATAGTTTACTCTGGTGGAGGGACTGATTCCTGGAGTGTCCTAATCCTACACCTTCCCTCAATGTTCTCAAGCTACATTTTTGTCTTTTATTTTCATCAGTTTAATTTTCATAGGCTTCGGGTGTGTGTGTGTGTGTGTGTGTGTGTGTGTATGTGTGCGCACGCACATGTGTGTGTGTATTTAACTTTTCTTTACTGGAGTTAGCAGAGCTTCTTGAATTTTTCATTTGATGACTTTCATTATTTTTTTAAATTCTCAGATATTATCTTTTAAGATATTCTTTTTGCCTACAATTTTCTATTCTCTCCTTATGGACCACCAATTACTGGTATATAAGACCTTTTCAATATAATTCGTATGTCCTTGTCTATATTATACACCTTTTTTTTTCTATCTCACTTTGTTTAATCAGCTTACAAGTCAATCTCTTGAGATTTTAAGGCAATCATTTTATTTTTATATTCTGTAATTACAAGATTTTGCTCCTGTTTTTTGCAGTGTCACAATTCAGCAAATGTTTTAAGGAGAAAGTAAGTCATGTGTTTGAGGTTCTCAAGTATCCAATTTTATTACTGCAGCCCTGTGAGGCAAACACAAACAATGGTGGATTCTCTGCTTCACCTTTCTCCTCTGCTCACAGCTTTTTGTCAAGTCTAAGCTTTGATTCTTAGCCTCTGCTCACAGCTTTTTGTCAAGTCTAAGCTTTGATTCTTAGCCTCTCATCTATATCCAGAATTGCCAAACTGGGGAAAGTGACTGAATAAGATCAGCACATATCTTCAAGGTTTTTCCATCTTTAAAATATTTTCCTTACTCCTCCTTGTTGTTTATGCAGTTCTCTGAATTGTTAACACTGATTATTTAAAATAATTATCCTCCTTTTCTAGGTGTTCTCAGTAGAACCAGTGGTCCCTCACAAAATACTTCATTTAACCTGGGAAGCAGAAGTCAGCAGTTTGCTTTTTGATGCATTAGCAATATCTAACACTCACTGAATTCTCCGAAAAACCCTAGGACCTAGGTACTATTAATGCCCATTTTTCAGGTAAGAGAAATGATGCAAAGAGAGGTTAAAACACTTCCCAAATTCACACAGATAATAAGTTGCATAGCCAGGATTTGAATTCAAGTAGCAGGGTTCTAGATTTTGTGTGATCAATCATAGTGCTATTAAAAATATACCTCGGCGAGAATTTTCCAGACAAAAATAATGACATGGTACTCAGTTATATAATTTTACCATAATTAATATATCTATTCTTTTATGAATCAATAGTAAAATTGCCTTCAGTTTTTGTTAACAGAAGCAATGCTGTAACAAAGATCATTACACATACACCTTTGTTTCCATATAGCATATATGTGTAGTGTAAATTCCTAGCAGTGGATATGTTTTCTTGCACAATGAGTATATGCATTTTAAATTTTAGTACTTATTACCAAAGTTCAACACAAGAATACCACACCACTTTACACTCTCACCAAGTTGTAGATAAATCTCATTCCTCATCACCTCATCAATACCAAATTTTGAAAGTTTTCTAAATATGCATAGAATTTACTTTTGAATCATATAAAATTTTTTGAAACTATATTCTTTCTTATCTTTCCACCACAAAGATATTTTTGAACCATATTAATTTGACTTTTTCAGTTTTGTTGTGAACTAGCATGAGAAAATCATTAAATCATATTTCATGTTCACATGTCAATTGCAGTTATTCATCTGGAAATTTGTATATTTCTAAGTACCTAATAGATTCTTATTAAGTTATTTGGATTTACTGAGGTATAATTTTACATTGTGCTTGTAGTGGAGGGCTAATAAGATTTAATGAATCATCATTTAACAGATTTTGGTAGGAATTCTTTAAACCAAGCATGTCTTAATTTGGGCCAAGTTCCCTTCAGATGTTAATATGTATACCATGAGTAATGATTTTCTGAGAGCCAATTTCTTTGGTTAATAGGTTTAATAAAAATAAACTACACTTTCCATTTCAGGGCCTGTTGGTTGTAATGTGCATTGTAAATCCTTAAGAGGTGAGTGTGGAATACAACATTTCCAAAACATATTTCACCAGGGAAAACATTCTTTTTTGCACAGAAAACTTACTGGATCAGCATTCTGTGTGAGACATAGTTGAGGAAATGCTAACAATCTTCCCCTTTGTGGAAGAATTCTGTACACATTGCAAATGCTGAGAATTGCCCATTAAAAATACAAAAAGATATAATGACCATCTATTTTTTAGAGAAGTATCTCCATATGAGAGTTTTTAGATAGACTGTTAGTAATTGGCCATGTATTTCAATGAACTGATATTAGATAATTGTTTGTCTAGAAATAATTTTGTACCTGTTTATCAAATTTCAAGGGTTATTGTTTAAATTTGTCCTACTTGAGTAGCAAATCATCTCTATTGAATAGTAACCCTATGTGACACCATTACTATCCCTAGGATTATTAATCACTATTCATAACTTCATTGTTGTCATTATTGCTTTTTTTATTGATTGCTGAGAGAATTCCCAACTCTACCAACCCTGTAGTCCAAACCCATATATTTATATGTACCATTTTATTCCACATAATCCAGTTTAAATGAGTAATGGAAAGTGAACTGAAGTGAAATTATTCTTTTAAACCTAAGTAAATTTGAAATATATCATTCATCATTGAAAATAAATTTATCTCTAAAAATATATGTTTCATTATTTGAGGTTAAATTAATCTGTCTATGACACTTCTATTCATGACTTAATTAAAATATGAAAGCCATTTGCCATGAGCACTTACTGGATGTATGAAAATGAAGTTGTAAGAGAACACCCACAATTTGTAACATCATATTTTTGATTGTCAAATTTGTAGAAAAATATATTTGATAACTGAATTGTTAAGTAAGAATATAACCTTATTTTATAATCTAACTTTTGTTGATAAATGAAAAGCATGTGCCTTGGAGAGGTATGTTATAATATTGTCATATAAAATAAAGAGTCTTTGTAGCAGTTTATTTTTGTTCAATACATGCATATACTTCTGTGCTTGTTGTATTATGGTTCATTACTTCTATGTATTTTCATAATGCTCTTTGAAATCATCTTGCTAACTGATTTAATAGAAAGATGAAACTGCTTTCCAAGAAAAGAATATGTTAAGTTCAAGAGAAATACATGTTTAAATGATCATGATGGGATCAGGTTAGTATATGAACTTAGCAAAAAATATGTACATGGAACGGTATCTTTAGACAGCCAAAAGGTATTATTGTGAATAATTAGTTTTTAATAAGTTTATGAAGATTACTAGAAATGTGAAAGCTACAAGATTTTTAAGTATTTAAAATAAAATGCAGACCTTTTTGTGGACTTAAAGCTGCCTGGCATATTTATTTGTAATTTAAATACTTGTGGTGTATTGTGAAAATAGAGGCATTCTACTGATTATTAAAGGATATAAGAGAATCCACTCTACATAGTTTTTTAGCTGTTAAAGAATGACATTATTATCAAAATGTATATTCTGATTGCAAGAAGAATTTTGAAGGGTTTATTAGCAAACCAGTTTCTTTCATTTTTGATAGGAGAAAATGAAAAATGAAAAGCTATGTAAAAAAACTGAAGCAAAAAAAGTCTGAAATAAATCACTAAATCTGAGAAAAACCCTGTTGTTGAACATGCATTCTATTTATTCTATATGCATGTATTGAAATTTTGCTGTCTGTCATACAGTCCCTGCTTTCTACCTTCCAGAGATTCATGATTTCTCAAAGATAACCACCTGTGCTCTCAAGAGATGCCAACCATATTGCATTGTGGCTTTAATACATGCTATAATAGAAGTAATGTACAGGTATAGTGGTGACACAAATCTCAGAATAATTACTTCTCATTGAGGAGTGTGGTGATAAAAAGTGATGAATTCTCCTGAGGTTTAGGGGATCAGGGAGATTAGGGAAAACTTTGATGATGGGGAGTTATTGAGATTGTTTTTGAAGAATGAATAAGGATATCTCTGACAATAGGGGGAGGGAATTCTAGGCCTAAGGAACAAAGTATACAAAGGCACAGGTAAGTCTGTGGCATTCAGGTAAGGCTGTAAAAAAGGAGAGATGCGAGTGAAGAGAATGGGAAAGTTTATGGAAATATTCACTATAGTTTCTTTGTATGCCATTCAAATGAACTTAATAGTATAGAAATGGAGTGCTAAAAAGGCTAAAATAGTTTCCAGTCATATCCCCCCAAGATACTAAAATTCTTAATTGACAAATACTGTTTGTGTAGACCTCTGAAATTATTAAACCTTAACATTATTTTTTAAGAATCAGATTTTTTTTTAAGAGCAACTTTTTTATCTTCTTGGCTAGCATGAAAGGAGTGACCTCAGAACTCACATTCCTAGGGAGTTAATGATTTCTACACCAAAGCTTAAGCAATACATTTAACTTCCCTAGCTAAGATGTGTAGTTAACTTTAACTTGCAATTTTTGGTGAGTGTTTCCATCCTTAGTTGATTATTGTAAAATATCCTCCATTATATCCCCTACGAATAGTCAACAAAGTGAGTTAAATAGTGAAAGGAAGACAATATTGAAATATTTTGTTAACTGCAAAAGCTTGAGTCAGTGAGAATAAAGTAGGGGAATTAAAACAAAAACATGATTCTTTCCTTCAGACTCTTAAAGGATTCATATAATTCTTATCGGATTCAAGCCTAGAGTGTTGTCAAGCTATATTCCAATATTCTGTTTTTATTCATATGCTCTTTTAAAGTTGTTCCATGATTAATAATCTACATATTGAAGGAATGTTATACATTACAGGATTTAGAAAAGGAGCTTTATGTTCAAGAGTATCTGTTCATCTGTGATGGTAATGAGGTGTGATACGTGGCAATGAAGTTCTGGGATTGCCCAACTGTCAATAATTTAAGAGACAGAATATAGTCACCCTTCCCAAATAAACATTCATCAGTAGACATTTATTACCTACTTTTCAAATGCTCAACTCTATATACTAGGCTCAGAGAGAGCTCAAAGCAAGAGAAAAACACAGCATATGCTTCCATAAAATAGAGGAATTTATGCACTAGCTGAGAAGACAATATGTATATTCATGAAACAGACAGAAAAGCACAAGATATGTATATGAGATAATACAGTCCAGATGATCCTATGGAAATTTGCATAGCTTAATGTTTTCATCTATGAACCATAGCTTTTCTTCTAGTGTTCATCTTTTAATAGAGATAGTGTTACTAAACTACTACCTTTTTTAAAGGTACATTATAAAGATAAATGAACTAACCTTTACAAAAGGGTTTGAACACTGAAGACGGCATTAGAAAAGTACCATGAAAAAAAAAAACACATAAATCAGGGTAGCCTTGGGTATGATGGAAAGACTAATTACTCATTCATTTGTTTACTTTTAGCTTCCTTCTATTTGAAAGGCTATTTAAAAAGCAAGGCTTTAAAAATACCTGATGTTTAAGCAGGAAAAAATAACAGAAAATTGCATAAACACCCTAATGCACAGGTTTTTAAACAAACACTGCCTAATTTTAGCCGTGTCTTTATTTAAAAGTGTCCTTTAAAGAACAGGTTTAACATTGGTCTGTAATAATAGGGGAAAGCACTGAATGCATCTATTTGTCACTAACTGAAAGGCATTACTTTGTGGGGGGAGGAAAGGAAGAAAATGGTTTGATTTTAAATTTTTTGCAATCTCTAAAATAAGTTTTCCATCAAGATCCAGTATAAGAGTGTATATACCTTCCTTTTTTAAGTTAATTATACACTGATTTTATTTTCCTCCCAAGGGTGAAGTTCAAGGACCTAAGCCTTATATCTCCAAGAGTTCTTTTGGTTATTAAGGAAGAATGATACATTTAAATAAGCAAGGGTTCTGAACTTGATTTTTTTTGGCAATATATGTAGCATGTTTCAGACATACCAACTTCAGGGCCATAAATGATGCCTTTAAGTTGCTTATGTTGGAATCCTGAGGGCTTCAATTTATGTATGCTAGAACAGAATCCTCCCCTCCCCTCCCCTCCCGTCCCCTCTCTTTCCCTTCCCTTCCTGTTTTTCTTTCTTCCTCTCTTTATTTTTCTTTTCCTTTTCAAACTCAGTTGAAGAGTGTTAGGTTAATCATATTGCTCAGTTCATGGCACATTATAAGTGACTAGCCTGTGTAAGGCCCTTCTCCTGTTTGTACTTTCATTCATTCTTTCCCTTTTATATTAATTTTCCACTTCTATTTCTCCTCATTTATAGGCAACTATTGTATGTTTTATGTGTATTTATTATTGTGAAGGCATGCTTTGAAAATGCATGTTGTTGCTTTGTGTGCATGAATTTTTAATTTATGTAAATTACATTATTTATAATTAATAGTAGTTAACACCGATAAAACACTTTGTGCTAGGCACTGTTTTAAGTATCTTTATGCATACTAACTCATTTAATCCTCCCAACAACCTAATGACATAGCTACTATTATTATCCCCATAAGCAGATAAGGAAACTAATGCACATAGAGTTTAAGTAACTTGGCCAAAGTCACAAAGCTAGATGTATGTATTGTTGTACATAATCTGGTTTTGGAATCCATGCTCTTAACCACTGAATCAAACTGTCTTTTGTTATGCAATATTATTCTAGTTTTTACTTTTTCACTAAATGCTGTTTTTTAGGATCGGCATATGTTGCTATGGGAACATCTAAACTGTTGTGTCTAATTGCTGGGAGGCCACTTTGTAGGTTTAAGCACCTTTTTGCTTTAATTCTCATGAATAGTCCCAAGTTGATCTTGAGTACACTAGTGTGTACCAGGACAGGACAGAGGGAGGCCAGGATTAGTGTAGCAAAAGAGGGCCTGAAAAATACTATGTAGGAATGTGTCAGTTCTTGGTTCTGTCATATTTCTTGATTTTGCTTAAATATGTTTGTGCCTAATACCGAAGTCATTTGGAAACAATTCTAAAACAGGGAATTCTTGGTAAGTTGTACACAATTGCAAAACATCTAAGGGTCATAGCTAGATCATGGATTGACCATGTGTTAAGTTAATGTTGCTATTAAGAAAGTATGATAAAATTCTTTCAACAAATATACACTGGGCATCTGTTTTGTGTCAAAAGCTAGGGTAGGAAACCATAAAGTGAGAGTTTGGTGAGAAAGTAATTTTCACATGGTGAGGGTGTTAAATAGTGCCATTGTTCCCTAGGAAGATTTTTGAATCACATCGGATAGCATTTTAAAAACAAAACACATTTTAATTTGCCTGAACAGGCTTATTGTAGACATGCTTGAATACAGATAGTCTTTTCTCTATGATACTATATTTATTTTAAATTGTTTATTCTCTCTCCTTCTGGATCTTTTTTAAACTTAAATTCCACTGTAGTCTGTTCACCAAAATAATCCTGACTCCCACTGAAATGTCAGCCCATTTAAATCACTTACTATTGTACTCTTCTTTTACCAGTTGCCTGGGTAGTGGCTATTTAATTCATAATCACTCAGATTTTATTTAAGCTATATACTAACAGAAGCACTGTGTCAAGGCTCTGTAAGGTAAAGATGCAAACATACAACTCAGATTATAAAGAGCAAAGAGTGAGAGTAAAAGTCTGGACTTGTTTAATATTCTAAGGCAATGAATTCTCACAGCATTTAAATTCTAATCTGTTTCATGTTTTAGTAATTCTGAGGTTAACAAGATTATTAAGAAAGAAGAGGGTTTTGTGAGCTGGAAGGATGGTTTAGAAATAATGCGAACAAAGCAGAATACATCATAATTGTACATCCCCTACAGTATAGGCAATCTGTTATTGGCTTACCTTGTCAGCTGTATGGCAAGGTGCGTTCCAAAGGTAACACTACCAAATGCCTGGGTTTAGAGACAAATTCCTGCATTTCCTACAGAATAGAGTCTCCATGTATTTTACCTGACACAATAGAATGATTGTTGAAATATCCATGGAATTCTGTTTTTAAACTTTTAAAAATATATGCATGTACATAACAATTCCAATGTCAAGTTAAATCATTGGGATTAAACCTATAAAACAGGTTATTCTCAGTAGAGCAGATATTGTTTCTTAGCTTTTATATTTCCTGCCAACATATAAAGGACCCATGGTGAATGTCCTGCTGCTAACATCCCTCAGGGAGGATTTGCTTAATTGAAATCCTTTTGCTGACACTTAATGTAACTATATTCCACTTAAAGCAAGGATGGGGAAAATAAATGTTTCCCAGATAAGCAATATTTATAGTGCAAAGTGATTACAATACAAGCAGTACATTATCTTTTATTTTTCCCAAACACAAAAACCCTTTAAATGAAGCTATTAATGTATCTTACATCTCAGAATTGGCTTGTTTTTAACCCAATGATTTGCAAACTGCCTTCCATTCCAAACAGCCCCCCCCACAAACCCATACTAGTTCTGTAATAGATATTATTTTTAACCTTTGAGTTCAAAGGAACATATAAATTGATAATATTTTGAGGCTATATGGAAGGGATAATTTCAAACTCTAATCAATACTATGTTCGTGCTGAGCAGGGGGATGTGGTAACTAAAAGAACATTTGAATCAAAACTGATTTCTTACTTAGAGTTGTTATATTTTGAAAGTTATAATTCTTATCAGGAATACCTTATGGTTATGAGATAAGATAATAATGATTTACAGTAGAGATATTAAACACAATAGTCAGAATTATTTTAAATATAAATTCAGTAAAATTCAGTAGAAACTATATGAAAAATACTCTAGTAAGGAAGATGTTTGTAAGCATTATTTTGTAGCCTTTAGTGCTTATTTTAATATCTAGCACTCACCACCTCTCTAGAGTTGGTAATACCTGTTGGAATGAATTTAATGTTATGATTTTTAAAATTCATTTTGCTCTTTATCAGCACTTATTCAGTGAATGATGTGTTTGCAGACACAGAAGTGTACCATAGATTCATCTTTTCAGTGCCCTAATTCAGTGCAGGTCTATCCCTAGTGTTTCAATATGAAGAACTTAGTGCAATACTGTAAAATTTCTTGAAATGACATTAGGGAATTTTTGCTGTTTGGGGGACTTTAAGGGAAGAAACCAGATAAAAATAAAATGCAAATAACATTACTTAACAGTCTTTGAAAACATTTTTACATGATTTTTACACATGTGCACAGTAATGCATTAGGTTTGGGAACACTAAGAGACACTTACATAACTTTAATACCACTGAAAGACTTTTTACAAAAGTTGACTTCTGAATATGATTTGTTTGTTATTCTAACTTTCTTATCTCAAAACTATTAATGCCCTGTCACTTCTTTTAAAAGCCTGCATCCACTTATAAAGGTTAAGCATTCTTTCTACCTAATGGATTTTTTTCATGACTATTCCACCATGTCCATTTTCTCAACTGTACATTTTGGCCATGTGGAATCCAGATCTTTTGGTTATATTCTAATATGGATTCTCCCTACTTCTGTCTTCTGTACCTTATAACAGATAATTCAAAATTGGCAGCAATAACATGATAGAATGGACTGTGTAACAAATTTTTCAAATATCTTTAATTCCATCTAGAGTGAGAGGTGGTATCTTCAGTTAACTCCTCCCAAAGCCTTCTTTTCTGACTCTTTCAAGTCAACACCAGCACCTTTACTGATTTGTTGTCTCCTTATTTGTGATTTCTTCTTTTCCACAGATTTCCTCTATTAAGGATATAGAAATACAAAGGATTCTCCCCCATAAAAAAAAAAAAAACCACCATCCCTCAAGCAATCAATTATTTCAAGCTAGCAGTTCCTTGAAGCTATTGCCCTATTTTGCTCTTTTCTCTCATTTCCAAACTTAAAAAAATTCAATTCTGTTTGACTCACTTGTTCTTTTCACTCCTTAGTCCAATGCAGTAGAGTTTTTGTTCTACTTTCCTGGAATGGTTAGTCATCAGTGACTTCCTTTTTATTTTAAAGCAGTGACCTCTCAATTGCTAAATATGGTGGCCCTTTACACAACTCCCCTGTTCAATCTATCCTCAGCAGATACAAACCCCTTTCATCCAGACTATTAAATATTAATGTTTCCCAAAATCTTGTTTTTGGTTATCTGTTCTTACTCTATATGCTTTTCCAAAAAATTAAGCCACTGATTTGATGTTAAATATAATTCCCATACAGATAATTTCAAAATCTGCATCTCCAAACTTGACCAGTATTTTAGACATATACTTACATGAACTTACTGGATGTATAAACCAGGCACTTCAAACATGGTATATATCAAATAAAAATCATTATATTTACCCTAAAGCCCACTCTTATTCCTGTATTCCAAACTTATTTAATGTCACTGAGTCTTAACTTCTCTTTAAATTTCCACATCCAATACCTCAACAAGTCCCATCAATTATGCCCCCTTAATATTATTTTAATATTTTCTTCCCTCCATTCCTACCTTTACTATCTTACAATTTCTTCCCTGAACAGTTTATCACAAAACCTTCATTATTAGTTGCCATATTAATATATTATCTTTTCTGAAAATCATTTACCCATTATTGCCACAGTTTCACTTTTAAATATTACTGGATTGTGGGAATTGCCTGCTTAGGGTGCAGCTGAAATACCAGCTCTGAAGCAATATTCTGCAATATGGGGTGCCATCCTTCAACATGACATATGTACACTAAGCCAGAAATCTCTATGTGGCACTGTATTCTCAGTAGGAAGCATAAATAGGTCTAGGAACCAAGGGGTAGAAGGAGTGGCCTCACTTACTATAACTCCCAATGACCCACTTGGGGACTTTGTGCATCCTGTCCCTGCAACTCTAGGATCTGCAGAGTTGGAGGTCCAAAAATGGGTGTACCCTTGCTGTGAAAAAAATATATATATTTTCTGTAGCACACTATCTAATTTAACCATTTTGGTCAGTTTATTTAAACAATATAATTACATGGAACCTAGAATAAGGAATAAGTACTTGTTATTCCATACAGGCTAATGGAATACCCTGATACATCCAAGACTACTTGGGGCAGAAAATAAAGTATTTGCAAAGTCCCTTTGAATGGGGAAACTGTGGAACTATTAAACTTCTCAATCTGGGGAATTCCTATTATTCTCTTAAGCAATAGGGGATCCCAAATTAATAAGTCAAGTTCTTGATCTACAGGCTTACACTTATGAAACTTATCTCTCCAATGGTGAAACTAAGCCTACTTGTAACTATACCTGAGTCACCTTCAGAGAACCTCTTTTGTTGTTCAGATGTGGCCTCTCTCCTTAGCCAACACTGAAAATTGACTCACTACCCACCCCCAGCATGGGACATGACTCCCAGGGGTATAAGCCTCCCTGGCAATGTGGGACAAGACTCCCAGGGATGAGCTTGACTCTGTCATTGTGGAATTGAGAATGCATTCTTGACTAAAAGGGGGAAAAGAAATGAAACAAAATAAAATTTCAGTGGCTAATAGATTTCAAATAGAGTTGAAAGGTCATTCTGGAGATTATTCTTATACATTATATAGATATTCCTTTAATTTTCAAGTGCATTAGAATAGCTAAAAGGAAAGACCTGATACTGCGGAACTGTAATACAGGAGCCTTGATTCCTGATGATGATTGTGTAACTATATAGCTTTTATTGTATGTCCATGTGAGTGTGAAAACCTTGTGACTGACACTCCCTGGATCCAGTGTATGGGGATATTAGTAATAAAATAACCACAAAAAATATGAATAATAAGGGTGATGAGGGATATGGGATGTTTTGTGTGTTCTTTTTTATTTTGATTTTCAATTTTTTTAAATTTGTATTATTTTCTTGGAGTAATGAAAATGTTCTAAAATTGATTGTGGTGATGAATGCACAACTATATGATGATACTCTGAGCCATTGATTGTATATGTTGGATGGATTATATGGTATGTGATCATATCTCAATCGAATTGCATTTATAAAGAACTGTGGAAGAGCTGCTCTCCATACATGCATGGCAAAGTGCATCCATGCAGTGCAAGTGGTGGAGTGTGGCTTCCATAGAGATGCACTGCTCAAATTCTCCCTTCAAGGAAACCTGCTATGGAAAGCATACTTTACTGAGAGATTCTGACTGCCACACCTGTAGATATGCTGTGTTGCTCCACCAAGCTTCCTCTGGGAATTTCCTGGGTAATGATTGAACATGTTGTAAATATTAGAGATGGACCATTTCTGCTTGATACAGGACTCCTCTGACAGGCAATATTTTCTCAGGGACTCCTGTTATGCATGACAGGATTTCTCATAAATTTACTGCAGTCTGAACTTCTAACCCAATCCTTCTTCTTTCCATTTCTTCTCCCACAGACGTCAATCTGCTTTGCAGTCTGAAGATTTTCCCAGTCTACTCCTGCTCCTTCATCATTTTATCTTTTAGAGTCATTTCCCAGAATCAGTCTCTTTGATATCAATCTGATCTTGTTATCTGCTTTTCAAGAACAAAAACTGAAATACCATAGAATACAACTGACTCCTCAGCCTTTTTGAAATACTTTTCATAATTGCCATGTTTTTTCATGATACTATGCTTTTACATATGCTGTTCACTCATATGTTTCCTCAGGTACATTTGCCTTACCTTCCTTCTCTTCTTGGCAAATCATTAGCAATAAAGGTATCAGTGGGAATTGTGAAGAAAATAGATTCCAAGAAGTCTTTTTGGAATAAACCAGATTGCATTTGTTTTAGGTAGAATGAGAAAGGAGTGGAAGACAAAAATAGGAAGTGTACCAATTTCTGCCTACAAGCTTAGTTTGAAAGGGAGGAAAGAGGAATAACTAAAGGAAAATGTCAAGATATAAAATTGAACATAAGGGAGAAAGATGGAATAATTGATGGAGCCAGTTTAGGTAGAAGGCAGGAAAGGAAGAGCTTTAGAGTGTAGGAGGTACTGTTGATTTCAGGCATCATCAGTTGAGTTTGTTCACGTTAGAAGTGGCAAACAGGAAATAAAGAGTATGAGTGAAGTTAAATTTGGGAAAGGAGACAATTAAAGGAATTTGATAGTTTATATGATCTTGATGCAGGCCTGACTAATTAGATTCACAACCAGTGCAGTTGCACAGGGCCCTGTGCTCAGAAAGGGTCCACATGCTGTTGGTTATCCTCTTGAAATTCTTCATAATTTTTTCTTTTTATTCTTTATTAAAGAAGTTGTGGGTTTACAGAACAATCAAGGATGAAATGCAGGATTACCATTTACTGTCCTATAATTACTACCTTGTATTACTGTAGAACATTTGTTAGAATTGATAAAAGCACATTTTCACAATTTTACTATTGACTACAGTCCATGATTTACATTAGGGTTCACTGTGCAGTGTAGTTCCATGGATTTGTTTTGAATTTTTATTCTATTACTATATATACAACCTAACAATCTCCCTTTTAAGCATAGTCAGATATGTATTTCAGTGCTGTTAATTGCCTTCACAATGTTGTGCTACCATCATGACATGCTCAAATGGCTTGCCTTTATCTCAACTAAGAACTATCCCATTGCTTGGTCAGCAACTGGGGGAACATTTGTTAAAAACATTTATCAGCAAATGTATTAGATGCTGTCACCTGGGGCAAAGTTTGTGAGAAAAGGCTGGGGAATGTGTTGCTTTGGGGAATAAGGACTTTGAAAAACTACAACATATTCCTGGGAGTCAAAAAGACCACTCCTATGTCCAGAGCTCTGCAAATACACAGGAAAGGCCTGAGAAGAACATAAGATTTCCACCTCTGGCTAACTTTCATGCTCCACTCAAGCAGGAAGTAAAGGCTAAAGCATAGTTGCAGACAGCCTGGATGAATTTTGAACATATTCCCCACCATACACACAGAGCCAATTTGCAAATATTGGAGATTTTTTAGTTCCAGGTGTAAAATGAAATATTTTTTCAATCACTATCTGAACTAAAGAAACAGAGATTCAGTCATCACACAACAAAGAATATAGTAAACCATGAAACTTTACAAAATTACTGCAGAAAAGTCAATAACAAACAAAAACAAGTACAAAAATAGAACAATAAATCCTGAGGAATAGAGAGAATCTGATTTCCAGAATGTCACATTATAATATTCAAAATACCCAGTATTTGATACAAAATTATGAGTCATGATAAGAAACAAGAAAGTATGATCCATATTTGGGAAATGAAACTGTCCCTGAAGAAACCCAGACATTGGACTTGATACACAATGTCTTTAAATCAGCTATTTTGAATGTATTCAAAGAGTACAAGGAAACCATATCCAAAGAACTATAGTAAACAATGAGATTTATGTCTCACCATATAGAGAATATCAATAAAGAGACAGAAATTTTAAAAAGCAACTAAATAGAAATTTCAGAATAGGGAAGGTATCCACACCGAGAAAATTATACTCAAAATGTTGAAAGCCTCAGACAAAGAGGAAATCTTGAAATCAGCAAGAGAAGTGACAAATCATACACAAGTGATCCTTAATAAGAGTAACATATGATTTTGCAGCAGGAACCATGGACTCCACAAGGCAGTGTGAATGAATATATATATATGTATTCACACACATATATATGTATACACACACACCATGGAAAGAAAAAAAAAGTCAACCAAGAATTCTATATCTGGCAAAATTGCTCTTAAAAATGAAGGAGAAATAAAGATACAGTCATATAAACAAACACTGAGAGAGTTCATTGATGCTAAACCCATCCCACAAGAATTGCTAATGATAGTCCATGAGGCTGAAAGAAAGGACCCTATGGTCTAACTAATCTGCACAAAAAATAAAGAACATAAATGAAGGAAACTAAGTATATCTGAAAGCTAATATTAATGTATTTTTCTTTGTAATTTTTTTATTTGATTTGTAGGACAATTGCACAAAACAGTAACTATAAATCTATATTGATAGAGATACAATTTATAAAGATCTATTTTGTGATAATAACAAGATAATGGGGAGAAGAATTATATAGAGGCAAAAATTATAAATACAATTTAAATTAATTATGATTTTAATCCAAACAGGATTTTATAAATAAGACGTTAATTGTAACACTCAGGGAGATCATTAAGAAAATAGCACGAAAATATTATAAAAGCCTTTCTTTGGGGAATTACAATGCTGCACTAGAAAATATTTATTTAATACAAAGATGGACACGATGGAAGAATAAAGGAACAAAAGACAAAGCGCATATATAGAAAGCAAATAGTAAAATGGAAGTATTACATTAAATGTAAATGGATTGAATTCTCCAATTAAAAGACAGAGATTGACAGAACGGGTTTAAAAAAACATAATCCAACTATATACTGTCTACAAGAGACTCACTTTATATTCAAAGACATAAATAGGTTGAAAGTATAGGTATGGAAAAATATTCCATGCAACTAATAACAAAGGAGACCTGGAATGAGTATACATTACAGCAGATAAAGTAGACTTTAAGACAAAGCTTGTTACAAAAGTCAAAGAAGGGCATTATATAATTACCAAAGTGTCAGTCAAGAATACATGACAATTATAAATATAGATGCACCCATAAAGAAAGTCCTAAAATTCCTGAAACAAACATTGACAGAATTGAAGGGAGACATAGACACTTCTTCAACTATAGTAGTCGGAGCTGCAACACCCCACTTTCAATTATGAATACAAGTAGACAGACTATAAATAAGTAAATTGAATAGCTGAACAACACTATAAACAATTTAGACCTAACAGACATATATAGAATATTCTACCCGACAGCAACAGAATTGATATTCCTCTCAATTGCACATGGCACAATCTCCACATTCTCCAAGATAAACCGTGTTATATGACAAAACAGTTTTCAATACATTTATAAACATTAAAATCATGCAAAGAAGCACCTTTAAATGTATTGGAATGAAATTAGAAATCAGTAACAATAGGAAGTTTTAAAAATTCACAAATGTAAGGAAAGTAAACACACATTCTTAAATGACAAATTAATTAAAGAAGAAATGACAAAAAATTAGAAAATACTTTGAGATGTATGAAAATGAAATCATAATGCACTGTAACTTAAGGTTGCAGTGAAAACAGTAGTCAGAGGGAAATGTATAGTTGTAACACATACATTACAAAAGAAAGGGAGGATTGAGGGAAAATCATGGAATAAAAAGCTCTAGGAATCAATCCCTCTACCAAAACAACTATTGAATTAGCAGGAACTGTCTGAATCAACTAATTTGAAAGTCTGCAGTCTATTGTAACATTGTGCAGTATCCAAGGAAGATCTGAAAAAAGAGGCCAGTAAATTGAGGTAAATGTCAATGAATTTATACCTCCCAGCAGCAGCTACAATCCTCCATCCCCCAACATCAGAGCTGACTGTAGTGGAGACTGCAGCCCAGGCTCCTGCTATAGCTTGTTAGTACCAAGGTGGGATATAAAGACCTAGCCTTCCAAACTCCTCAGGTGTGTGGTCTGATCACCAATCACTTGTTTTAATCAGTTACTTCAGATCACTGGGGGCCAGCTTTGAGGACAACCATTATTACAACACTTCTCAGCAAAAAGCAGCAGAGGAAATTTAAAGACAGTTACATTTCCTCAGAACTACAAAAAGCAGTTACAGGTTTATAGTAACTGGGCAAGTGTTGAATAAAGAAAACATGTCTTGAAAATGCATAGTAGAACCACCTGCACACTTGCTGGCTGCTAGCCAACCCCTCCTCATTGCAGAATGGAGCCAGTTTGCACTACCATTGTGGGTCCCTGGACATTTTCCAAAAGGAGCAGAGTAATTACTATGCACACACAGGGTTGCTCATATGTCAGTGTCAATCTATCAAGAGAAGCTCTGAAAGACTGGACTAGAAAACTTGTTTCAGGCTCCTAGAATTTCTTATGAAGCCAAAAAAGCAACTTGCAAGTAGTAAAAACTATGTAAGAAACAATTAAGTTTTACTAATCTGGGGCAAAGGACTACCTGCCTTAAATCATAAAATAGAGCAACCAGGAAATGGAGAAAGTCAATTTCAGACGTAATGAGGGGGTGTTCAACCTCCTATACATTGTAAATGGTGGGAAGGAGTTCCTAAGTACAATATCCCACATAAGGCCAAGAAAAGAAGCAGGCTCTGTAGCTCCACTCAGGATCAGAAAGAGAAAGAGATGATCCTGCACTTTGCATTCATCTCAGGCTTATCTGCTTGATAGGAGGGCTCAGATCTAAAGGAAACCACCAGCCAAAGCAGAGACAATTTGAAAACACTGTGAAAGGTGTCTTTTCATTGGTTTTGTAACAGTAACTTTTAAAATATAATCTTAAAACTGTAAGCAAGCTGGAAATTGTAATAGTAACCTTAAAATATAACCTTTTGGAAGACTGGAAGATGATAAGTGAGGAGAAACAGGGCAAAAAAAAATCTCCATAAAAGATACTAGATAAAAGACAGAAAGTGTTCCAGAACACTAGTTCCAGTGATGCAGCAGCTGGACAAGTATGTAAATCCACAAGAACTGTGCACTTGGTGAAGCTGGGAGTCTGCATTCTGAAATGAGTGAGTGAGCCTGCTGGAGAGCGTGCAGCCTTTCTGCAGTAGGGGGAAACTGGGGCCTGACATTTGGAGACAGGTTAGTTTAAAAACCCAAAAGCTTCTGTGGATCTGGCAGCAAGAGATGCAGAGTGAAGTGAGGTGGGAACTGCTTCCCCACAACCTGTGGGCACACGTCAATATCTGGCATGGATGATAACACACCCATGGTTAATTGTCTTGGAGCTGGGAAAGCAGAGGTCAGCAAAAAGATGGGAAATAACCACACCCCATACAGCCATCTTCAGGGCAGGCTGGGAACACTGCTGCCTAGCACCACAGCCCAGAGCTATGCTACACAATGCAGTGTGGTGGAAAGTGTTTCCTGCATCATGTGCACACATCTCAATATCCAGCATGGATGATAGCCTTTTGCACACCCACAGCTAATTGTCCTGGAGCTAGGAAGACAGAGGTGTGTGAAAAGGGGGAAATTAATATGCCCATTACAGCCATCTTTCAGTGGGCTGGGAACACCCCTACATGTTCCATGGCCTAGAACTTCCCTTGGGGAACCGTGCTCACCTATGATGTAGCACAGTCTTCCCTCAGCAGAGGCTGTAGGAGGGCATGGCTTGGAAGAGGGACCCACTCAGAAGCCCCAGGGACCATAAACCATTAGAAGGACTTGTGGGTCAATGGCAGAGGCAAACTGTGGTGAGACTGAACTGAAGGTTTAGACACCTGCAACAGCTTGAAATCTCCAGAAACACCTGGGACTTTTGATTATTAAAGCAGCCCTCTCTTCCTAACCACTCAGACACATGCCCCCCATTCAGGGCAGGCAGCACCAATGACACATGGAAACTTGATGCACCAATTGGACCCCCACAAAATTTGGACCCTTGTTCACCAAAAAGACAAAGTTGGGGAGAACTGGCTTGAGGGAAATAGGTGGCTCAGGGATGCTAACTGCTGGCTAGTGAGAGAAAGTGTATTAAACCAAGCTGTAGACTTGACAATTTAGAGATAATTGTTCTAATAATCCTACATATCCTAAAAGAACCCTATCAAGATAAGCAAATGCCAAGAGGCCAAAAACAACATAAAATTTTAAAGCACATGAAGAAACCAGATGATATGGATAACCCAAACACAAACTCTCAAATCAAAAGATCAGAGAAGACACTGTACTTGGAACAATTAAACAAAGAACTAAAGACAAACAATGAGATCATGGCACAGGATATAAAGGATATTAAGAAGACCTTAGAAGAGCATAAAGAAGAATTTGCAAGAGTAAATAAAAGAAATAGATGATCTTATGGAAATAAAAGGAACAGTTGAACAAATTAAAAAAGATTCTGGATACTCTAGCACTAGATTATAGGAAGCTGAACAGTGAATCAGTGGCCTTGAAGAAGACAGAATGGAAAGTGAAAGAACAAAAGAAAGAATGGGGAAAAAATAAAAAAAAAAAATCAAAATACACCTCAGGGATATTATGGACAATATAAAATGCCCAAATAAAAGAGTCATTGGTGTTACAGAAGGGGAAAAGAAGGGTAAAGGTCTAGGAAGAGTATTCAAAGAAATTGTTGGGGAAAACTTCCCAAACCTTCTAAACAACATAAATACAGAAATCGTAAATGCCCAATGAACTCCAAAAAGAATAAATCCAAATAAACCCACTCCAAGACATATTCTGATCAGATTGTCAAATGCTGAAGAGAAAGTGCAAGTTCTGAAAGCAGCAAAAGAAAAGCAATTCATTACTTACAAAGCAAACAGCATAAGACTAACCAGTGACTACACATTGGCCATGACAGAGGTGAGAAGGCAGTGGCACAACATATTTAAAATTCTGAAAGAGAAAATTTGCGAACCATGAGTTCTTTGTCCAGCAAAGCTCTCCTTCAAATTTCAGGGAGAGCTTAAATTTTTCACAGGAAAACAAATGCTGAGAGCATTTGCTAACAAGAGACCTGCCCTACTTGAGATACTAAAGGGAGCACTACCAGCAGAGAAACAAAGAAAGGAGAGAGAGATGTGGAGAAAGGTTCAGTACTAGAGAGATACAGTATGGCTAAGTTAAAGGACATTAAGAGAGAGAGGGGAAAAATATATCTGACAAACATATAACAAAGGATAGGAAGGCTGATTCAAGAAATGCCTTCACAGTAATAGTGTTGAGTGTAAATGGATTAAACTCCCCAATTAAAAGATATAGACTGGCAGAACTGATCAGAAAACATGAACCATCAATATGCTGCAGACAAGAGTCTCACCTTAGGCACAGGGACACAAAGAAATTAAAAGTGAAAGGAGGGCAAAAATATTTCGTGCAAGCTACAGCCAAAAGAAAGCAGGAGTAGCAATATTAATGTCAGATAAAATAGACTTTAAATTCAAGGATGTAATGAGAGACAAAGAAGTCCACTATACACTAAAAAAAAGGGACAATTCAACAAGAAGAAATAACAATCATAAATTTTTATGCATCCAATCAAGGTGCCCCAAAATACATGAGACAAACATTGGCAAACTAAAAGAAGCAATAGATATTTCACAATAATTTTGGGAGACTTCAATACAACATACTCTCTTATAAATCAACCTGTTCTAGTTTGCTAATGCTGCCGGAATGCGAAACACCACAAATGGATTGGCTTTTATAAAAGGGAGTTTATTTGGTTACACAGTTATAGTATTAAGGCCATAAAGTGTCCAAGGTAACAAGTCAACAATTGGGTACCTTCACTGGAAGATAGACAATGGCATCTGGAAAACCTCTGTTAGCTGGGAAGGCACATGACTGTTGTTGGCTCCAAGTTCTGGTTTCAAAATGGCTTTCTCCCAAGATGTTCCTCTCTAGGCTTCAGCTCCTCAAAAATGACACTCTTAGTAGCTGTGGGGCTGTTTGTCTTCTATTAGCTCCTCTGGAGCAAAAGTCTGCTTTCAAAGGCCATCTCCAAAATGTCTCTGTAAGCTGAAGCTCCTCTCTCAGTTCCAGTGTGTTCTTCAAAGTGTCCCTTTTGCCTGTAGCTCCTCTTCAAAATGTCATTCTCAGCTGCACTGAGTTCCTTCTGTTTGTCAGCTCATTTATATGCCCTCAGTGATATAGTCTAGGCACACCTTGAATGGGTGGGGTAACAGCTCCACGGAAGCGATACATTCAGAGTCATCACCCACAGTTGGGTGGGGCACATCTCCATGGAAACACTCAAACAATTACAATCTAATCAACACTGATACATCTGCCCACACAAGATTACATCAAAGATAATGGCATTTTGGGGGACATAATACATTCAAACCAGCACATTCCACCCACTGGATCCCAAAATGACATAATCTTTCCATATACAGAATGCATTCATCCCATCACAATATCACAAAAACTTAATCATTTCAGTAACAATAGTTAAGTACAAGATTCCTTTAAATCAGTTACAGGTGTGGTCTGTCCAAAAGCAAAATTCCCCTCTGACTGTGGACCTGTAAATGTAGAACAAGTAATGTGCTTTCAATGTGCAAAGAAGGGAGAGTCATAGGATAAATATTCCCATTGCCATAAGGAGAAACTGAAAGGAAAACAGGTCTCACAGGACCAAAACAGTTCCTAAAACCTGCAGGTCAATCTCCATTAGATTTCAAAGTCTGAGAGTCATTTACAGAACATTGCTTCCTTGGGTCTTGAGAGAGCAGGAGTCTAACCCTTCCTGAGGGCTTTTTTGGCAGCCCTTTCCTCTCCAAATGCTGGAGTGAGTTCTCCAACATATCCACACACTAGGGAGACTACCTTCTCAGCCCCACCCAACTCAAACATTGGGGCAGCACCCAGGTTCTCTTCCATCTCCAGGGCACATGCTCAACCCCTTCAGAATAGTGGGGTGATGACCAGGCTCTCCCCAATTCCCTCGGAATGTGCTTCACCCTCTTTGGGGCCTGGAGTGGCAAAAGTCTTCTGGAGCATCGAGGTGGAAGGCCCGTCCTAAAACTCTGGGGCAAACTCACCCTTTCCATGCTTGTGGGCCACTCTGCTCTCCAGCCTGTGGTCTCTCAACTCCAGACTTCAACCTCCATGGATTTGTATTTGAGGAAATTTTTCCTTCAATTTGTTCCTTATCTTTCTCCTCCAGTCCAAACTGGCAGTGGCTCTGTCTGTAATGAGCTTGCAAAAATTCTGTTGGCTTCACATGAAGCACAAAGGGTAAAATCCATCAGACAATAGGACTTTCCACAAATCCTTTCTGCTTAACTCCTTTTCCATTCTTGGCTTGTATTGAAATGGAAGCTGGACTCCATATTTGGCTACATCTTCATGTTGGGCTGTAGCTTCTGGGGTTTCACACTCTGGAAGCCCAGAGATTTTCAGGCCATCAATTTCTGGTTTCTTTGAAAGGAAGAGTTCATTTCTCAGCATATCTCTGTCCTCTCACATTTTACTATAAGCTGCTAGTAAAAGCCAGGCTACTTGTATATTTTTCTTGGAGATCTCATCAGCTAAATTTTCCAGGTAATTGCTTTCAAATTCTGCCTTCCATCCAACAACAGGACTCAATTTTGACAAATTCTCTGCCACTTTAAAACAAGGATCATCTTCCTTCCAGTTTACAAAAACACATACATCATTTCTGCTCAAGTCCTCATCAGAAGAATATTTAGAGTCCATATTTCCAAAAGCAGTGTCTTCAAAGCAGTTTAGGCCTTTCCTATCAAGCTCCTCACAATTCTTCCAGAATCTTCCCTTTATCCATTTAAAAAGCCATTCCAAAATGTTTGGTATTTGCAAACTCAGCAGGACCAGCAGCCCACTTCTCTGGTACCAAAAATGTTCTAATTTGCTAATGCTGCCAGAATGCAAAACACCAGAAATGGTTTGGGGTTGTATTTGGTTACACAGTTACAGTATTAAGGCCATAAATTGCCCAAGTTAATGCATCAACAATTGGGTACCTTCACTGGAAGATGGCCAATGGCATCAGGAAAACCTCTGTTAGCTGAGAAAGCACACAGCTGGTATCTGCTCCAAATTCTGGTTTCAAAATGGCTTTTTCTCAGAATATTCCTCTCTAGGCTTCAGCTCCTCAAAAATGTGACTCTTAGTTGCTCTTGGGGCATTTCTCCTCTCTTAGCTTTTCCAAAGCAAGAGTCTGCTTTCAAAGGCCATCTCCAAAATGTCTCTGTAAGCTGAAGCTCCTCTCTCAGTTCCAGTGCATTTTTCAAAGTGTCCCTTTTGGCTGTAGCTCCTCTTCAAAATGTCACTCTCAGCTGCACTGAGTTCCTTCTGTTTGTCAGCTCATTTATATGCCTCCAGTGATTTAATCTAGACACACTTTGAATGGGTGGGGTAACAACTCCATGGCAACCATCCAATCAGACTCATCACCCACAGTGTGGTGGGGCACATCTCCATGGAAGCACTCAAAGAATTACAATCTAATCAACACTGATACATCTGCCCCCACAAGATTACATCAAAGATAATGGAATTTTGGGGGACATTATACATTCACAATGGCACAATAAGAGAATTGGAAACCTAAAAAACCTGATAAAACAGGCATATATAGAACATTACACCCCAAATCACCAGGATACACATTCTTCTCTAGAGCTCATGGAACTTTCTCCAGAATAGATCATATGCTGGGACATAAGACAAGCCTCAATAAATTTAAAAACATTGAAATTATTCAAAACAGATTATCTGATCACAATGAAATACAAATAGAAGACAATAACCATAAGAGACTTAGAAAATTCAAAAATACCTGGAGGTTAAATAACACAGTTAAAGAAGAAATAAGAGAAATTGCTAAATATATATAAACAAATGAAAATGAGAACACAGCATATCAAAACCTATGTGATGCAGCAAAAGTGGTACTGAGGGGGAAATTTATAGTTCTAAATGCATACATTAAAAAGTAAGAAAGAGCTAAAATTGAATAAGTAATGAAGCAACTGAAGAAGCTAGAAAATGAATAGCAATCTAATCCTAAACCAAGCAGAAGAAAAGAAATAACAAGGATTAAAGCTGAAATAAATGACATAGAGAACAACAAAAAAAGAATAAATAACGCCAAAAGTTTGTTCTTTGAGAAGATCAACAAGATCGACAAGCCCCTAGCTAGACTGAGAAAAGCAAAAAGAGAGAATACCCAAATAAACAAAATAATGAATGAGAGAGGTGACATTACTGCAGATCCCAAGGAAATTAAAAAAAAAAATTATAAGAGGATACTATGAACAACTGTATGCCAACAAACTAGATAATGTAGAAGAAATGGACAATTTCCTAGAAACACATGAATGACCTAGACTGACCAGACAAGAAATAGAAGACCTCAACCAGCCAACCACAAGCAAAGAGATCCAATCAGTCATCGAAAAGCTACCCACAGAAAAATGCCCAGGGTCAGATGGCTTCACAGGGGAATTTTACCAAATTTTCCAAAAGAACTGACACCAATATTACTTAAACTCTTTCAAAACACTGAAGAAAATGGAACACATTTTATGCAGCTGACATCACTCTAATACCAAAACCAGGTAAAGATGCTGTAAGAAAGGAAAACTACAGGCCAATCTCCATAATGAATATAGATGCAGAAATTCTCAACAAAATACTTGCAAATCGAATCCAAAAACACATTAAAAAAATCATACACCATGACCAAGTGGGGTTTATTCCAGGCATGCAAGGATGGTTCAACCTAAGAAAATCATTCAATGTATTACAACACATTAAAAAAGCAAAAGAGAAAAATCACATGATCTTATCAATAGATGATGAAAAACCATTTTACAAAATCCAACATCCTTCTTGATAAAAACACTTCAAAAAGTAGGAATTGAAGGAAACTTCCTCAATATGATAAAGAGCATATATGAAAAACTCACAGCCAGAATAGAACTCAATGGTGAGAGACTGAAAGCCTTCCCTCTAAGATCAGGAACAAGACAAGGATGCCCGCTATCACCACTGTTATTCAACATTCTGCTGGAAGTGCTAGCCAGGGCAGTCCGGCAAGACAAAGAAATAAAAGGCATCCACATAGGAAAAGAGGAAGTAAAACTGTCATTGTTTGCAGATGATATGATCTTATATCTGGAAAACCCTGAGAAATTGACGATACAGCTACTAGAGCTAATCAACAAATTTAGCAAAGTAGCGGGATACAAGATTAATGCACATAAGTCAGTAATGTTTCTATACACTAGAAATGACCAAAGTGAAGAGACACTCAAGAAAAAGATACCATTTTCAATAGCAACTAAAATAATCAAGTATTTAGGAATAAAGTTAACCGAAGATGTAAAATACCTGTACAAAGAAAACTACATAACTCTACTAAAAGAAATAGAAAGGGCCCCAAAAAGATGGAAAAAATATTCCATGTTCATGGATAGGAAGGCTAAATGTTATTAAGATGTCAATTCTATCCAAACTCATCTACAGATTCAGTGCAATCCCTGTCAAAATTCCACCAACCTACTTTGCAGACTTGGAAAAGCTAGTTATCAAATATATTTGGAAAGGGAAGATGCCTTGAATTGCTAAAAACACCCTAAAAAAGACAAATGAATTGGGAGGACTTACACTTCATGACTTGTAAAGGCACAGTAGTCAAAACAGCATGGTACTGGCACAAAGATAGACATATTTATTGATGGAATCAAACTGAGGATTTGGAGATAGACCTCCAGATCTATGGTTGACAGATCTTTGATATGGCCCCCAAAGCCACTGAACTGGGACATAACAGTCTTTTCAAAAATGGGGCTAGGAATAACTCTACAGTCGGTTTGTTCAAACACCACAATTATGTGGAAATTTGAATAGGAAATGAGATGTGGTAGGTTAGTATAGGTAAGAGTGAAATAGTGACACATCCCAAAGTAATTTGGGCAGAGAATAAAAAAAAAAAAAAACATATTTACAGAGCCCCTCTGAGGAGCTGGGGGAAAGTGCAGAAGTGTTGGACTTTCTCACCTGGACTGATGCTGATGTTGTCACAAACATTAGGACTGGTGGTTTGATGTGCTGGTCCTTCTATCATGAGACTTGCCCTTATGAAGCTCATTACTGCAAAGGAGAGGCTAAACTTGCATATAATTGTGCCTAAGAGTCTCCCCCTGAGTAACTTTTTGTTGCTCAGATGCGGCCCTCTCTCTCTAGCTAGGGGAGCTTTGCAGGTGAACTAGCTGCCCTACCCCCCTACATGGGACCTAACTCCCAGTGGTGTAAATCTCCCTGGCAACGTAGAATATGACTCCTGGGGATGAATCTGGACCTGGGATCATGGGACTGAGAACATCTGCTTGACCAAAAGGGGGGTGTGAAATGAAACGAAATAAAGTTTCACTGGCTGAGAGATTTCAAATGGAGTTGAGAGGTCACTCTGGTGGACATTCTTACACACTATATAGGTAACCTTTTTTTTTTACATTTTAATGCACTGGAATAGCTACCAGTAAATTCCTGTAACTATCAAACTACAACCTAGAACCTTTGAATCTTGAAGATGATTGTATAACAATGTAGCTTATGAGGGGTGACAATGTGATCCATGTGGATCACACTCCCCTTTGTCCAGTGTATGGATGGATGAGTAGAAAAACAGGGGCAAAAAAAAAAAACCACAAAAATTAAAGAAAGAATGGGAGGGGGACAATATGGGTGTTCTGTTTTTACTGGTTTTTTTAATTCTTGCTTTCACTTTTACTGGTAAAAGGAAAATGATTAAAAAAATGATCAGGGTGATGAATGAACAACTACACGATGGTAATGTGTTCAATGGATTACATACTTTGGATGACTGTATGGTATGTGAATAAATCTTAACAAAAAAAAATAAGAAGAGCACAGCAGGCCCCAGGCACTTAGCATTTGGCAGACGATGGCAACTAGCTTGAATTTAATAACATAATATTGTCTTTATTACATTTATGGCAAAAACTTTTTAACAATCATTTACCTTTTATTTACGTCAAGTTTCCATTCATGATTGACCTACACATTTTTATTTACTCATTTAATAAATTAGTCAACTGAAAAACAACAACTGTCAGAAACCATGGAAATGAAAGGCACAACACAATGTTTTCAAAGATGAAAAACACAATGGAGACATACAACAGCAGATCTCAAGAGGCAGAAGAAAGCACTCAGGAACTAGAGAACAAGATACCTGAAATGGCACAATAAAAATAATCAAATAAATATGAAATCAGTCATTATAGGAAGAATTGAGGGTCAAAAGGCTTTAAGACTTTGTTCTGATTTGCTAAAACTGCCATTTTGCAAAACACCAGAAATGGATTGGCTTTTCAAAAGGGGATTTTATTGGGTCAAAAATCTACAGTTCTGAGGCCATAAGTTTCCAAACTGAGGCATCAACAGGTGGATACCTTCACTGAAGTACGGCTGATTGTGTCCGGAACAATTCTGTCAGCTCAGAAGGCATGTGGCTGGTGTCTGCTGATCCTTTGCTCCTGTATTGTTTCAAAATGGCTTTCTCCAAATGTCTCTGAGTATTTGTCTTAGCTCCTTTCTCCCAGGTATTTGTCTTGCTTCTTTCTCCCAGGACTTTTCTCTCTAAGCATCTGGGGGTCTTTTCTTAGCTCCTCCAGGGCAAACTCTGGGCTTCATCTCTTAGCTTAGCATCTCCAAACATCCTTCTGTCTGCGTCTTCAAGCATCTCTAAATATCTCTGCCATCTCCAGCTCCTGTCTCTCTTGCTGAGTCTCTTACGGGACTCCAATGACCTAATTAAGACATAGTCTGAATGGGTGGGGCCACACCTCCATGGAAATGATATAATCCAAATGTCTCACCTACAGTTGGGTGAGTCACATCTACATGGAAACAACCTAATCAAAGAGTCACACCCTCAAAAAGATTAATGTCTGCCCCAACAAGTTTACATTAAAGAACACAGCTTTTTGGGGGACATAATTGATTCAAACTGGCACATTCCACCAACTGGACCCCAGAAACACATGTTCTTTACAAATGCAAAGTACATTCATTCCATCACAATATCCAAATGCTTAAATCATTTAAGTAACAATAGGTAAGTGCAAGATCTTATCAAAATCAAATAGAGGCATGGTCTTTCATAAGGTGAAATTCCCCTCTGGCTGTGGACCTGTGAAACCTAGAACAAGCTGTCTGCTGCCAATATACAAAGGAGGGAAATTCATAGGATGAACATTCATATTGCCATAGGAATAAATTGGAAGGAAAACAAGAGTTAAAATGTCTGAAACAGTTCCTAAAAACCACAGGGCAAATTTCATTAGATTTCAAAGTCTGAGAGTCATTTACAAAATGATGTTTTATCCTTGGGGCTTGAGAGAGTGGAAGTCCCACCCTTTCCAAAGGTCTTCATGGCAGCCCTTTTCTCACCAAATTATGGGGTGAGGGTTCCAACATATCCATGCTTTGGGGAGAACATCTTCTTTGCCCCACTCTCCACAAGCACTTGGGTGCCACCCAGACTTTGCATCTCTGGGGCAAAAGCTCTCCTTTCTCTGAAAAGTGGTGGTCAGACTCTACCAAATTACCAGAGAATGTGCTTGTGATGGTTAGGTCCATGTGTCAACTTGGCCAGGTGATGGTGCCCAGGTGTCTATCCTGTTACTGCAAGTGCGCTTGCAACTGGATAATACACCAGAAGACTGATTTATTAAATCATCAGTCAATTGATTGCATCTTTGACTGATTACATCAAGAAGGGTGTGGCTTCCACAATGAGATAATTCAATACGCACTATTTAACCCAAACAGTTGAAGACTTTTAATGGAGAAGAGAGAGAACTTTTGTTCTTGAGCCATTCAGCCTCTCCTGGATTGTTCATCAAAGACCTTCAATGGCGATGCCAGCTCACTGTCTGCACTCTGAAATTTGGACTCATACATCCTACCCTACAGAATTTGGACTCATGTATCCTGCACTACGGAATTTGGACTTGTGCATTGCCACAGTTGTGTGAGACACCTTTATAAAATCTCTTATTTACAGTTATCTCCTGTTGGTCCTTTTTCCCTAGAGAACCCTAACTCATAAAGCTTGGTACAGGAGTGTTTTTTTGAGAAACATAAACTTAAAATGGGCTTTTATAATTGGTTTCTGCTCTGATTAGATTCAAAGAAACTAATGATGGTATTTTCAATAATCAAGATGGCACTGAAAATCCATGCTGGGATTTGGCAATGGAGATAAGCAAAATATCATCATTTGATTCTCCTGATCATACTCTTGCATGAGGCAAGGCTCTGGGTGACAGTATTTTTGACTCCTTAATGGAGTTTATTGGAGTTAAAAGGTATAATGAGGTTGGCTGGTTGTTCTCAGATACTTTGGATAGAGTCATAAGAGAAAGGGATGAGCTGAAAACTTCAGATTTGAAATTTAAACCCCATATGACAAATGCAAATATTTCTATGTGTGTCCTGAAAGAAAATCTTATTTCCTGTGGTCACAGACTTGAGATTTCTGAAACCCAGACCCAGAATCTCATTGTGTGAGTAGCAGATTTACAACATAAGCTAAAATCTCAACCTCACAGGGTGTCTGCTCTTAAAGCAAAGATGTTGATTGGAAAAGAATGGTATCCTGAAAATTGGGATGGTGACATATGGGATGAAAATAATGACAGGTGGGACATTGAAACCTGGATTCTGCTTTGAGTTTTTACTAGATATGCCTGTAATGGTCTGCCCTGAGGTAAGACCCTCCCCTCTAATCTGTCCTGAGGAGACAGCTACCCCACCTCCAGCCTGCATTGAGGAAACAGCTTCCCAACCTCCAGTCATCCCTGAGCAGCCTGCCATCCAAATTCTACCTAAAGAGATTAACCTTTCAGTGCCTGCTATACCTGTAATCGTCTGCCCTGAGGAAGCAGTACTCACACCTCTGTCTGGAGAGATTAATCCTGTTTCACTGGATGAAACTGTAATGGAATATCCTGAGGTAATTTGTTTGAAGGATACTTCTAATTCTTTTCATGAATGACCCTCACCACTGCTCTTTACTTAAAAACATAAATAGACAAAAGTCCCAACAGGCCCTGAAAGGTGAGGTACAAAATGTGACCCATGAGGAAGTATGCCATATTCCAAAAGAACTGCATGAGTTTTCCAATTTATATAGACATAAATCAGAGGAATATGAGTGGGAAGGGATACTAGGGTTGTTGGATAATGATGGAAGGAGTATTAAGTTTTATCAGTCTGAACGTATTGATATGGACCCACAAAGCAGAGATTCTGCCTACAATGCTGTAGCTTGAGGGGTTAAAAAGGGCATTAATGGTTTGGCTGAAACATGATTCAAAGGTGGCTAACATTACCTGAGGTCAAAATGCCAGAACTCCTCTGGTATAATGCAGAGGAGGGGATCCAAAGGCTTTGAATGACTGGAATGTTAGAGTGAATTTATCATGGAAGATACACACACGCCTCAGGAATGTCCAGAGGACACACTTTTATCAGGGACTGTGAAGAATAAATTTGTGAGACTAGCTCCATCATACTTGAAGAGCTCTGTAGTCACCCTTCTCTATAGGTAAAGTATAACTATGAACTGCTGTCTTTGAGCTGGAATCCTTAAACACAGTGGACATAATCAGATTCCAAGTTGGCAGAATCCACATGGCATCAGTTAATCACCAAAGACAAGTGGGCATGGTTGAACAGCAGGCTCAAAATAGCAGTCAAAATAATCTGACTTGCAGAGACTTATGGTTTTGGCTAGTAGATCATGCAGCACCTAGAAGTAAAATAGATGGGAAGTTTACTAAATTCTTGTTTGCACTGTATAAGCAGAATTCTAAATCAAGTGAACAAAAGTCTAACTTGAATTACCAAAACAGAAAGCCATGGTCCCTTAATCATTTCCCAAACTTGAGACAGTTTACTGACCCAGAAGCCTTTGAATGAGATGAAGGACCCTGATACACTGCCAAAAATTTATACTGTTAATTTCCTCCCAGCCTTCCCCATGGGAACCTACCACCTTTTCCCAGTTTAACCATGCATTGTGGAAAAGGAAATTATCAGATATTTGGGGGATTATTAGACACTGGCTCAGAAGCGACATTCATTCCAGGAGACCCAAAATCTCACTCTGGTCCACCACTCAGAGTAGTGGCTTATGGAAGTCAGGCAGTCAATGGAGTTTTAGCTCAGGTCTATCTCAAATTGGTCCCAGTGGGTCCCTGACCCATTCTGTGGTTAACTCCCCAGTTCTGGAATGCATAATTGGAATAGATATGCTCAGCAACTGACACAATCCCCACATTTGTTCCCTAACTCATAGAGTGATGGCTATTAATGAAGGGAAGGCCAAGTGAAAGCCACTAGAACTGCCCCTACCTAGCAAAACAGTAAACCAGAAGCATCACTGGACTCCTCATGGGATTGCACAGATGAGTGCCATTCTTAAGGACTTGAAGTATGCATTGGTGGTGATTCCCACCATATCCACATTCAACTCTCCTATTTGGCATGTGCAGAAAACAGATCGATATTGGAGGATGACAGTGGATTATTGTAAGCTTATCCAGGTGATGACTCCAATTGCAGCTGCTGTTTCAGATGTGCTGTCATTGATTGAGCAAATCAAGACATCCCCTGTTATGTGGTATGCAGTTATTGGTCAGGAAATGCTTTTTTCTCAATATCTGTTAGTAAGGAACACTAGAAGCAGTTTGCATTCAGTTGTCAAGATGAGCAGTATACATTCACTATGCTACCTCAGGGGTATATCAAGTCTCCATCCCTATGTCATAATATTGTCTGCAGGGGACTTGATCATTTCTTCCTCCCACAAGACATTACACTGGTCCATTTTATTGATGATATCATGTTGATTGGGCCTAGTGAGCAAGAAGTAGCAATTAATCTAGATTTGTTGGTAAGGTATTTATGTGGCAGAGTATGGTAGCTAAATCCAACAAAAATACAGGCACCTTCCACCTCAATAAAATTTCTTGGTGTCCAGTGGTGTGGGGCATATTGAGATATCCCTTCTAAGGTGAAGGATAAGCTGTTGCATCTGGCCTCTCCTATTATCAAAAAAAGAGGCAAAACTAGTTGGTCTCTTTGGATTTTGGAGACAACATATTCGTCATTTGTGTGTACTTCTCTGGCCCATTTACTGAGTGGCCAGAAAAGCTGCAAGATTTAAGTGGGAACTGGAACAAGATGAAGCTCTATGATGGGACCAGGCTGCTGTGCAAGTTGCTCTGTCACTTGGACCATATGATCCAACAGATCCAATGGTGCTGAAAGTGTCAGAAGTAAATGAAGGTTATATCTGGAGACTTTGTCAGACCCCTATATGAGAATCACAATGCAGGCCCTTAAGATTTTGGAGTAAAGCCTTGCCATGCTCTGCAGGTAAACTCTCATTTTGGGATATAGCTTTTGTCCTGTTACTGGGCCTTAGTAGAAATCAAATGCTTAACCATAGACCACCAAGTCACCATGATACCTGAGTTGTCTATCATGAACTGGGTGATGTTAGACCCACCAAGCCATAAGTTGGGCATGCACAGCAGCACTTGGTCATAAGATGGAAATGGTATATAGGAGATAGGGCTCAAGCAGTTCCTGGAGGCACAGTAAGTTACACAAGACAGTGGTCCAAATGCCCTTGGACCCTATTCTTGCCACATTACCTTCTCTTTCCACTCCAGAGCTATAGCCTCTTGGGTACTTCCTCACACTCAGTTGACTGAGGAAGAGAAAACTTGGGCCTGGTTTACAAATGGTTCTGCATGATATGCAGGTAATACCCAAAAGTGGACAGCTGCAGCACTTCAGCCCCTTTCTGAGATGCCCCTGAAGGACAGTGGTGAGGGGAAATCCTCCCATGGGCAGAACTTCAATGAGTGCACCTGGTTTTTCATTTTGCTTGGAAGGGCAACTGGCCAGAGGTGTTTGTATATTGATTCATTGGCTGTTCCAATCATTTGGCTGGATGATCAGGGACTTAGAAGGAACATGAGTGGAAAAATGGTGACAAAGATATCTGGTGAAGAGGTGTGTGAATAGACTTTTCTGAGTGGGCAAAAAAAAAACCATGAAGATATTTGTGTCCCATGTGAATGCTTACCAGAGGGTGACTTTAGCAGAGGAAGATTTTAATAATCATGTGGATAAGATGTGGATACCATTCTGTGGATACCAGTCAGCCTCTTTCTCCAGCCACTCCTCTCATTGCTCATAAGCAAAGTGGTCATGGAAAGGGCAGTGATTTGTTCTAACTGGAATAGATATGTACTTTGGATATGGGTTTGCCTTCCTTGGACACAATACTTCTGCCAAAAGTACCATCTGTGGACTTACAGAATGTCTTATCACCATTATGGTATTCCACACAGCATTGCTTCTGATCAAGGATCCCACTTCACAGCAAATGAAGTGAGATAATGGGCTCATTCTCATGGAATATTCTGCTCTTACCATGATCCCCATCAATCAGAGGTAGCTGCATTGTTAGAATGGTGGAATGTCCTTTTGAAAACTCAATTCGAGTGCTAATTATGTGGCACTACCTTGCAGGGCTGGGACAGTGTTCTCCAGGATGCTGTGTATGCTCTGAATCAGGATCCACTCTATGGTTCTGTTTCTCTTATAGCCAGGATTCATAGGTCCAGGAATCAAGGGGTAGACATAGGAGTGGATCCTCTCACTATCACTCATAGACATCCACTAGGAAAATTTTTGCTTCCTGTCCCTGCAACATTAAGCTTTGCTGGTCTACAAGTCTTAACTCCTCTTCCACCAGGAGACACAACAATTATCCAGTTGAACTGGAAGATAAGACTGCCACCTGGCCACTTTGGGCTTCTCATGCTTCTGAATCAACAGGCAAGAAAGGGGATTATTGTACTGGCTGGGGTTATTGATCTTGACTATCAAGGGGAAATAGCACTGCAACTATAACATAGAGATAAAGAAGTGTTTTCCTAGAATACAGGAGATCCCCTAGGGCTTCTCTTAGTACTACATGCCCTGCCATTAAAGTCTTCTTGCAGCTCATAGTAAATTATGAGAGGAAAGAGATAAGCTGAGAACTGAAAACTTGTGTACAAAGGAAACAGAAATTGATGCTCTGGAGAACTCTGGGCTTCCAGAAAGAGAAATCCCAGAGGCTATAGCCTCATGTGAGGATTGACAAAACCTATAACCAGCCATCCATTTCAGTACAAGCCAGTACTGGAGAAGAAGTTATCCAGAAAGGATTTGTGAAAAGTTCTATTGTCTGATGCTTTTGATCCCTGTAAGCTGCATGCAAGGCAAACACTTTTCTTGCAAGATCTGTATAGATGGAAACACTGCCAGTCTGAACTAAATGGGACAGAAAAGGGATAGATTCTTCAGAGAAGTCAGAATGACCCAATCCAGGCAGGAGTACCAATGGCCCAGAAACTTCAAGAATGAAAATTTGGCTCATCGCACCAGGCAAAGAACCATGGCCAGCTGAAGTGCTTGCTGAGGTTAAAGGAAACATGGTTCAGATAGGGAAGAAGGTAGTGATAAACATGAACTAAGACCATGTGATCTGTTTCAGAATTGAGGACTATGATGGCATTTATATTTCCCCTTGTTTTGTTATGAGGATGTTTGTATTTGTACATAAAGCAAACATCTTTGTTTTCTTCTATATGTTATCCATTTATCATGTGACATAAGTTGCATTGATCCTTACATAGTATTTAAATTAGAGTATATCAAGTATAACGGTGAATGTTACTTAAGGACTTGCACCCTCTTCTGGAGTGATTTAGTGCATTTCAAGTTCTGTGCAAGAAAACAGTATTTTTAGGTGAAACATATGTCTGGTTTATGTTCTATTTAGAGATTAGATATGGTTTAAGGGGATGTGTATAGCTGCCAAGTTGATAAGGGGTGGACTGTGTTGGACTAGGTTAATGTGTCAGCTTGGCCAGGTGATGGTGCCCAGGTGTCTGGTCAAGCAAACACTGGCCTGTTACTGCAAGGACTTTTGTAGTTGGTTAATAAACCAGAAGTCAGGTTTATTAAATCATCAATCAATTGATTGCCTCTGTAACTGATTACATCAAGAAGCGAATGGCTTACTCAAAGAGTTAATTCAATCAGCTGGATTTAACCAATCAGTTGAAAACTACTAAGAGAGAATAAGGATAACTTTACTTCCTCAGCCAGCCAGACTCTTCTGGAGGTTTCATTAAAGACCTTCACTGGAGTTGCCAGCTCTCTGGCTGCCCTATGGAATTTGGAGTTGTGCATCCTGCCCTATGGTATCTGCAATCATGCATCCCCACAGTTGTCTGAGACCTTATAAAATCTGATATTTACAGATACCTCCTGTTGGTTCAGTTTCCCTGGAGAACACTGACTAATGCAGTGTTCCAACCTCTCTGAGGTTCTGAGTTGCAGAACTCTGGTAGAAGGTGCACCCTCTGCCTCTAGGGCAAACTCACCCTTTCCACATAAATGGGTTGCTCTGCTCTCCTTGCCAAACATTTCTTGGCTTCAGAATTGGCTTCCAGGGTTTTGCATTCTCTGAAGAAAATTTTCCTTGAATCTGTCCCTTTTCTGTTCATTTTAGTCCAGACTGGCAGTGCCTCCATCTATACAGATCTTGTAAAAAAAATTCTTGGCCTTGAATGTAGCTTACAGGGGTCAAAGAATCAGACAATGGAGCTTTCCACAAATCCTTTCTGGATGACTTCATCTCCAATACTGGCTTGTACTGAAATGGATGGCTGGTTCCAGATTTTTTTAAATCCTCATGTGGGGCTGTATCATGTAGGGTTTCACTTTCTGGAAGCCCGGAGTTCTCCACAGCATCAATTTCTGTTTTCTTTGTACCCAAGTGTTTAGTTCTCACCTTACTTATTTCCTTGCATAATTTAATATAAGCTGCATTTTCCACATTTGATTTAGAGATGTCTTCAGGTCAGTATCCCAGCTTGTTGCTTTCAATGTCTGCCTTCCATCTGACATCAGGACTCAATTTTGCCAAATTTTCCACCACTTTACAACAAGGATCTCTTTCTTCAAGTTGACAGTTACATGTTCGTCATTTCTGTTTAAGTCGTCACCACAAGTATCTTCAGAGTCTATATTTCTACCAGCAGTCTCCTCAAAGCAGCCTGGGCCATTTCTATCAAGCTCCTCATAATTCTTTCAAAATCTTCCCCTTATCCATTTAAAAATCCATTCCAAAATGTTTGGAATTTGCAAACTCAGCAGACCCCACTTCTCTGATAGCCAAATCCATGGTTTGCTAAAACTTTCATTATGCAAAATACCAGAAATGGATTGGCTTTTATAAAGGGGATTTATTAGGTCAGAAATTTACAGTTCTGAAGCCATAGAAATGTCCAAATGAAGACATCAAAAAGAGGATACCATCACTGAAGAATGGTTGATGGCATCTGGAACACCTGTCAGCCAGGCAGGAAGGTGGCTGGTGTCTACCTGTCCTTTGCTTCTAGATTGTGTTTCAAATGGCTTTCCCACAAATGTCTCTGGATGTCTTTCTTAGCTCCTCTCTCTCAGCTCTTCTGCATCTTTGCTTTTCTCTTCCAGGACATTTCTCTCTAAGCCTTCTTAGCTTCCCCAGGAATACATCTCTTGGCTTAGTATCTCAAGCATCCCTTTCTGTCTCTCTTCCTGAGCATCTTGAATGACCACAGTGATCTAATTAAGACCTAACCTGAATGGAGGGCACACCTACATGGAAATGATCTCATCCAAATGTCTCATGTACAGTTGGGTGAGTCAAATCTACATGGAAACAACCTAAAAAATTCACACCCTAATCAAAAACTTTAATGTCTGCCCCCACAAAATTACATTAAAGAACATGGCTTTTCTGGGGGACATAACAGATCCAAACTGGAACTTACTTACAAACAACAAATAGAAAAATGGCAGAAGAAAGTCCTGCATTATAAGTAGTTATGATATATGTAAGTGTATTAAACTCCCAAGTCAAATGGCAGAGATTGCCAGAATGGATTAAAAAGCATGACAAAACTGCACTGTTTAGAAGGGACTCAACTTAAATTTAAAGACATAACTAGGTTGAAAGAGAATATTTGGAGAAATTTATCATGAATATAATAACCAAAAGAGAGCTATGGTTGTCATATTAATATCATATAAAATAGACTCTAAGTCAAAAACTCTATGAGGAACTGTACCAGTTCTCTGAAACTGCCATTATGCAAGACACCAGAAATGGATTGGCTTTTATAAAAGTGATTTATTAGGTTACAAATTTACAGTTCTATGGCCATAATATTGTCTAAACTAAGGTATCACCAAGAAGATACACTCACTGAAGAAAGGTTGATGGCATCCAGAACACCTCTGTCAGCTGGGAAGACATATGGCTGGTGTCTGATGGTCCTTTGCTCCTGGGTTGCATTTCAAATGGCTTTCCCCAAAATGTCTCTGGGCTTCTGTCTCTTATCTTCTTTCAGCTCTCTGCTTGTTTCTCCTTGGGGGGGGGGTGGGTTCTCTCTAAGCATCTGGGTGTCTTCTCTTAGCTTCTCCACAGCAAACTCTTAGCTTCTCTCCAGAATATCTCTGTCACCTTCTCTGGGCTCCTTCTCTCCATGAGCTCTCTTAAAGTACTCCAGTGAACTAATCACTGGATGTGTGGAGTCACATTTCCTTGGAAATTGTCTAATCAAACTGTCTCACCTACAGTTGGGTTGGTTACATCTTCATGGAGACAACCTAATCAAAAGATCCCACCCTAATCATAAGGCTAATAAGTCTGCTCCTACAAGACTGCAGTAAAGATCATGGCTTCTGTGGGGGATAAAATAGATCCAAACCAGAAAAAGGACAATGAATGCACTTAGATACTGATATAGGGGTCAATTCAAGAATAAGACATAACTATTATAAATATATATGCAACTAGTGGAAAAGCCTCAAATTATATGCAGCTTGTATTGACTTATTTGAAGGGAAAAATAGATATTTCTCTATTATTGGAGAATAGTCAAGTACATCACTTTCAAAAATGTTTAGAACATCTGGAGAGAAGACTAACAGGAATAGAAGACTGAACAACACTCTAAAACAACTAAACCTAACATATATAGAATATTTCACCCAGCAGCAGAAGGATGAACATTCTTTTCTAGTGAACATGTATCATTCTCTGGGAAAGATCATATGATACATCATGAAACAGGTCTCAATGAATTCAAAGATATGGAAATCATAAACTGTATCTTCTCTCAACACAGTGTAATGAAGCTAAAGATCAATAACTGGAATAACTGGAAAATTCACAAATATGTGGAAATTAAACAATGGACTGTTAAGCACCAACTGAATCAGAGATGAAATTACAAGGGAAATGAGGAAATATTTTTTTGAGGCAGTTGAACTGGAAACAGCAAAAAAACAAAACAAAACAAAACAAAACAATGATGAGATGTATGCTATGGTTCTAAATGCTTACCTTAAAAAGAAGAATGATATCACATCAGAAGCCTAACCTAACCACTGGAGAATCTATTTAGAAACAGAAGAGCAAAGTAATCCCAAAGTGAGCATAAGGAAGGAAATAAAATACATTAAAGTGGAGATAAATGAAGTAGTGAATAAAAAAAAATAGAATCAACAATACTGAATGTTTATTCTATGAAAAGGTAAATAAAATCAACAAGCCAATAGCTAGACTGACATAAAATAAAAGAGAAGGGACAAAAATAATTAATATCAGGATGAAAGCACCATAGCAGCATACTATGAACAACTGCACATCAGTAAATTAGGTAACCTAGATCACACGGACGAATTCTTAGAAACACGCGTGACCTACCCAGACTCGAAGAATAGAAGACTTCAACAGACTAATAACTATCAAAGAGCTTGAATCAGTATTCAAAAACTTTCCAACAAGAAAATTCCAGGAAGACATGGCTTCATGGGTGAATTTAACAAACATTCCAATAAGATTTAGCACCAATGCTGCACAAATTCTTTCAAAAAAATGGAAGAGGAAGGAACACTCTAACTCATTCTATAAGGCCAACATCACCCTCATGTCAAATCAAGATAAAGACAACACAAGAAAATAAAATTGCAGGCCAGTATTCTTCAAGAATATAGATGCAAAAATCTTCAACAAAATACTAGCAAACTGAGCATAGGAAAGCAGAGCATGGTCAAAGAATTGTACACCATAATCAAGTGGTATTGATTTCAGATATACAAGGTTGATTCAACATAAGAAATCAGTTAATGTAATAGACCACATTAACAGAACTAAGAAATAGCAAACCACATGATCATTTCAATTGACACAAAAAAGGGATTTGACGAAATCTGGCATCTCTTTTTGATAATAAAAACAATTAGAAATCTAAGAATAGAAGGAAATTTCCTTATCATGAAAAAGGGGATATATAAAAACCCACTACTAACATCATACTCAATGGTGAAAGACAGAGATCTTTTTGTCTAACATCAGGAAAAAGACAAAGGATGCCCAATGTCACCACTGATGCAATTCAACATTTTACTGGAAGCTTTGGCCAGGGCATTTAAGCAAGAGAAAGAAGTAAAATGCATCCAAGTTGGAAAAGAAGATGCATAACTTCCCCTACTTGCAAGTGACATAATCCTATATACAAAACGTCCTGAAAATCCACAAAAAGCCACTAGAACTAATAAATTCAGCAAATCAGAGCAAATAAGATCATCATTCGAAAATCAGTAATGTTTCTGTACACTAGTACTGAATAATTGGAAGAAGAAATCAAAGGAAAAAATCATTTACAGTAGTGTTCCAGTTTGCTAAGTCTGCCAATATGCAAAATACCGGAAATGGATGGGCTTTTATGAAGGATATTTATTGAATTACAAATTTAGAGTTTTAATGCTGTGAAAATGTCCAAATTAAGGCATCAACAAGAGGATATCTTCACTTAAAAAAGGCTGATGGCTCCTGGAACACCTCTATTAGCTGGGAAGGCACATGGCTGGCATCTGCTGGTCCTTTGCTCCTGGGTTGCATTTCAAAATGGCTTCCTCCCAAACATTTCTGGGATTTTCTCTCTCTTAGCTTCTCTCAGCTCTCTGCTTGGTTCTCCTGGGGTATTTCTCTCTAAGCATCTGGGGGGCCTCTTTTAGCTTCTCTGGGGCTTCTTCTCTTAGCTTAGCATCTCCAAACATCCTTCTGTCTGCTTCTCCCCGCATCTCCAAGCATCTGTGTTTGTGTCAGCTCTCAGCTCTCTTAAAAGACACCAGTGATCTAATTAAGTGCCACCAAGAAGGGGTAGGGTCACACTTCCAAGGAAATGATCAAATCAAAATTTTCACCCACATCTCCATGGAAATAACCCAATCAAAATTCCCCACCTTAGGAGAGGAACCTAAGATGGTGGCTAGGTGAGACAGAGAAAAAAAAAACACCTCCATGGAAAACACTAGATAAAAAACCAGAAAGTGACCTAGAACACCACTTACAAAGTAGCACCAGCTGGACAAGTTCTGCTAAAGCCACAGGGAATGTGCATTTTGTGAAACCAGGAGTCTGCATTCTGAAAAGAGTGAGTGAGTCAGCTGAGTTCCTCCGCCATGCTGCGGTGTGGGGAAATGGTGGGTTGGCATTTAAACAACAGCAAAAAAAGAAGCCTGGGAACAGCTGCAGATAAGATGGGAGCAGTCTGGACTAATGCCTTGGTGTCTGGGGAGGAGGATACCCTTTCCCACACCCACTGCTGATTGTCTCAGGTTCAGGGGAGCAAAGGGGAGCCAAAAGGAGAAAAAAAATGCACGACTTGCAGCCATCTCCCCAGTGGGTGGGGCTACTCCTGCCCAGGGCCAAACACACAGCACAGAGCTGAGCCAAGAAACCCAGCCTGACAGGGAGTCTTTCCCACAGCACCGCTCACATGACACAATATCGGCCATGGACAGTGGCCTTGAATACAACCATGGCTGATTGTCCTGGAGCTGGGAGGGTGGAGCTGTGTGGAAAGGGGGAAGTTAATGCATCCCATTCAACCATCTTTGAAGCAGACTGGGAATGCCCCTACACAGCCTGGATCCCAGGGCTTTCCTGGAGGCTGTCAGTCACTTGTGACATGGCATGGCCCTCCCCAACTCAGCAGAGGTCCTGGAAAAGCACAGCATGGAGGGGGAAACCGCTTGGAAATCCCAGGGAACCTATGCCAATGCCAAGGACTTTTGTGTCAGCAGCAGAGAACAGCCTTAAATCTCCGGGAACACCTGGGAGGTTTGATTATTAAACCTTCCCTTCCTCCCTAACTGCTCAGGCACATGACCCTCATTGAGGGCAGACAGCACCAACAACACACCCAAATTAAGTGCACCAGTTGGACCTCACAAGAATCAGATCCCCACACACAACAAGGTTGGGGAGAACTGACTTAAGGGGAATAAGTGACTCACAGATGCCATCTGCTGGTTAGTTAGAGAAAGTGTATGTCACCAAGCTGCAATTCTAACAAATTAAAGATCAAGTAAAGCAAATGCCAAGAGGCCAAAAACAACAGAAAATCCTAAAGCATATGATAAAACCAGATGACATGGAGATCCCAAACCCAAACACTCAAATCAAAAGATCCAAAGACACACAGTACCTGGCAGAATTAATCAAAGAACTACAGACAGGCAATGAGGGCATGGCACAGAAAATAAAAGACTTGAAGAGGAGCATGGCACAGAATATAAAAGACATAAAGAAGACCCTAGAAGAGCATAAAGAAGATACTGCAAGAGTAAATAAAAAAATTAGAAGATCTTATGGAAATTAAAGAAGCTGTAGGCCAAATTAAAAAGACTCTGGATACTCATAATATGAGATTAGAGGAAGTTTAACAACAACTCAGCCTCCTCGAGGAGCACAGAATAGAAAATGAAAGAACAAAAGAAAGAATGGGGGAAAAATCGAAAAAATTGAAATGGATCTCATGGATATGACAGACAAAATAAAACATCCAAATTTAAGACTCATTGGTGTCCCAGAAGGGGAAGAGAAGGGTAAAGGTCCAGAAAGAGTATTCAAAGAAATTGTTGGGGAAAACTTCCCAAACCTTCTACACAATATAAATACACAAAGCATAAATGCCCAATGAACTCCAAATAGAATAAATTCAAACAAACCCACTCCAAGACATATTCTGATCAGACTGTCAAATACGGAAGAGAAGGAGCAAGTTATGAAAGCAGCAAGAGAAAAGCAATTCACCACATACAAAGGAAACAGCATAAGACTAAGTAATGACTACTCAGCAGTCACCATGAAGGCAAGAAGGCAATGTTATGACATATTTAAAATTCTGAGACAGAAAAATTTCCAACCAAGAAGACTTTATCCAGCAAAACTCTCCTTCAAATTTGAGGGAGATCTTAAATTTTTCACCGACAAACAGATGCTGAGAGAGTTTGCCAATAAAAGACCTGCCCTACTTCAGATACTAAAGCAAGCCCTATCGATAGAGAAACAAAGAAATGAGAGAGATGTACAGAATTTTAACAGACATATATAGACTATTACATCCCAGGTCACTGGGACACACATTCTTCACTAGTGATCACGGATCTTTCTCCAGAATGGACCATATGCTGGAACATAGAAGCCTCAATAAATGAAAAAAAATTGAATTTGTTCAAAGCACATTCTCTGACCACAGTGGAATACAAATAGAAGTCAATAACCATCAGAGACTTGGAGACTTCACAAATACCGGGAAGGTAAAAATGAGGGGGAGATGAAAACATTCCCAGATAATCAAAAGCTGAGGGACTTCATCACCAGTAGATCAGTCCTAAGCAGGCTGAAAGGAAGGGACACTAAACAATTGACTGAAACCACATGAAGAAATATACATTTCCAGTAAAGATCACATGGTAAATATAAAGACCAATACTATTGTATTGTTGATTTATAACTCCACTATTTACTTCCTACAGGATCTAAAATACATAAACTGTAATGATAAATCGGTGGTTTTGGACTCAATGTAAAATATGTAATTTTTGACAAGAACTACATAAAGGTGGGGGAATGGAGGAGTATAGGAACACAGTTTACGTGTCCTATTGAAGTTAAGTTGGCATCAAAGAAAAATAAGATTGTTATAGATTTAAGATGTTAAATTTAAGCATCATGGTAAACAGAAAGAAAGTATCAGAGAATATGACGAAAGAGATGAAATGTAGAGTAGGGGTTCCAAGAAGTGGGGGAAGGGGCAATGGGGAGTTAAGAAATGAGAGTAGGGCTTTTGTTTGGGGTGAAGGGAAACTTCTAGAAATGGATGGTGGGAAGGTGATAGCATTGCAACATTCTACATGTGATTAATCCCACCAGTGGAATGCTAGGGAGGGGTGGAATAGGAAGATTTAGGCTATATGTATCTTTCCACAATTGAAAAAAGAAAAAAAAAAAAGACAGTCTAAATAGATGACAATTAAATGCCAAGAATGATCCTGGATGGGATCTGAGGTCGGAGGAGAGGAGGCTCAAAGGGACACAGATGGGACACAAGAAAAAAAAAAAAAGGAAATATAGAATGCAAGCTTTTTATCAATGTTGAATTTCTTAAACTTCTTAGCTCTTTTAGTGAGATTGCATAAAATAACGTTCTTGTCCATGGGAAAGGTATATATGAATTATATTGTTTGTTCAAAGATGTGTGCAGCTTGCTCTCATATGTTCAGAGGACAGAGCAATAGATGATGGGTGATAGGGAGGGAGGGAGGGAGGGAGAGAGGGAGGGAAAGAAAGAGACAGTGGTGTGACAGGTTCTGAAAGGTGATGGATTGGGGTATTGGGGGAGGGGTGTCAGGGTACGATGGAGTTCTATGTATGGGGTTTGTACTGTTTTTGCAACTGTTCCTGTAAGATTGAACTTATTTCAAAATAAAATTTATTATTAAAAAAACAGCATAAATAAAGGCACTGCTATCGGCCTTAGTTTATAGAAGAAACAAGAGTGGAATTTGCCCAAATACCAAACAATGGAAGCTGTTCTCGTTTAAGTGTATTAGGTCCCCCAAAACACCATTATCTTTGATGCAATCTTGTGTGGGCAGATGTATCAGTGGTGATTGTAAATTCTTTGAATGTTTCCATGAAGATGCAACCCACCCAACTGTAGGTGATAACTCTGATTAGATAGTTTCCATGGAGGTGTGGCCCTGCCCATCCAGTGTGAGCTTTGGTTAGTTTACTAGAGCACTATATAAGCTCAGACAGAAGGAGCAAGCTTGCCACAGCCAAGAGAGACACTTTGAAGAATGCACAGGATGTGAGGGAGGAGCTGCAGATGAGAGACAGTTTGAAGATGGCCATTGAAAGCAGACTTTTGCTCCAGAGAAGCTAAAAGAGCACAAATGCCCCAAGAGCTACTAAGAGTGACTTCTTCGAGGAGCTGCAGCCTAGAGAGGAATGTCCTGGGAGAAAGAAATTTTGAAATGAGAACTCTGGAGCAGACTCCAGCCACATGCCTTCCCAGGTAACAGAGGTTTTCCGGATGCCGTTGGCCATCATCCAGTGAAGGTATCTGATTGTTGATGTGTTACCTTGGACACTTTATGGCCTTAAGACTGTAAGTTTGTAACAAAATAAACCCCCTTTGTAAAAGCAAAAAAAAAAAAAAGTTCCCCACCTTAATCAAAAGACTGATAAGACTGGCCCCACAAGATTGCATTAAAGAACATGGCCTTTGTGGGGAGCATAATATATTCAAACTATTCAAACAAGCAGAAATAGCAATTAAAATAATCAAATATCACAATAAATCTCATCAAGAATGTGAAGGAGTTTTACATAGATCTAGAAATCATTCCTTAAATGGAAGGTTATTTCATTTTTATGGGTTGGAAGACTAAATATTGCTAAAATGTCAAATCTACCAAAAGTGATTCACAGATTCAAGACAATCCTAATCAAAATTTGCACAACCTGCCCTGCAGGAACAGAAGTGCCAGTCATCTAGCTTATATGGAAGGTTAAGGGGGCCCAAATGACCAAAGACATTTTGAAAAAGAAGAACAAAGTTGGACAATTCACACTTTCTGGACTTAAAAACTATTATGAAACACAGTAGTCAAAACAACATGGTACTGGCACAAGGACAGACATATAGACCAGTGGAATCAAACTCAAAGTTCAGAAATCAATCTTCACATTTATGACCAACTGATTTTTTACAAGGGAAGCATCTTCAGGACCTTGTATTAGGCAATCATTTCTCAGACTTCATGTCCAAAATATTAACAACAAAAGAAAAATAGATAAATGGGGCATGTCAAAATTAAAATCTTTTTGGTATTGAAGGGTTTTATCATGAAAGTAAAGACAACTGATGCATTGGGAGGAAGTATTTGGAAATCACATATCCAGTAAGATTTTAATATCCAAAACATATAAAGAAATTGTACAACTCAACAACAAAAAGACAAACACTTTAATTTAAAAGTGGTAAAAACTTGAATCAAGATTTCTCAAAGGAAGATATACAAATGATCAAAAACACATTGAAAGATGCTCAACATCATTAGACATCAGGGAAATGCAAATAAAAACCACAATGAGGTATCATTTCACATCCCTAGAATGACTACTGTTTAAAAATTGGGAAACTAAAAATGTTGAAGAAGTTGTGGAGAAATAGATATACTCATTCTTTGTTGGGAATGTAAACTGAGGCAGCCACTATGGAAGATAGTTTGGTGGTTCCTCAGAAAGTTAACTTTAGAATTATAGCATGATCCACCAAAGAATTGAAATCAGGGATTTGGACAGATTTTCACACACCAATGTTCTTAGCAACATTATTCACAATTGCCAGAAGATGGGAAAAAAACAAGTTTCTATCAGCAGTTGAATGGAAAAACAAAATGTGGTATATATGCCCAATGGAATACTATTCAGCTTTAAAAAGAATAAAGTTCTGCTACATGAGATAACAGATGATCCCTTAAAACATCAATGTTGAATGAAATAATCCCAACACAAAAGGACAAATATTATATGATCTCTCTGATATGTAGTAATTAAAACAAGCAAATTCATATAGAAAGAAGCTAGGATATAGGTTACCAGGGATCATGGTGAGTGTTGGGAATGGGGAGTTAATGTTTAAATTGCACAGATTTTCTACTTGGTGCAAGGAAAGTTTTGGTAATGGATGGTGGTGATGGTAGCACAACATTGTGAAGGAAATTAAGAACACTGTATTTTATTTATGAATGTGGTTACAAAGGGAAACTTTAGGTTGTATATGTTACTAGACTAAACATTTATTAAAAAACAAGCAACATAGGATTGTAGAACACATGTAACAAACCCTAATATAAACTGTGGAGTATAGTTAATAGAACTATTAAAATATTATTCTTTCATCAACTGTAACAAAATTACCATCAAATGAAAGGTGTTAATAGGAGTATTTTGGGGAACTGTGTAGATTCAGCATAATTTCTAAAAATTGGCAACTTCTCTATTAAAAAAAGACTCTCAAATAAATAAAGTTACTTTACACTATAAAGAACAAATAAAATCAAACTGAACTCAAAGGAAGTGGAATGAAAGGAATAATAAATATTTGTGTGAAGATCAGTGATAGAAAATAGAAAAACAATAGAGAGAATGAATGAAACCAAAAGTTGGTTCTTTGCAAAAATAGAAAGAAAATGGTGACACTTAGCTAGACTGACCAAGAAAAAGAGGAAAGACTAGATTTACTAAAATCAGAAGGAAAGTAGGATATTATTACTGGTCTTAAAGAAAAAAAAAACAGGAATATGAAAGAATACAATGGACAAGGGTATGGCAAAAATTAGGTAACGGATGAAATGGACAAATACTTAGAAACACTAAAACTACCAAAATGGTCCCAAAAATTAATAAAAATCTGAATATATAAGAATTGATAGTTAATTAGTAGTCAAAAACTTCCAAATAAAAGAAACCCAGGTTTGGATGGATTTACATTGAATTCTACCACACATTAGAATTAACACAAATTCTACTCAAACTGTTCAAAAATTAGAAGATGTGGCACATATCTCAACTAATTTTCTAAGAGGAGTAATACTCTGAAATCAACTCTAGACAATAACATCACAGGAAAGAAAAAATATAGATAATGTCTCACCAATTAAGATGGAAAAATCCTCAAGCAAATACTAGCAAACTATAACCAGCAGCATATTAAAGGGATTATGTACCATATCAAGTCAATTTATCCTAGAAATGCAAGTTTAGTTCAAAATACAAAAATAAAACAATATGGGGAGATGTCAATAAGATAGTCATATAAGATACTTCTGGCAAATGGCTACCCCTTACAATCAGTGAAAAATAGCCAGATTTTGTCAGAATCTACTCTCCCAGAATTTTGGAAAATGAGGATAGAAAAAAAACTTCACTTTATCCAGATTAGAAAAGCTAAAAACAGTAAGAGGGTCCCAGGACTTCTCCAGGTCCTTCTCCATTCCTTAGTGGCACAGCAGTTTGTGTGGCTGATGGTTTGGTGGTTTGGTAGCCTGCACATTCACATGCAGGTCCCTAGTGTCTGATTACAAGCTCACACAAATTAACTAATTGGTTGTCTTTGTACATCAGGCAGAACCCACACCTTGGAAAACTAACTCAAGTTGCATTTCTGGGTCACCTAACCTAGAATTTACCAGGGTCAGAGAGGCAGTGCAGAAGGATGGGTGGAGTTTTGGAAAGGAGCCCAGCTGCTGCAGGGGCCAAGGGTGAAAAGCTGTGATTGATTCAAACAGCACAGCTCTGGGCCTGAGGATGAGAAGCTAAGGAGAGAAATTCCTGTTTTGGAGGGGATTAGAGTCATACATACTGGGGAATTTTTAAAACTGCTGTGTATGCCCAGGGCAAAACAAATGCTCAGAAAGACCTGACTGGAACCTAGCATTTTATCAAAGGCTGAGTTTGAGTATACACTGGGCTAAGCATTGAAGAAAAGCCTTGATCCAGAGCCCATCTACACTAAAATCCTGGGAAAGAGGGACAACATGACTCCTTGAGTCGGCATATCAAAGTATTCAAATGCCCAGACTTCAACAAAAGATCATAAAGCAAACAAAGTAACAAGAAGTGTTGGCCCATTCAAAGGAACAGAATAAAAAAGTAGAATCCCAGACATTGGAACAGCTAATCAAAGATGGTAAGTCAACTCCCTCAAATAAGTTCAATGAGATAAAAGAAAACAAGGGCATAGAAATAAAGGAACTCAGGGAGATAATGCATGAACAAAAGGAGGTATTAGAAATTTTAAATAAAGGACCAAACAGAAATTCTAGTGGTGAAAAGCATAACAATGGAGGGAAAAATAATACACTGCAGGGATTCAATAGCAGATTTGAACAGGCAGAATTAAGAATCAGCAAAATTGAAGAAAGAATAATTAAAATTATTCAGTCTGAAGAGCACCAAGTGGAAAAGAATGGCAAAAAGTGGAGCAGAGCCTAAGGGACTTAGGGGCAACATGACATGTACATATATGTATTATGGGAGTCCCAAGGGTGAAGACAAAGAGAAAGGGGTAGGAAGAGTATTTGAAGATATAATGGTCAGAGATGTCCCAAGTGTGGTGAAAGACATGAATATACACATCCAAGAAGCTTATCAAACTCCAAATAGGACAAGCCAAGAGACTTACATAGGGACACATTATAATTAAACTGCCAAAGGCCAAAGACAATGAGATGAACTAAAAACGCAAGATAGAATGATTCATATCATATGAGATATCAGTAAAATAAGAACTAAATGTGCCATTTTTTTTAAATCAGAAACCATGGAGGTGAGAAGGCAATGGAATGCCATATTTAACCTGCTTAAATTTTTAAAAGCCAGCCAAGAATTCTATTTCAATTTCTGGCAAAACAATGCTTCAAATCTGAGGGAGAGATTAAAGCATTCTGAAATAAATGAAAAGAGAGGGATTTCATCACCAATAGAACTGCCCTACAAGGAATGCTAAAGGGATTTTTGCCAGTTGAAATGATGACACTAGAAGTAATGAGAAGCCATATGAGGGAATAAAGATCTCCAATAAAAGTAACTACATGGGTAAATAAAAATGCCAGTATTATTGTCCCAACTCTAAAAATATCCATTATGTAATTCTTTTTATTTTGTACATGATATAAAATAAAAATGCATAAAATAATATTTCCTTATTATTGGATGCTAAAAATATCTGGGTAATTTGGGCAAGAACATGAAGAGGATTGATGGATAGATATAAGAATACAGACTGTGCATGCTATTGAAGTTAAGTTGGTATCAATGCAAACTTGTTTCTTATAGATTTAGGATTTTAAAACTAAACCTTAAGAGGTAGGGCAAGATGGCCGATTGGTGAGCTGTGGAATTCAGTTACTCTTCTAGCACAGCTGGTAAATAGCCAGAAACTGTGTGGAATAGCCATTTTAGGGAAGTCTGTGATCAGTCATGCATATAAAAACAGTCTGGAATTGGTGGAACAGCTGAGATCACAGTGAAACATGGAAGTTTCCCTGCCATGGAGCTGGTGGGACATGCCCAAGGCATGGCAGACTGCATTGGAGCTAGTTCCCTGAGGGGAAAAGAAACAATATGTGCTGGGAGCAAGGATGGGGTCTCAACCAGGCTGCAATTGCAGAATTAAACTGAGACTGCTGAATAAAATCCCCAAGCACGGATAAGCTGAGAGCAGGCACAAAATAATTTGGGAACAATCAAACCAGAAAAGAGGAGGCAGGGCTAACAAAAACAGCAAAAACCCAGAGACTTCTGGAGTTGGACATGTTCAGAACTCTGGAAAAGGGCTGGGCTCCAACAAAAAGGGGACCATAGAAATGGGTACCAACTTCCATCTGCAAACCCAGGAAGCTGGGATCCTGCTCTGAAAAGCTGGTCTTTTTGTGTTTTTTTTCCCCCTTCTTTTCTTGCTCTCCATCTCTTTATCTTTTTGCATTTCAATAGCCCACCAGAGCTCCTGCCTCAGCTCCCCCCCCACCAAAAGGGAAGAATTAAAGTTATCTCAGAGTAACTATTCAGGTGAAAGAGATAAAAGCATAAAGGGCTTATCTTTAAATAGTCTATACTGGGACTGACAAAACTTGGAGGCTGGGGAAAGGCCTTGAAAAGGGACTTATTTTTCTTTTTTTTCTTTTGTTTTGCTTTGGAAATAACTATTCTAAGTAGTTCATTACAGAAAGACTCAAATAATTGAAATTGGCAATAGGACCCAGGCAAGAGCAGAGCGAATACAGCTCTGAGAGATAAAGCAATGAGATTGGAGAGGGAGTCAATCCCCCAAAGGGCATGACTTCCCCAAGAAAAGAGGATGGTGGGGCCCAGCTCAAGTGGTGGGCCTCCTTCATAGTACTCAGTGTGCAGGGGCTGGAATACAGAAAGCAGCTTGAGTCAGCCATGCCTCCAAGAGGGACAAGGTCTATAAAGAATTAAAGGCACCTGTGGCACCTCTTTACACTGGTGGGGGTGCAGGGTGACAAGTGCTACTTGCTGGTCAGGATAGGAAAAGCACAGACTCTAGACTCTTCACAAGAGTGTCTGGCAATCTGCAGGTTCTTATTCTCAGGGAATCTCCATACCCTCCTCTTGAGACCTGGCCCTGTCTAGACTGGAAAACTCTGATGGGAGTTGATCATATTTTGGGAGAACCTCTCACAAAAAGGTGACCTAGAGTGCTTCCTTGACCAAACAACTGGCTACCATAACCTGGCCAAATTGACACAAGAAATTAACAATCACAGTAGCATTTTAGGTAAGGGATTCTTAAGCTTAGCTGACTTAAGAGTCACCAGGGGGAGGCGGGGCAAGATGGTGGATTGGTGAGCTGCATGTTTTAGTTACTCTTCCAGGAAAGTAGGTAGAAAGCCAGGAACTGCATGGACTGGACACCACTGAGCAATTTGACTTTGGGCATACTTCATACAACACTCATGAACACGTCGAATTGCTGAGATCAGTGAAATCTGTAAGTTTTTGCAGCCAGGGGACCCGTGCCCCTCCCTGCCAGGCTCAGTCCCATGGGAGGAGGGGCTGTCAGCACTGGGAAGGAGAAGGGAGAACTGCAGTGGCAGCCCTTATCAGAAACTCATTCTACTGATCCAAACTCCAACCATAGATAGACTGAGACCAGACACCAGAGAATCTGAGAGCAGCCAGCCCGGCAGAGAGGAGACAGGCATAGAAAAAAAAAAACAACACGAAAAACTCCAAAATAAAAGCTGAGGATTTTTGGAGTTCTGGTGAACACAGAAAGGGGAAGGGCAGAGCTCAGGCCTTGAGGCGCATATGCAAATCCCGAAGAAAAGCTGATCTCTCTGCCCTGTGGACCTTTCCTTAATGGCCCTGGTTGCTTTGTCTCTTAGCATTTCAATAACCCATTAGATCTCTGAGGATGGCCCTTGTTGTTGTTTTTTTTTTAATCCTTTTTTCTTTTTCTAAAACAATTACTCTAAGAAGCCTGATACAGAAAGCTTCAAAGACTTTCAATTTGGGCAGGTCAAGACAAGAGCAGAACTAAGAGAGCTCTGAGACAAAAGGCAATAATCCAGTGGCTGAGAAAATTCACTAAACACCACAACTTCCCAAAAAAAGGGGGGTGTCCACTCACAGCCATCATCCGGTGGACAGGAAACACTCCTGCCTGTCACCAGCCCCATAGCCCAGAGCTACCCCAGACAACCCAGTGTGACAGAAGTGCTTCAAATTACACACACACCACAAAACTGGGCATAGACAGTAGCCTTCCCTGCACCCTCAGCTGGTTGTCCCAGAGTTGGGAAGGTGGAGCAGTGTGAATTAACAAAGCCCCATTTAGCCATCATTTCAGCAGACTGGGAGCCTCCCTACACAGCCCATCAGCCCAAAACTGCCCTGGGGGGATGGCACTCACCTGTGACATAGCACAGTTGTCCCTCAATAGACAACAAGGGGGTGCACGGCCTGGAAGAGGGACCCACTCACAAGTCTCAGGAGCCATATTCCAATACCAAGGACTTGTGGGTCAGTGGCAGAGACAAACAGTGACAGGACTGAACTGAAGGATTAGACTATTGCAGCAGTTTTAAAACTCCAGGAACACCTGGGATATTTGATTGTTAGAGCCAACCCCCCTCCCCGACCGCCCAGCCACACACCCCATATACAGGGTTGGGCAACACCAACTACACAGGCTAGCTTGGTACACCAATTGAACCCCACAAGACTCATGCCCCCCTCATCACAAAAGCAAAGCAGGGGAGAACTGGCTTGTGGAGAACAGGTGGCTAATGGATGCCACCTGCTGGTTAGTTAGAGAAAGTGTACTCCACAAAGCTGTAGATCTGATAAATTAGAGATAAGGACTTCAATTGGTCTACAAATCCTAAAAGAACCCTATCAAGTTAAGCAAATGCCAAGAGGCCAAAAACAACAGAAAATTTTAAAGCATATGAAAAAAATAGACAATATGGATAACCCAAGCCCAAGCACCCAAATCAAAAGATCAGAAGAGACACAGTCCCTAGAGCAACTAATCAAAGAAATAAAGATGAACAATGAGACCATAGTACAGGCTGTGAAGGATATCAAGAAGACCCTAGAAGAGCCTAAAGAAGACATTGCAAGAATAAATAAAAAGTAGATGATCTTATGGAAATTAAAGAAACTGTTGACCAAATTAAAAAGATTCTGGATACTCATAGTACAAGACTAGAGGAAGTTGAACAATGAATCAGTGACCTGGAAGATGACAGAATGGAAAATGAAAGCACAAAAGAAAGAATGGGGAAAAAAAATCAAAAAAATCAAAATGGACCTCAGGGATATGACAGATAATATAAAATGTCTGAATATAGGACTTATTTGTGTTCCAGAAGGGGAAGAAAAGGGTAAAGGTCTAGGAAGAGTATTCAAAGAAATTGTTGGGGAAAACTTCCCAAATCTTCTAAACACCATAAATACACAAATCATAGATGCCCAGTGAACTCCAAATAGAATAAATCCAAATAAACCCACTCTGAGACATATTCTGATCACACTGTCAAACACAGAAGAGAAGGAGCAAGTTCTGAAAACAGCAAGAGAAAAGCAATTCACCACATACAAAGGAAACAGCATAAGACTAAGTAGTGACTACTGAGAAGCCACCATGGAGGCGAAAAGGCAGTGGCATGATATATTTAAAATTCTGAGAGAAAAATTTCCAACCAAGAATACTTTATCCAGCAAAGCTCTCCTTCAAATTTGAGGGAGAGCTTAAATTTTTCACAGACAAAGAAATGCTGAGAGAATTTGCTAACAAGAGACCTGCTCTACAGGATATACTAAAGGGAGACCTACAGACAGAGAAACAAATAAAGGAGAGAGAGACTTGGAGAAAGGTTCAGTACTAAAGAGATTCAGTATGGGTGCATTAAAGGATATTAATAGAGACAAGGGAAAAATATATATGACAAACATATGTTTGTCTGATTCAAGAAATGCCTTCACGGTTGTAACGTTGAATGTAAATGGATTAAACTCCCGAATTAAAAGGTATAGATTTGCAGAATGGATTTTAAAAAATGAACCATCAATATGTTGCATACAAGAGACTCATCTTGGACACAGGGACAAAAAGAAATTGAAAGTGAAAGGATGGAAAAAATATTTCATACAAGCTACAGCCAAAAGAAAGCAGGTATAACAATATTAATCTTAGATAAAATCGACTTTAAATGCAGGGATGTTTTGAGACACAAAGGAGGCCACTACATACTAATAAAAGGGGCAATTCAACAAGAAGAAAGAACAATTATAAATGTCTATGCACCCAATCAAGGTGCCACAAAATACATGAGAAAACACTGGCAAAACTAAAGGAAGCAATGGCTGTTCCCACAATAATTGTGGGAGACTTCAACACATCACTCTCTCCTATAGATAGATCAACCAGACAGAAGACCAATAAAGAAATTGAAAACATAAACAATCTGATAAATGAATTGTATGTAACTGACATATATAGAACATTACATCCCAAATCACCAGGAGACACATACTTCTCTAGTGCTCATGGAACATTCTCCAGAATAGATCATATGCTGGGACATAAAACAAGCCTCAATAAACTTAAAACATTGAAATTATTCAAAGCACATTCTCTGACCACAATGGAATACAATTAGAAGTCAATAACCCTAAGAGACTTAGAAAATTCACAAATACCTGGAGGTTAAACAATGCACTCCTAAACAATCAGTGGGTTAAAGAAGAAATAGCAAGAGAAATTGCCAAATATAGAGAGACAAATGAAAATGAGAACACATCATACCAAAACCTATGGGATGCAGCGAAAGCAGTAATGAGGGGGAAATTTATAGCACTAAATGCATATATTAAAAAGGAAGAAAGAGCCAAAATCAAAGAACTAATGGATCAACTGAAGAAGCTAGAAAATGAACAGCAAACCAATCCTAAACCAAGTAGAAGAAAAGAAATAACAAGGATTAAAGCAGAAATAAATGACATAGAGAACAACAAAAAAAAAATACAGAGGATAAATATCACCAAAAGTTGGTTCTTTGAGAAGATCAACAAGATTGACAAGCCCCTAGCTAGACTGACAAAACCAAAAAGAGACGAGACCCATATAAACAAAATAATGAATGAAAAACTTGACGTAACTGCACATCCTGAAGAGATTTAAAAAATTATAAGAGGATACTATGAACAACTGTATGGCAACAAGCTGGATAATATAGAGGAAATGGACAATTTCCTGGAAACATATGAACAACCTAGACTATCCAGAGAAGAAATAGAAGACCTCAACAAGCTAATCACAAGCAAAGAGATCCAATCAGTCATCAAAAATCTTCCCACAAATAAATGCCCAGGGCCACATGACTTCACAGGGGAATTCTACCAAACTTTCCAGAAAGAACTGACACCAATCTTACTCAAACTCTTTCAAAACATTGAAGAAGATGGAACACTATCTAACTCACTTTATGAAGCTAACATCAATCTAATACCAAAACCAGGCAAAGATGCTACAAAAAAGGAAAACTACCAGCCAATCTCCCTAATGAATATACATGCAAAAATCAACAAAATACTTGCAAATCGAATCCAAAGACACATTAAAACAATCATACACCATGACCAAGTGGGGTTCATTCCAGGCATGCAAGGATGGTTCAACATAAGAAAAATAATCAATGTATTACAACACATTAACAAGTCAAAAGGGAAAAATCAATTGATCATCTCAATAGATGCTGAAAAAGCATTTCACAAAATAAACATCTGTTTTTGATAAAAACACTTCAAAAGGTAGGAATTGAAGGAAACTTCCTCAATATGATAAAGAGTATGTATGAAAAACCCACAGCCAGCATAGTACTCAATGGTGAGAGACTGAAAGCCTTCCCTCTAAGATCAGGAACAAGACAAGGATGCCCGCTATCACCACTGTTACTCAAAATTGTGCTGGAAGTGCTAGCCAGAGCAATCCGGCAAGATAAATAAATAAAAGGCATCCAAATTGGAAAAGAAGAGGTAAAACTGTCATTGTTTGCAGAGGATATGATCTTATATCTGGGAAACCCTGAGAAAATGATGATAAAGCTACTGGAGCTAATAAACAAATTTAGCGAAGTAGTGGGATACAAGATTCATGCACAGAAGTCAGTAATGTTTCTATATTCTAGAAATGAACAAACTGAAGAGACACTCAAGAAAAAGATACCATTTTCAATAGCAACTAAAAAAAAATCAAGTACCTAGGAATAAACTTAATCAAAGATGTAAAAGACCTATACAAAGAAAACTACATAACTCTACTAAAACAAATAGAAGTGGACCTTAAAAGATGGAAAAATATTCGATGTTCATGGAAAGGAAGGCTGAATGTCATTAAGATGTCAATTCTACTCAGACTCATCTACAGATTCAATGCAATCCCAATGAAAATTCCATCAACCTACTTTGCAGACTTGGAAAAGCTAGTTATCAAATTTATTTGGAAAGGGAAGATGCCTCGAATTGCTAAAGACACTCTAAAAAAGAAAAACTAAGTGGGAGGACTTAAATTCCCTGACTTTGAAGCTTATTATAAAGCCACAGTTGTCAAAACAGCATGGTACTGGCACAAAGATAGACATATAGATCAATGTAATTGAATTGAGAATTAGGAGATAGACCCCCAGATCCATGGCTGACTGATCTTTGATAAGGCCACCAAAGTCAGTGAACTGGGTCATAAAGGCCTTTTCAACAAATGGGGCTGGGAGAGTTGGATATCCATGTCCAAAAGAATGAAAGAGGACCCCTACCTCACACCCTATGCAAAAATTAACTCAAAATGGACCAAAGATCTCAATATAAAAGAAAGTACCATAAAACTCCTAGAAGATAATGTAGGAAAACATCTTCAAGACCTTTGTATTAGGTGGACACTTCCTAGACTTTACACCCAAAGCACAAGCAGCAAAAGAAAAAATAGATAAATGGGAACTCCTCAAGCTTAGAGGTTTCTGTACCTCGAAGGAATTTCTCAAAAAGGAAAAGAAGCAGCCAACTCAATGGAAAAAAATTTTGAAAACCATGTATCTGACAAAAGACTGATATCTTGCATATATAAAGAAATCCTACAACTCAATGATGATAGTACAGACAGCCCAATTATAAAATGGGCAAAAGATATGAAAAGGCAGTTCTCTGAAGAGGAAATACAAATGGCCAAGAAACACATGAAAAAATATTCAGCTTCACTAGCTATTAGAGAGATGCAAATTAAGACCACAATGAGATACCATCTAACACTGGTTAGAATGGCTGCCATTAAACAAACAGGAAACTACAAATGCTGGAGGGGATGTGGAGAAATTGGAACTCTTATTCATTGTTGGTGGGACTGTATTATGGTTCAGCCACTCTGGAAGTCAGTGTGGCAGTTCCTTAGAAAACTAGATATAGAGTTACCATTTGATCCAGCGATTGTACTTCTCAGTATATATCTTGAAGATCAGAAAACAGTGACACAAACAGATATCTGCACGCCAATGTTCATAGCAGCATTATTCACAATTGCCAAGAGACAGAAACAACCCAAATGTCCTTCAACAGATGAGTGGATAAATAAAATGTGGTATATACACACGATGGAATACTATGCAGCAGTAAGAAGGAACAGTGTTGTGAAACATATGACAACCTGGATGAACCTTGAAGACATAATGCTGAGCGAAATAAGCCAGGCACAAAAAGAGAAATATTATATGTTACCACTAATGTGAACTTTGAAAAATGTAAAACAAATGGTTTATAATGTAGAATGTAGGGGAACTAGCAATAGAGAACAATTAAGGAAGGGGGAACAATAATCCAAGAAGAAGAGATAAGCTATCATGTGTAAATTTAACATTCTGGGAATGCCCAGGAACGACTATGGGCTGTTAATTTCTGATGGGTATAGTAGGAAGAAGTTCACAGAAATGTTGGTATACTAGGTAACTTTCTTGGGGTAGAGTAGGAACATGTTGGAAATAAAGTATTTATCTTAGGTTAGTTGTCTTTTTCTCACTCCCTTCTTTGGTCTCTTTGAAATGTTCATTTATTGTATGTTATTTTTTCTTAATTATTTTTTTATTTTTTTATCTTTCATACAGTTGACTAAAAAAAAAAGTTTAAAAAAAACAAGGAAAAAAATATGTAGAGCCCCCTTGAAGAGCCTGTGGGGAATGCAGGGGTATTGGCCTACCCCACCTCGATGGTTGCTAACATGACCACAGACACAGGGTACTTGTGGTTTGATGGGTTCAGCTCTCTACCACAGGATTTACCCTTGGGAAGACTGTTGCTGCAAAGGAGAGGCTAGGCCTCCCTATAATTTTGCCTAAGAGCCTCCTCCTGAATGTCTCTTTGTTGATCAGATATGGCCCTCTCTCTCTAGCTAAGCCAACTTGAAAGGTGAGATCACTTCCCTCCCCCCTACGTGGGATCAGACACCCAGGGGAATCAATCTCCCTGGCAACATGGAATATGACTCCCGGGGAGGAATGTAGACCTGGCATCGTGGGATGGAGAACATCTTCTTGACCAAAAGGGGGATGTGAAAGGAAATGAAATAAGCTTCAGTAGCTGAGAGATTCCAAAAGAAGCCGAGAGGTCACTATGGTGGGTTCTCTTATGCACAATATAGACAACCCTTTTTAGGTTCTAATGAATTGGGGTAGCTGGTGGTAGATACCTGAAACTATCAAACTACAACCCAGAACTCATGAATCTGGAAGACAATTGTATAAAAATGTAGCTTATGAGGGGTGACAATGGGATTAGGAAAGCCATAAGGACCACACTCCCCTTTGTCTAGTTTATGGATAGATGAGTAGAAAAATAGGGGAAGGAAACAAACAAACAAACAAACAGACAAAGGTACCCAGTGTTCTTTTTTTACTTTAATTGCTCTTTTTCACTTTAATTATTATTCTTGTTATTTTTGTGTGTGTGGTAATGAAGGTGTCAGGGATTGATTTAGGTGATGAATGTAGAACTATGTAATGGTACTGTGAACAACTGAATGTACGATTTGTTTTGTATGACTACATGGTATGTGAATATATCTCAATAAAATGAAGATTTTAAAAAAAAGTGTCACCAAGGAAGCTTGTGAAAATTGCAGATTCCTGGGCCCCAATGACAAAGACTGATTTAGTGGCTTGGGGGTAGAGTTTGGAAATAAACTTTATCTACATTAAAAAAAAAAGGTGACCTACAGGCACAGCAAGAACCAGCAAAACAAGAGGTGAAGCATACTGATCAACTAAACAGAAGCTATGGTAGAGGTTTAGAATAAATTGTACTTAATGCCAAAGGATAGAAAACAAAGCCAACCAATAAGAAAACCCTAGGTAAAAGAGTGGAAATGAGATCCAGAATGAAATAATCAAGAAAATAAGATGCCAAGAGAGTTAAAAATTACAAGCCATACCATGAAAGACAAAATGGTTGACCAGCCAAAGAGACAAACTAACAGTTCAACTGAGATACAGGAATGGAAACATCTAATAAATCTCCTAAACCAAATCAATGAGCTGAAGGAAAATGTAGCAAAAGAGATGAAGAATATAAAGAAGACCCTGAATGATCATAAAGAATAAATCCTAAGCTTGAAAAAACAAATGCAGAACTAATGGGAATGAATGGCACAACAGAAGAGATGAAAAACACAGTGGAGACATACAAAAGTAGATTTGAACAACCAGAAGAAAGGATTAGTGAACTGGAAGGCAGGACATTTGAAATCATACACACAAAAGAATCAATAGGGAAATGAATGGAAAACTAAGAGCAGGGACTTAGTGAACTAAAAAACAACAAGTGCACAAATATACGTTATGGGTGACGCAGAAGAAGAAGAGATGGGAAACATGGCAGAAAGAATAATAGAAGAAATAATCACTGAAAATTTCCCAACTCTTATTAAAGATACAAAATTACAGATTCAAGAAGCACGGAATACCCCAAACAGAGTAGATCCCAATAGTCCTACTCCAAAACACTTACTGATTGGATTGTTCAATGTCATAGACAAAAAGAGGATCCTGAAAGCAGCAACAGAAAAATGGTCCATCACGTACAAGGGAAGCTCATTAAGACTATGTAGAGATTTCCTCTGCAGAAACCATGAAGGCAAGAATGCAGTGGTATGATATATTTAAGATACTGAACGAGAAAAGCTGCTAACCAAGAATTCTATATCCCACAAACTCTACTTCAAAAATGAGGGCAATATTAAAATATTTTCAGACAAATGGACACTGAGAGAGTGTGTGAATAAGAGACTAGTACCACAAGAAATACTAAGGGAGTGCTACAAGCTGATAGGAAAAGACAGGAGACAGAGGTTTAGCGAAGAGTGTAGAAATGAAGAATATCAAGAAATGTAAAAGGAAAGAGAGAATAGAAATAAGATTTTATATGACATACGAAATCCAAAATACAAAATGGTAGAAGAAAGTACTGCCTTTACAGTAACATCATTACATGATGATGGATTAAACTCCCCAATATAATAACATAGACTGGCAGAACGAACCATCAACAAACTGTCTACAAGAAACTCACTTTAAGCACAAGGACAAAATATGCTGAAAGTAAAAGGTTGGAAAAAGACATTTCACACAAACAAAAACCAGATAAAAGTGGGAGTAGCTATATTAATATCAGAAAAATTAGACTTCAAAATAAAACAATTAAAAGAGACATGGACCCTGTATAATAATAAAAGGTTCAATTCATCAAGAAAACATAACAATCATAAACATTTATGCATCAAGCCATAGTGCCCCAAAATACATGAGGCAAACACTGAGAACAGTGAAAGTAGTAGATTCTTCTACAATAATAGTAGGAGGTTTCAATACAACACTCTCATCAATGCATAGAATATCTAGACAGATGATCCATAGGGGAACAGATACACTGATAGTGCGATAAATGAACTGGGCTTGACAGACATTTATAGAACACTACACCCCACAACAGGACACACATTTTTCCGAAGTTCACATGGAACATTCTCTAGGATAGACCACATGTTGGGTCACAAAGCAAGTCTCAACAAATTTAAAAATATTAATATTATACAAAACACTTCCTTAGATCATAATGGAATGAAGTTGGAAATAAATAACAGGCAGAAGGTCAGAAAATTTACAAATACATGGAAGGTAAACAACACCATCTTAAAAAACCAATGGGTAAAGGAAAAAAAATACAAGAGAAATTAGTAAATAGCTTGAGGAAAATGACAATGAAAACACAACATTTCAAAACTTATAGGATGCAGGAAAGGGGCTGCTGAGAGGGAAATTTGTTGCCCTAAGGGATATATTTAAAGAGAAGAAAGAGGAAAAATTGAGGGATTAGCTGTTCACCTGGAGGAACTAGAGAAAGAACAGCAAACTAACCCCAAGGCAAACACAAGGAAATAAATAACAAAGATTAGAGCAGAAATAAAGGAAATTGAGAACAGGGAAACAATAGAGAGAATCAACAAAACTGGAAGTTCTTTCTTTGAGAAAATCAATACAATTGATGGACCCTTAGCTAGGCTAACAAAGAGGGGGGAGAGATGGGGGAGAGAAAGAGAGAGACAGAGAGATAGAGATAGAGATAGAGATAAGAGATAGAGATAGAGATGAGAGAGAGAGAGAGAGAGAGAGGGAGGGAGGGAGCGAGGATGCAGATAAATAGAATCAGAAATGGGAAAGGGGACATAACTACTGACCCTGCAGAAATAAAGGATATAATGAGAAGATACTACAAGCAACTCTATGCTAATAAACTAGACAACTTAGATGAAATGGACAACTTCCTAGAAATACATGAACAACCAACATTGACTCAAGAAGAAATAGACAACCTCAAAAAACTAATCACAGGTAAAAAGATTGAGTCAGTGGTCAAAAAGCTCCCCAAAATGAAAAGCCCAGGACCAGATGGATTCACATGTGAATTCTACCAAGCATTCAAGAAAGAATTAGTACCAATCCTGCTAAAACTCTTCAAAAAATTGGAGAGGGGGAAAGCTACCTAAATCATTCTTCAAAGCCAACATCACCTTAATACCAAAGTCAGACAAAGATATTATAAAATAGAAAACTATAGACCAATCTCTTTAGTGTTCATAGATGCAAAAATCCTCAACAAAATATTCACAAATTGAATCCAGCAGCATGTTAAAAGAATTATACAGCATGGCGAGGTGAGATTTATTCCAGGTATGCAAGACTGGTTCAACATAAGAAAATCAATTAACTAATGTAATACACTATACCAATAAATTAAAGTGGAAGAAACACATGAACATCTCGATTGATGCAAAAAAAAAAAAAGGGACATTTGACAAAATTCAACATCCTTTCTTCATGGAAATATTTCAAAGGATAGGAATACAAGGGAACTTTCTCAAAATGATAAAGGCAATATATGAAAAACCCATAGCTAACATCGCAATCAATGGTGAAAGACTGAAAACTTTCCCTCTAAGATCAGGAACAAGACAGGGATGCCCACTGTCACCATTGTTATTCAACATTGTGCTGGAAATTCTAGCTAGAGCAATTAGGCAAGAAAAAGAAATAAATGGCATCAAAATTGGAGAGGAAGAAGTAAAACTTCCACTGTTTGCAGATTGCATGATATATGTAGAAAATCCAGAAAAATCTACAGCAAAGCTACTAGAACTAATAAATAAATACAGCAAAGTGGAAGGCTACAAGATCAAAATGCAAAAATCTGTAGTGTTCCTTTACACAAGTAATGTGCAACAGCAGGAGGAAAACAAGAAAAAATTTCCATTTACAGCAGCAATCAAAAGAATGAAGTATTTAGGAATAAACTTAACCAAGGCCACAAAGGACCTGTGCAGAAAAAAACTACAAGAAACTGCTAAAGGAAATCAAACAGGACCTAAAAAAATGGAAGAACATACAATGTTCATGGATTTGAAGATATATACAGTTAAGATGTGAATTCTACCTAAACTGATTTATAGATTCAGTGCAATATTGATCAAAATCCCAACAACTTATTTTCAGAAATATAAAAACCAATAATAAAATTTATTTGGAAGGGCAAGGTGCCCTGCATAGTGAAAACATCTTTAGAAAGAGGAATGAAGTGGGAGTCCTCACATTACCTGACTTTGAAACATATTACAAAGCTACAGTGTTCAAAAGAGCATGGTACTGGCATAAAGATAGATATACTGACCGATGGAATCAAATTGAGTCATCAGAAATAAACCCTCACATCTACAGACAATTGATCTCCGATAAGGCAGTCAAGCCAAAGCAACTGGGACAGAGCAGCCTCTTCAATAAATGGTGTTTAGAGAACTGGATATCCATATCCAAAAGAATGAAAGGGAAGTCCTAACTAATGCCTTACACACAAATTAACTCAAAATGGGTCAAAGACCTAGACATTAGTGCTAAGACCATAAGACTCTTGGAAAAAAATGTAGGGTGATATCTTAAAAATCTGGTGGTCAAGGGAATAGATATCTATTTGGTACAGGATCTAAATTTTCTAAACAGTACAACTCTACAGTCGATTTGTTCAAACACCACAATTGCATGGAACTTTGAATAGGCAGTGAGATACGGTTGGTTAGTATAGGCTGGAGTGAAATAGTGACACATCCTAGAGTAATTTGGGCAGAAAATAAAAAATATATTTACAGCCTCCCCCTCCCCAGCCCCAAGGATCTGGGGGTAGGTGCGGATGTGTTGGACATCCTCACCTGGACTGGTGTTGATGTTGTCACAAACATTGGGACTGGCAGTTTGATGTGTTGAGCCCTCGAGCATGGGACTTGCCCTTATGAAGCTCATTACCACAAAGGAGAATCTAAAGTTGTATGTAATGGTGCCTAAGAGTCTCCTCCTGAGTACCTCTTTGTTGCTCAGATGTGGCCCTCTCTGTCTCTAATGGAGCCATCTCGACAGGTGAACTCGCTGCCCTTCCCCCCTATGTGGAACCCGACTCCCAGGGGTGTAAATCTCCCTGGAAATGCAGAGTATGACTCCTGGGGATGAATCTGGACCCAGCATCGTGGGACTGAGAGTACCTTCTTGACCAAAAGGGGGATGCAAAATGAGACGAAATAGTTTCAGTGGCTGAGAGATTCCAAATGGAGTCGAGAGGTCACTCTGGTGGACATTCTTATGCACTATATAGATAACACCTCTTAGGCTTTAATGTATTGGAATAGCTAGAAGTAAATACCTGAAACTACCAAACTCCAACCCAGTAGTCTGGACTCCTGAAGACAATTATATAATAATGTAGATTACAAGGGGTGACAGTGTGATTGTGAAGACCTTGTGGATCACACTCCCTTTATCTAGTGTATTGATGAGTGGAGGAATGGGGATAAAAACTAAAGGACAAATGGGGTGGGATGGGGGGATGATTTGGGTGTTCTTTTTTCACTTTTATTTTTTATTCTTGTTCTGGTTCTTTCTGATGTAAGGAAAATGTTCAGAGATAGATTGTGGTGATGAACACATAACTATGTTATCATACTGTGGACAGTGGATTGTATATCATGGATGATTGTATGGTGTGTGAATGTATTTCAATAAAACTGAATTTAATAAAAAAAATCTGGTGGTAAGGAAGTGGATTCCTAGACCTTAACCCCAAAGTGTGAGCAACCAAATAAGAAATAGATACATAGGATCTCCTCAAAATTAAACACATTTTTAAATCAAAGGACTTTGTCATAAAGAAAAAGGCAGCCTATATAATGGGAGTCAATATTTATGAACTGCATATCAGATAAGGGTTTAATAGGCAGAATACATAAAGGGATTCAACAACTCAACAACAGAAAGACAAACAACCTAATTAAGAAATGGGCAAAAGACATGGACAGACACCTTTCTGAAGAGGAAATACAAATGTTTCAAAAACATATGAAAAATGCTCAACTTCACTGGCTATTAGGGAAATGTGAATCAAAACCATAATGAGATATGATCTCACACCAACCAGAATGGCCATTATCCAAGAAACAGAAAATTACAAGTGCTGGAAAGGATGTAGAGAAACAGGCACACTTATTCACTGTTGGTTGGAATGGAGATTGGCACAGGCACTCTGCACATTAGTCTGGTGGCTCCTCAGGATGCTATGTATACATTTGACATATTATCCAGCAATTCCATTTCTAGATATGTACTCAGAGGAACTGAAAGCTAAGAGAGGAATAGACATTTGTAAACTGATATTTATAGAGGCATTATTCACAATTGCCAAGTGATGGTAACATCCCAAATGTCTGTCATCAGACAAGTGGATAAACAAATCCACTGGTATATTCACATGATGGAATATTGCACTTCTGTAAGACAGAATAATGTCATGGAACATATAATAATGTGGATAGACCTTGAGTACATTATGTTGAGTGAAGTTAGCCAGAAACAAAAGGAAAAATGCTGTATGAAGTAACATTAATGAGCAAACTTTGAGAATTAAAACTGAGACCACAAGTTATCAGTAGATAGAGGGTAGAGATTGGGCACTCAATGCTGAAAGAGTATAGAATGTTCAACAGGATTGATTGTGTAGATCCAGAAATGGATAGCATAGTATTGTGTAATGGTAGCACAATATTATAAATACACTGAACAAAAATGTCTGTGAGCAAAGCTGAAAGAGGAAGGCCAGGGACATGTATGACACCAGAAGTAAAGGTATGTGATAAAGACTGGAGCTGTACAACTTAGTGAAATCTACAGTGGTCAATGATTGTGACTCCCTCCTATGTGGGAACTTACTCCCAGTGGTGTAAATCTCCCTAGCAATACAGGACATACTTCTTGCGGATGAGCCTTGACATGACATCATGGGATTGAGAAAATCTTCTTGACCAAAAGGGGGAAGTGAAATGAAACAAAATAAATTTTCAGTGGCTGAGAGATTTCAAATGGAGTTGAGAGGTCTCTCTGGAGGACATTCTAATGCTGTATATAGATATCCCTTTTTAGGTTTTTGTGTTTTGGTATAGCTAGAAGGAAATATCTGAAACTTTTGAAATGCAACCCAGTAGCCTTGATTCTTGAAGACAATTACATAACTATCTAGCTTACATGGTGTGATGGTGTGATTGTGAAAACCTTGTGGCTCACACCCAGTTATCCAGTGTATGGATAGATGAGTAGAAAAATGGGGACAAAAACCATTAAAAATAGTGTGGGATGGAGGAGATGGAATGATTTGGGTGTTCCTTTGTACTTTTATTTTTTATTCTTGTCTTTATTCTTATGGTGTAAGGAAAATATTCAAAAATTGATTGCAGTGATGATTGCACAACTAAGTACTGTGAACAGTTGATTGTACACCATGAATGATTCCATGGTATGTGAATCGATCCCATAAAACTGAATTTTTTAAAAAAATGAAATCTTCTTGTAACCACAACATTATATCTAAAATTATATACAGGAAAGAAAATGAAAAGGACACCAAACAGTTTCAGTACCAAAGAATACTTATAAACAAAAGATGGTGGCAATGGAGAAAATGAAGGATCACAAATGTATATGATGTACAAGAAACAAATGACAAAATCGGCTGAAGTTAACCCTATCTTACCATAAGTCATTCTCCTAAATGCAAATGGATTAAACTTTCCATCAAAGGATGTGCTTGGCAGAATGGATTAAGAAGCATGATTTAAACATACGTTCTCTTCCAGAGACTCAGACAGAAAGACACTAATAAGTTGAAAGTGAAAGGGTGGGAAAAATATTCCATGCATATAGGAACCTAAAGTACACTGGGTTGACTACACAAATATCAAAAAAGTAGATTTTAAGTAAAAAAAAAAACTATTACAAGGGACTAAGAAGGATACTGCACCTTAATACTACAAAGGGTAAGTGTAACTAGAATCATAAATATATAACCACCTAATAACTGAGCCCCAAAATACATGAAGTGAGTAATTCAAAATTGAAGGGAGAGAGAGTGCTACAATAATACTTGGAAACTTCAATACACTGCTTTCAATAATGGATAGAATAAAACAAAAAAAAGATCAATAAGGAAAATAGGCTCTGCAAAAGACTATTAATCAACTAGATCCTACAGACACATATGGAATACTCCATCCAACAACAGCAAAATACACATTTTTTTTCAAATATACATGTTATAGTCTCCAGGATAGACCATATGTTAATCCAAACAAACAAACAAAAACAGGTCTTAATGAATTAAATCTATTTGGGTACAAGCTTAAGGAACAGATGCCTCAGAGTCCAAATTCCAGTGACAAAATTTAACTATTTCAATGTCCAGTTTTCAACAAAAGTCTAAACAAAACACACACACAAAAAATCCAGGAAGCAGTGGCCCAGGTAAAGGATAAGGAGAAGATTAAAACATTAGAAACCATAAATGGGAAGGTTCAGATCTGGGCTATACCAGAAAACATTTTAAAACAATGTTACTAAATATGCTCAAAGACCTAAAGGAACTCGTGGACAAAAGTAACTAAAGAAAACCAGGAAAACAATAGATGAACACAGAGAATATGAATAGTGAAATGAATATTATGAAAAGAAACCAAAAAAGACCTGAAGACCACAGTAATATAAATTTAAAATTCCTCAGAAAGATTAAACGGCTAATTGGACCTTGCAGAAGAGTCAGTGAACTTGAAGATACTACTATTTAAATCATTGAGACTGCAGAGACAAAAAAAGGAAGAAGGGAGAAAAGTGAGCCTAAGGAACTTCTGGGACATCATCAAAGATAGCCATATTTGTATTGTGAGAATACAAAAAGAAGAAGAAAAAGAGAAAGGAACAAAGAGAATATTTATTGAAATAATGACTAGGGACTTCCAAATTTAAAGAAAGGCATAACTATACACATCCAAGATGTTCAATGCACTCTAAATAGGATAAACACAAATAAACCTACAGGCAGCATATTATAAACTGTTGTATGCCAAAGATAGAATTCTCAAAGCCATTGAGAGAAACAACAGGTCACATACATGGGAGCCTCAATAAATTAAGCGCCATTTTCTCATCAGAAATGATGAAAGCAAATTTGCAGCAGGATAACATATTTAAAGTGGGGAAAGCACAAATATTGACCACCAAACATTCTATATCCAACAAAGCTGTCTTTCAAAAGTGAGGGAGAAATTAAGACATTCCCATATACTGCAAACAAAAGCTGAGGGATTTCATCACCACAGGACCTGCCCTACAAGACATGTTAAAGAGAGCTCTGCAGGTTGAAAGCAAAGAGCAACAGAGAAGAAATCCAGGCCACATAAAGAAATAAAGGTCTCTGCTAAAAGTAACAACACAGATACTATAAATATCCTTACTATTGTATTTTGGTTTGTAATTCCACTATTTACTACCTTCAGGGTTTAAAAGGCAAGTGCATAAAATATAATGGTAAATTAATGATTTCGAACTCATATTGTGTAAGTATGTAATTTGTGACAAGAACTGTAAAAGGTGTGGGGTTAGGGGTTACACATATTTTCTGTGTAATATTGAAGTTATGTTGATATCAAAGAAAAGGAGAGCATTACAGCTTTGGGTTGTTAAATTTAAACCCCACAGTTACCACAAAGAAATTACCAGAGAATATACAAGCTCATAGAGACATAGAGTATGGGCTTTCAGGGTTAGGGGGTCAGGTTGAACATATAGTTAATCATAATGGGTGGAAGGTTTCTGTTGGAAGAAACGGGCAAGTTTTAGCAATGGAAAGTGTATGAGATTAATCCTACTGAATCAGAAGCTTGGTAGTGGTTGACGTGAGAAAGGTATGTTGTATATAAGTTCTCTCAATTACAAAAAGAATAAAAAAGAACAACTAAAAAGACCATGACATATGAAATACATGATCCTGCATAGGATCTTATAATGGAGGATAAAGACTCAAAAGGACATTATTGGGGCATATGAAAAAAAAATTGCAATATTAACTCTAAGTTTTATATCACTATGAAAGTTTCAAACATGATAACAGTACTTAAGTTGGTTATATAAGAGAATATGCTTGTTCTTAGCAAATGTATATGACAGTATTCATTATTCAAAGAATATGTATGCAACCTATGATCTAGTATTCAGAAAATGGATTGAGAAACAGACAGATAGAAGGATAGATAGAATTATAAAGAAAAAGTGGCAAAATGTTAAACTGCATAGATATGAGTATCTAGGGAGCTAAGTCTATGTTGGAGTTCTCTATATGGGATTTGTATGATTTTTGTAACTGTCTTGCAAGTTTGAAATTATTTCAAAATAAAAAGCTAAAAATACAGAATATGGAAATAGTATGGATGATATTATGCCAATAAATCAGATAATCTAGAGGAATTGAATGAATTCCTAGGCACATACAAGTTACCTATATTGACTCAAGAATAGTAGAACCCAGCATACCAATAACAAGTTAAGACATGTAATAAGTAGTCAAAATCTCTCAAAAAGAAAAATCCAGGAACAGATGACTTCATCAGTAAATTCTATCAAACATAGAAACTCTTCCAAAATATTGAAGAAGAGGGAAATAATCATAAAACATTTTTGAGGGTAGTATTACTCTGATACCAAAACAAGATAAAGATATCAAAGGAAAGAAAACTACTAAGCAATATATCTTATGAATATCAATGCAAAAATCATCAACAAAATTTTGGACATCAAATCCAACACCAAGTTAAAGGAATTCTACACCACAAACAACTGTGTTTTATCCCAGTATTGCAAAAGTAGTTTAAAATAAGAAAATCAATTAGGTAATGCAGCACATTAATAGAATGAAGGAATAAATACACATAGTCATCTTAATTGATTCAGAAAAGGCATTTGACAAAATCTGCCTCCATTTCCTGATTAAAAAAATTAAGAAAACTAGGAATAGAAGAGAATTTCCTGAATGTACCTAAATGGAATGTATGAAAAACCAGCCGTTAATATCTTATTCAATACTTGAAGACTTAAAGCCTTCCCCCTATGGTCAGGAACAAGACACCGATTCCTACTTTCACTACTGCTATTCAACATTGAACTGGAAGTTCTACACAGATAAATTAGGCAAGAAAAGAAATAAAATGCATCCAAATAGAAAAGGAATAAGTAAAACTACCTCTATTTGCAGATGACATTATCCTTCATATAGAAAATCCCAAACAATCCAGAAGAAAATTAATAGAAGTAATAAATAAATTCAGCAAATTTGTTGGCTACAAGATTAACATGCAAAAATCAGTTGAGTTTCTATCTACCAGCAAAGAAGAATCTGAAGTGGAAATAAGAAATAAACAAAATCCCAATTACTTTCATAATAGCATCTATAAGAAAAAATAGCTAGGGATAAATTCAGCCAGGGAGGTGAAGGACGTCTACACTGAAAACCACAAAATGCTGCTTAAAAAAAATTTAAAAAGACCTAAACAGGAGCTGGTGGAGAATTCAGGGGTGTTTGGCTTCCCCACCTTGATGGTTGCTGATGTGCTTACAGACACAGGAGTCTGGTGGTTTGATGGGATGAGCCCTCTACCATGGGACTCGCCCTTGGGAAGACTGTTGCTGCAAAGGAGAGGCTAAGCCTTCCTATAATTGTGCCTAAGAGCCTCTTCCTGAATGCCTCTTTGTTGCTCAGATGTGGCCCTCTCTCTCTAGCTAAGCCAACTTGGCAGGTGAAATCACTGCCCTTCCCCCTACATGGGATCTGATACCTAGGGGAGTGAATCTCCCTGGCAAGGAATATAACTCCTGGGGAGGAATTTAGGCCTGGCATTGGGGGATAAAGAACATCTTCTTGACCAAAAGGGGGATGTGAAATGAAATGTTTCAGTGGCTGAGAGATCCTAAAAGGAGCTGAGAGGTCACTCAGGTGGGCACTCATACACACAATGTAGACATCCCTTTTTAGGTTCTAATGAATTGGAATATCTAGCAGTAAATTCCTTGAATCTATCAAACTACAATGCAGAACTCTTGAATCTTGAAGATGATTGTATAAAAATGTAGCTTATGAGGGGTGACTATGTGATTGGGAAAGCCATATGGACCACACTCCCCTTTGTACAGTGTAAGGATGAATCAGTAGAAAAATGGGGGCAGAAAAAGAGGCACCCAGTGTTCTTTTTTACTTTAATTGTTTTTTCACTTTAACTTTTATTCTTATTTTTTTGTGTGTGCGGTAATGAATGTTCAAAAATTAATTTTGGTGGCAAACACACAACTATATAATGGTACTGTGAACAATTGATTGTACTCTTTGTATGGCTGCATGGTATGTGAATATATCTCAATAAAAATGAATTTTTTAAAAAAAGTCTACTTTGAAAAAAAAAATACCTAAACAAATGAAAAGACATTTCATGGTCATTGATAGAAAGATATAATCTGGATATGATACCAGTGATAATCAAAGTTTTGTACAGATTCAATGAAATTCCTGTCAAAATCCCAGAAGCTTTTTCTGCAGAAATCAAAAAGCCAATCATCAAATTCATATGAAATCACAAGTGGTTCCAAATAGCCAAAACAATCTAGAAAATGAAGAATAAAGTTGGAGGTCTCACACTTCCCAATTTCAAAACTTACTACAAAGCCACAGTAATCAAAACAGTGTGGTACTGGCATAAAGAAAGACACATAGACAAATGGAATAGAATGGAGAGCCAGAAATGAACCCACACCTGTATGGCCAACTGATTTTAGACAAGGTGCCATGTGTATTAAATGAGGAAAGGATGGCTTCTTCAAAAAATGGTACTGGGACTTCTGTCTCACACCATATACAAAAATTAACCCTAAATGGATCAAGTACTTAAACAAGATCTAAAACCACATAATTCTTAGAAGAAAATATAAGTGAAAGCCTTCATAACCTTGGATTTGGAAGTGATTTCTTAAGTACTACACTAAGTGTGGAAGCAAAAAATAAAAACAGATAAAAATATTTCATCAAAATTAAAAATTTTAAAGTTAAAGAACTTTATCAGAAAAGTGAAGAAACAGTATACAGAATGGGAGAAAATAAATGCTAACCATATATCTGATAAGGGTTTAAAATCCAGTGTATATAATTAACTGCTACAACTCAAGCAAAAAATAAAAAAAAAACCAATTTAAAATTGTTTAATGGACTTGAATATAGACATTTCTCCAAAGAAGATATACAAATGACCAACAGATCCATGAAAATATGCTCAACCTCATTGGTTATCAGGAAAATTCAAATTTTAATCACAATGAAATACCACTTCACAACTCCCCGGATGCCTATTATTAAAAAAAAGAGAAAACATAGAGTTGCCAAGGATATAGGGAAGTTGGAACACTTGCCCATTCCTTTGCAATTGCAACTGTTTTCATAAGTGGTATGGCTTTCCAATTTGAGATTAAATAATTATCTACCTATATTTTGTTTAATATATTAGTCTTTTATGTTAACTTTTTCTATGAAGGTACTTATACAGAAAATCTTTAAATTTTTAATGGTTGTAAAGGGTGAAATTTATGGGAGAAAGATAATCTTCCAAAAATGTTTTCTTTAATTTTTTATTAAAGAATTTCTAAGTCTACATAAAAATCAAGAAGAAAATAGAGTTCCCATATAGTCCTATTCACACTTCAGTTATCCCTAATGTTAAAAATTTGTACTAGTAATGTACTAGTAATGATAGTATATATTTTACCTTTGGTTTCAATATTTGTGTGCACAGTCTTACTACATTTTAATATTTTTTATTCAGATAATATCAATACAAACTAAAATTTTCCCTTTTAACCACTTTCAAGTATGCAATTCAGTGGTGTTAATTACATTCACAATGATGTGCTAACATCACCACCATCCATTACCAAAATTTTCTATTATTGCAAACAAAAATTCAGTACCAATTAAGGGTTAATTTTTCACTCCCTACCACCATCCTTGTCCCTGGTAAACTTTATTCTAGTTTCTGAATGTATGAATTTGCTTATTCTGATTATCTAATATCAGTGCTATTATGCTATATCTGTTCTTTTGTGTCTGACTTACTTCCCTCAACATGTCTCCATGGTTCAGCCATGTTGTCCCATGAATCAGAACTTCATTTCTTTCATGGCTGAGCAATATTCCATTGTATGTATGTACCATATTCTGTTTATCCATTCTTGTGCTGATGGACACTTGGGTTGCTTCCAGCTTTTCAAAACAGTGAGGCTATTTCTTCACATCCTTTCCAACACTTGTTATTTTCCATTTTTAAAATAGTAGCCATTCTAGTGAAATGGCATCCTACTGTGGTTTTGATTTTGCATTTTGCTAATGGCTAATGATATTCAATATCTCTTCCCATGTGGTTAATGGCCATTCATATATCTTTTTTGGAGAAATAGCTATTCAAGCATTTTTACTATTTTTTACTTGGGTTGTTTGTCTTGTTGAGGTTAAGAGTTTATTTATATATTTTGGATATTAAAAACTTATCAGATATGTAGTTTCCAGATATACTTTTCCATTCAGTAGGTTGTCTGTTTACTTTCATGATGAACTCCTATTATGCTGCAGAGTTTTTAATTTGATGAAGTTACATTAATTTATGTGTTTTCTTTTGTTGCTAGTGCTTTTGGTATACAATCTAAGAAAACATTGCCTGATAAAAGGACCTGAAGAAACTACTATATGTTTTCTTCTAGGATTTTTATAGTTTGGGTTATTATATGTAGGTCTTTGATCCATTTTGAGTTAATTTTTGTATACAGGGTAGGGTAGGGGTCCGTCTTCATTATTTTTCATATGGATATCCAGTTTTTCCAGCAACATGAGTTAGAAAACTAGTCTTTTCCCCTTTAGTGCCTTTAGCAGAATTGCAACCCTTCTCAAAAGTAAATTGGCTATAGATGTGAGAGTTTATTTCAGAATTCTCCATTCAATTCCATTGCCCTATATGTATGTCCTTATACCAGTAACATGCTATTTTTATTACTGTATCTTTGTAATACATCTTAAACTCTGGAGGTGTGTGGCCTCCAACATCTTTGTACCTTTTCAATATGTTTTTTGGCTATTTGAGGAATCTTACCCTTTCATGCAATTTTTTTTCATTATTAGAGAAGTTATGGGTTTACAGAAAAATCATGCATAAAATACAGGATTGCCATATATCACCCTATAAATAAAAGCTTGCATTTCTGTGGAATATTTGTTACAACTATTGATAGCACATTTTTATAATTGTACTATGAAATATAGTCCATTTCAATAAACTATACTTCCATGGAATTAAAAACAATGTATTCTATTACCATATATACAGTCTAACATTTTCCCTTTTAATCACACACATACACATACACACACATATCTATTCCAATCCTTATAATTATGGTCATGATGTGCTACTGTAATCACCATCTATTAACAAAACATTCTCATAATGCCAAATATGAACACTGTACATTTTAAGCCTTAAGTTACCATTCCCTATCTCCACCCAATCCCCCAGTAGCCTATATTCTAAATTCTGACTCTATGAATCTGATTATTCTAATTGTTTCAAATCAGTGAGATTATACAATATTTGTCCTTTTGTTTTTGGCTTATTTCACTTAAAATGATGTCTTCAGGGGTCATCCATGTTGTTTCATGTATCAGAAATTCATTCCTTTATAAGTCTGAATAATATTCCATGGTACTTATATATCACAGTTTGTTTATCCATTCATTGGTTGATGGACATTTGGGTTGCTTCCATCTTTTGGCAATTGTGAATAATGCCACTATGAACATCAATGTGCAAATATCTTTTCAAATGTCTGCTTTCAATACTTTTGGTTATATTTCTAGAAGTGGGATTGACAGGTGATATGGTAGTTGTATACTTAGCTTCTGAGGAACTGCCAAAGCATCTTTCACAGTGGCTGTACGATTTCATGCTGCCATTAGCAATGAATGAGTGCTCCTATTTATACACATCCTCTCTAAAACTTATTTTCTTCTTTTTTTAATAGCAGCCATCCTAATGGGTGAGAAATTGTATCTCATTCTCATTTTGGTTTTCATTTTCCTGATGACTAATGATATTGAGCATCTTTTTGTGTGCTTTTGCTGTTTGTTTATCTTTGAAGAGATGTCTAGTCAAGTCTTCCAACCTTTAAAACAATTGGGTTTTTCATTTTTTGCTTGTCAAATTGAAGAATTTCTTTAGATATTCTGGAGCATATGACGGCCCTATAGTTAGCTTCCTGTGAAACCACCATGCTACTCTCCAGCTGGGTTGTGCTACTCTATCTCCCTATAGAAAGAGAATAAGTACATCCTTCTCTCACCCCTTTTCTCCAGCACTTGTATCCCTCAGTTTGTTTTTTAAACAGTTTTATTCACACAGCATGCAATCAACCCTAAGAAAATGATCAATGATTCCCAGTATAATCCCATATTATACATTCACCACCACAATCTATATGAGGATATTTCCATTTCTTCCTGAAAGAAATAAGAGAAGAAAAAAATGGAGAATAAAGATACAAAAGATAGAAGAAAAATAAAAATAAATTATAATGAGAAGATCAGACTACACCAAAACCAGGAATCCCATATCAATCCCATATAGCCCACTGTTATAGACATTTAGCTTTGGTATATTATCTTTGTTGCAATTAGTGGAAGCATCTTACAGTGCTACCATTAACAATAGGCTCTAGATTGCATTGATTGTATTTTCCCCTATACCATCCAATTTCCAACACCTTACAATTGTGGCATTAATTTATTCTCCCTCATTTAAAAAAATTCTTATATTTGTGCATTTAGTCACCATCATTGTCCAATCTAGGTTTTGCTATGTTTTAATCCCAGTCTTTATCTTCTATGTTTCCTTCTGATGTCATACATGCCCTTAGCCTTCCTCTTGCAACCTTACTCACACTCATCTTTGTTCAGAGTACTTGCAATATTATGTTACCATCACACACCATTATGCTACCCATTTAATTTCTGGATCTTTACAATCAATCCTGTTGAAACTTCTTGACACTTTCAGCATCAAATGCTTGAACTCTAACCTCTTTCTATCTTCTGATAGCCTGTGTTCTCAAATCTCAAATTTTGCTCATCAATGTTAATCCATATTAGTGAGCCTATACAGAACCCTTACTGATAGTCTTCATTTCTACACTCTCCTCCAAACCTCTTTCTCCTGTCTTTTCCTAACTTCCTGAAGTTCTCCCTTTACCATTTCTTTTAGAGCAGGTCTCTTGTTTACAAACTGTCTAAATGTCTGTTTGTCTGAAAATATTTTAAGCTGTCCCTCATTTTGAAGGACAGTTTTCCCAGATATAGAATTCTTGACTGGCAGTTTTTCTCTTTCAGTAGCTTAAATATATCATACCACTGTCTTCTCACCTCCATGGTTTCCACTGAGAAATCCACACACTGTCTTATTGGGTTTCCTTTGCATGTGATGAATTGCTTTTTTCTTGCTTCTTTCAGAATTCTCTCTTAGTCTTTAACATTTGATAATCTTATTGTTAAGTGGCTTGGAGTCGGTCTAATCAGATCTATTCTTTTTGGGGTATGTTACACTTCTTGGATATTTAATTTTATGTGTTTCATAAGAGATGGGAAATTTTCAGTGATTATTTCCTCCATTTTGTTTTTGCCCCTTTTCCTTTTTCTTCTCCTTCTGGGACACTCATGAAACATATATTCGTATGGTTCATGTTATCATTCAATTCCCTGAGTCACCACTCATATTTTTCTAGTCTTTTCCCTATGTGTTCTTTTGTGTGTAGGATTTCAGATGTCCTGTCCACTAGTTCCTGAATCCTTTCTTCGCTTCTTCAAATCTGCTGTTGCATGTCTCCATTGTTTTTCATCTCTTCTATTGTCTTTCATTCCCATAAGTTCTGCCAATTGTTTTTCTTCAAACTTTCAAGTTCTTTCTTATATTCTCCCAATGTCTTCTTTACATCCTTCATCTGTTTTGCCATATCTTCCCTTAACTTGTTGATTTGATTTTTGAATTGATTCAGCATATTTGTTTGAAGATCTTTAATTAGTTGTTTCAACTCTTGTATCTTATTTGAAGTGTAAGTTTTTTCTTTTGACTGGGCCACATCTTCATTTTTTCTAGTGGGATTCATAACTTTTTTTTCTCTAGGCTTCTGGTTTCCTTAATTATCCCAATCAGATTTTACCAGACCAGATGGGCACAGGTCTCAGGAGGAGGCTGTATTTGGTATCACGTTTCTCTGAAGGTGAGACCTAGAAGATTGTCACACTTTCCTGTGAGGCCTCCAGACTCTGTGTTTTTCATGTCCTGCCCAGAAAGTGGCACTTGTCAGTCTGCAGCTCCCCACCTGTATAAAGATGTGTGGTACATTTAATTCTAAGTTGACCCTGTCCCGGCCAGGGACCAAGTGTGTCAGAAGCCAAGCTTAAGTTGTTTCTGTTTTTTTTTTTTTTTCCTCCAGGCACTGTGGTCTGAGTTCTCTGAGGGAGGGCTGCCACTTGAGCTGGGCCCCACCCCCCTTTTCTTAGGGAAAATAAGCCCTTTAGTTAAGCATCTTCTACACTTGAGATTTTCCTTTGACTATTTTAACTTCACTTTTGCCTGGGTCAGTGTTGACAATTGAAAATGACTTGGGCTTTCTCTAATCAGCTACTTAGAATGAGAGAAAAAAAAAAGGGAAAACAGAAATCCCCTTTTCAGAGCCAGTTCCCAGCCTCCAGTTCACCTGGAAATAACTGGAGTTGGTACATAGTTCTGTTTTCCCCTTTTCCTGGGACACAGCCCTTTTTCAGTATACTGAGCTCATGCTCTGTGTTCCTTTTCTGCTTGCTCCAGGTTTATCTGTGCTTGTAGCATGTACTCAGTAGTACAAATTTGTTAATTAAAACCACAATTGGAACTTGGTTGAGCTACATTCCCTTGCTCCTGGCAGGGACTGCTTCTTTTTCCCACAGTGAAGTTTTCCAATTCAGCCTGCTGTGCTGCTGGGGGAGGTGCACCATATACACAGTTTCGAGAGCTTTACTTACAGTTCTATGCTGCAATCTTAGCCATTCCACCCATTCCAGACTGATGTTCAATGTGTGTTTGGTCACGTGTACCCCTATCAGTTGTACCAAACTATTTTCTAGTTATTCATGGATATTTACTAGTTGCTCTAGGGGACTGACTAAATTCCACACCTCCCTATGCTGACCTCTTGCCCTGCCTCCCCTCTGTTTATTTTTTTAAGCAGTTTTATTCATGCACCATACAATCCATCCTAAGTAAACAATGATTCCTGTTATAATCACACAGTTATGCATTCATCATCACAATCTGTATGAGTACATTTGCATTTGTTCCACAAAGAAAGAGGAAAAGGAGAAAAAATGAATAATGGAAAATAAAAGATAGAAGAAAAATAAATATAAAATAAAATAAAATACAATGAATAGGTCATACACCAACATCATGACTAAGAATCCATACCACTCCTTTTTTCCTCCTGTTATAGACATTTAGCTTTGGTATATTGCCTTTGTTACAATTAATGGAGACATATTACATTGTTATTGTTAACGCTAGACTCACGTTTGCATTGATTGTCCCTTATCCCATCCAGTTTTCAACACCTTGCAATGTTGATATTCATTTTACCTCCCTCATGTAAAAACATTCTTATATTTGTACATTTAATCATCATTGTTGACCATTCTAGGTTATACTGTTATACAATCCTAGTCTTTAACTTCTATCTTTCTGGTTTCATACATTCCCCTAGCCTTCCTCTTTCAACCATACTCACATTCTTCTATGTTCAGAATACATATAATATTGTGCTAACATCAAACAGCATCTGTTTCTGGATGTATACAATCAATCTGGTTGAACCCTCTGTACTCCTTAAGCATCAAATTCCCAATCTCTAACCTCCTTCTATTACCTTGTAACCTTATGTTGTCAACTTTATCTCTCAAAATTTGCTCATCAATGTAAGTTCATATTAGTAAGACCATACAATACCCATCCTATTGTTTCTTGATAATTTCATTCAACATAATGTCTACTGCTTACCATTTTGTCTATGTGACTTAATAAGTCACTTTTTAAATGTTTTCTATCTCTTTCTTTTTACCCTCACTGATAGTCTTCATTTCTACTCTTCTCCAAACATATCTCTCCTATCTTTTCCTGTCTGCCTGTAGTGCTCCCTTTCATATTTCTTGAAGAACAGGTATCTTGCTTACAAACTCTTTCAATTCCTGTTTGTCTGAAAATATTTTATATGCTCCCTCAATTTTTAAATCAGTTTTTCTGGATAAAATATTCTTGGTTGACAGTTTTTCTCTTTCTTTATCTTAAATATATCATACCACTGCCTTCTCACCTCAATGGTTTCTGCTGAGAAATCCACACATAGTCTTATTGAGCTTCCATTGTAGGTAGTGGATCAATTCTCTCTTGTTGCTTTCAGAAATCTCTTTGTCTTTGACATTAGACAATTTTATTATTACATGTCTTTAAATATGTCTTCATGGATCCATTCTTTTGGGGGTACACTGTGCTTCTTGGGTCTGTAATTTTGTGTCTTTCAGAAGAGATAGGAAATTTTCATTGATTATTCCTCTATTATACTTTCTGCCCCTTGTCCCTTATCTTCTTGTTCTGGGACACCTATAACATGCATATTCATATGCTTCATGTTGTCATTCAGTTATCTGAGCCCATGCTCATATTTTTCCATTCTTTCCCCATCTGTTCTTTAAGAGTGTAGGATTTCAGATTCCTCATCCTCTAGCCCATAAATTCTTTCTTCTGCTTCTTCAAATAAGCTGTTGTATGTCTCCATTGTTTTTCATCTCTTCTATTGTGCCTTTGATTCTCACAAGTTCTATCAATTGTTTTTGAAGCTTACAAATTATTTCTTATGTTCACCTAATGCCTTCTTTATATCCTTCATCTCTTTTGCCATGTCATCCCTCAGTGCATTGATTTGAGTTTTTAATTGATTTACTATATTTGTTTGAATGTCTTTAATCAGTTGTTTCAACTTCTGAATCTCATTTAAAGTATAAGTTTGTTTCTTTGACTTGGCCATATCCTCATTTCTCCTAGTGTGACTCATTTATTTTTTGTCTAGGCATCTGGTTTCCTTGGTTATACCAATGAGAATTTCCAAGACAAGACATGCCCAGGTCTCAGGAAAAATCAGTATCAAGTTTCCCTGAGGATGTCACCCAGAAGATTGTCAGAATTTCATGTGAAGCCTTTATGGTTTTTGCTTTTCCTATCCTGCCCAGCAGGTGGTGCTTGTCAGCCTTCAGCTCTCCAGTTGGGTAAAGAGGTGGAGTGTCTTTAATTCTCAGTAGAACTTGTCCCTGCCATGCATGGAAGATGAGTCAAAAGCCAAGCTTAAGCTGTTTCTGTTTTTGTTTTTTTGTTTTTTTGTTTTTTTTTGCCAGGCCCTTTGGTGTGACTTCTCTGAAGGAGGGCAGCTCCTTGAGCAAGGCCCTGCCCCACCCTTTTCTTAGGGAAGACATGCCCTTTAGGGAATTATCTCCTTCATTTTACTTCTTTCTTTGTCTCTCTATCTTCACTCCACTATTGCCTGGGTCAGTGCTAACAATTGAAAATTCCTGAGACTTTCTCTAGTGAGCTACTTAGAATGGGAAAGAAAAAGAGAAAAAAGAAAGAAATTCCCTTTTCAGATCCAGTCCCCAGACCCCCAGTTTCACTGGTCAACTGGAGTTGGTACCCAGTTCTATGTGCCACTTTGCTTGGGACACAGCCATTTTCCAGTATTCTCAGCTCAGCCATTTACAAAAGCCTCAGTTTTTACTTATTTATTATTATTTTTTCCATCAGCCCCACCTGCTCTCTGGCAGGAGTGACCTCAGGTTTCCTTTCCTGTTTGCTCTGGGTTTATCAGATATTCTGTAGTTCAAATTGGTTAATTAAAACCATAATTGGAGATTTGTTCAGATATCTTCCCTTTCTCCTAGTAGACTGCTTCTTTTTCCCACCAGGAAGTGTCTCAGTAAAGCCTGCCATGCCAGTGGGGTAGGGTTGCCTGCTATGCAGTTTGGGGAACTTTACTTATAGTTCTCTGCTGTGATCTCAGCCATTCCACCCAATCCAGACTGGCGTATGATGTGTTTCCAGTCATGGATATCACACAAACTGTTGTTTCAGACTATTTACAAGTTGTTACTGGCTATTTATTAGTTGCTCTGGAGGACTAACTAAATTCCACACCCCCCTATGCTGCCATCTTGCCCTGCCTCTGCTGCTACATTGACCCACCTACAACCATGTTTAAACCTAGGTTTCCTTTATTCAAAATCCACACAATTCCTGTAATCATTAAACTGTTTTCTGGAGTTTTGAGGAATATGGATGTGCTGGATTTTGCTAGTTGTTAAATATTCTGTGATGGAATGACACCCTGAGCATCTCATGCCACCTTTGTGGTCACCTGGATCACTGTAATATTTTGATTGTCAACTTAAGTTTCTTTATTTGCATCAAAACCCTGAAATCATGAGCAGCTTACTTTTTCTTGATTTTTTAAAGTAAAAATAGTGATTCCCAAAAGGTCATTTGAAAAGATTAAGGGCTACTACATACTTAGGTAAACTCTTCCAGCTATGGTGCATTTATTCATTGGCTTTGAATGGAAAAAATATTTCATTGTGGGAAGGGACTTGAAGTTCTTATGATTACTCTAGAAATGTCTTGATTTTGTCACCAATGAAAAGGCATAGGAGAATATTATTCATAAAAAAATAATGTTTGCTCTAACCATTTGTTTTCAAATTATATTCATTTTAGAAAAATTTAGATGTTTGGCTTTATTATTTATTATTTATTTAGATGTTTGGCTTTATTAACAATTCTTGTCCTCATGGAATAATTGTTTTTGTATGTGGGCTTGTTTTTGTATGTGGGCTTGCACAGCTAGAGGACATATTTCATCACTTGTGCCACTGAAAGGGATTCATCTAAATCCCTGTAAGCCATCTCTAATTCATTTATTTCTTTTCATTTCTTGTTTTCTTGGTAAAAGTAAAAGATGGAGTTCTCATAAACCTTATAAAAGTGCTCGATTGTCAAGAATTAATCTAATACTTTCTTATCCTACAAATAAGAAAATTACAGAGTTGTGGAAGGGAACAGGGTTCTCCTTTGACAATGTTAATCACAGTTCTTTATACTTCCTTATGAAGAAGTTTAAAAAGTTATAATTTTATTTTGGAAAATATATCTTCTATGTTCTTGAGTGATACAAACAATGATAATTTGCATTCAAAATAAATGGTAACTTAATTATCTATCATATAATAGCATCAAAATATTATTTCATTGTCACATTGCCTATATTATTTCATTTAAGTCATAAAAGGCTGAGTTCCCTTTTTTATGGATTGAAGGTATGTGGAGGACATTATTTAAGACTAAAACTCAATTAATTTTCTTTTAGTTACATTTAACTTTCAAATATATCAGCACTCCTCAGCATAAACATGATCAAGCCCACTAATTTTTAAATAAGCAGTGCAGATATTTCAATAAAAATAGCAAAAGCACCATATTAATGTCAAGTGGTAACACCAATTATTCAAAATTTGATTTTTTCCCAGATAGAATATATGTGAAAATGGTGTTCTCTTTCACTTTCCTCAAGTCTAGAGAATTGAGTACATTATTAAATATTGAGGGAATTATTAAATATTTCCAATAGGGAACAATTATTATATGAAAAAGTACATTATTAAAGGCCCCCATGCCAAAATATTATTGAGCTCAAATTTCATGTTCAGTGACAAAGGAATAGTTTTGATTTGTAGAGGGACTTTGATCCTGAAACTGGGAGGCAGAATAACTCTCAAAAGAGCCAGGGAATCTGGAATATAATCCTCACTCTGCCGCTAATTTTCTGAGTGACTTTGGGAAAGTAACTTAATCATCTGTGCCCTTCTTTCTTCTTTTGGAAAAAAAAATCAAGTTTTTCTGTTTTGTTATACCTTAAATACAATATTACTCAGATGGATAAATTAGCACTCAGACAGATGTACCCTCATTTCTCATCTGGACTACAAGTCATCTATGTTGCCATGCTGGCCATCTCCATTCTTTTTTTCTCACATTACAATGGAAAGATTTGTTAAAATGTAAATTAAATACTTACTCCCATGCTTAAAATCTTCCAAAGGATTTCCACTGCACGTAGAATAAAATCCTAACTCTTCTTTATAGCTTATGAAGGCCTATAGGACCTGTCCCCCAGATTCCAACTTTTCTCACTCTCCCCGTTACACCACATTTACTTTCTGCCAGTTCCACAAACTAATCTATGGCAATGGCAAATACTCTTTACTCAGCCTGAAACCTTTCCTGAGATCTTTACATGACTGACTTCCAGTTTTTCATGTCAGAGTTCCAATATTTCTACTCAGAGAGGCCTTCCCTTTCTTGTCTAGAAAATACCCCCATCTGACCCTACCCCTCTTTATTAGAGAACCCTGTTCAATTTCTCTCTAGAACTTTACCATGTTGATTAATTCATGTATCTATATAATTACTTGCATAATTCTTGTCTCCCCTACTGGAATTCCATGAATGCTAGTCTGGTTTATTTACCATAATATCCCCAGTCCCTAGAAAGGTGGTTGGCACAGAGTATGTACTCAATGTTTGTTGAATTAATGAATTTAATCCTTTTGCTATTGCTGTCTTTTTTGTAGGAAAGAAAATGAGTCAGCTTATATCTAATGGAAAATAAAAGACTTATCATTCTTGTCAAGAAATAAAAATCAACACTTCAAAATTGTGTTTGCTATTGATGTTTTCAGCCCCTAACACTTGAATGCTGCTCATATCAAATTGTCATTCAGGAAATATGAACACTGTACTTTTTAAACCAGTGATAACTTAAAGCATATACTGAAATGCTACAAAGTTCAGTACAGCAAAATCTGTCTTTTATTTCTAGTAAGTCACTCACTGATGAAATAGGATGTGTTGTTTATTCTGACTGTACCCACAATTCATTCTTTCTAAAATATTTACATTTTGTTAATATCTTAATAATATTTCATTATGGCATGATATGAAAGTATGCCATTGAAACTGAAATAACTTCCCGTATTAAATGTACTCTGATAAATTTATCAAATTATTTTCATCATGCTCTTTAATTTCTTTAAAATAAACTGTAGCTATGACTTAATTGCTAACCTTTTCTTATAACTAAAACTATAAAACATCATATTCAATTCTTAAATGGCACATTTTGCAAAACAATCTGAATTTTATAACATTAAGGCAAGGAAATGACATGTTTGTTGGGGTTTCTTTTGCTGTTATCTTTTTTAATTGACTTTCAGTTTATTAAGTTGTGGTCAGAGTATGTAATTTGTATGATATGAATTCTTTGAAATGTTTTTGAAAATAGCATTTCATAAATGTTATTTGTGCATTTGAAAATAATTTGTTTGCTAGGATCTTTAAATATTTATTAGATTAAGTGGGTTAAGTTTATTAATTATATTTTCAACTATATACTTTTCCAGAATTTTAAGTTTGCCTTATCTATCTTTTATCATCAAGGTTACACCTATGGTTATGTGCTTTTAGGCCAATTTATTCTTAATAATACCAAACAATTTACTTCAGAACACCCTAAAATAGTGGTTCCCAAACTTTAGTGTGCACCAGAATCACTTGGAATGCTTGTAAAACCACACATTGCCCAGTTCCACCTCCAGAGTTTTTGATTGTGTAAGCCAGAATTTGTGTTTCTAACAAGTTCTCAGGAGATGCAGATGCTGCTTGTCTGGGGATCACACTTTGAAAACCACTGACTCAAATAACATATCTTCATCATGACTGTTTATTATAATCACCTGGGGATCTTCTGTATTTACAAAAGAAAATGCCAGTGCTTGGGCCCGAACATGGCCAGAATATCTAAGGGTAGGACCCAGACACCTGTATTTTATCAAGCTCCCCAGTATATTTCATTGCTCAGCAAGAGCTTACTCTGATTTAAAACATGTTTGAATAAATCTAACATCACAATATGCAATTAATATTCATTTAAGAGTGGTTTCTTCACACCTGAGCAGTTTAATTTGCCTAAAAGTTTTACTTAGCTAGGTCCCTTACATAACTGCCCTACAATTTCCTGGAATTTGTCTGTTACAGTGACTTTATCAAATGACTATTGCATGCAAAACACTACACAAACTTGCTTTGTTTATACCTGTTAGTGTGTCACTTTTTCATATAGTTCTCATTTTAATTAACTATCATTTGAATAATAATTACAATAACAATAGTACTGATACTGTTAGGTGTGTAACAGGCACACTTCTAAATGCCTTTCATGTATTACCACATTTACTCTTCAAAACAACCCTATGAAGTGGGAACTATCATTATCCCTATTTTACAGATGAGGAAACTGAGACAAAGAGAGCTTGACTAAATTACCCAAGGTCACCCACCACACTGTTAGAGTAAATTGTTGGAACATGAACTTGGTGGGCACTCTTGTCTGAGACTGTGCTCTTAACCAATATGCTAAGCTACTTCCATAATAACTAGATTACTGTATTGTATAGCATTATATTTTTTAGAGCTTATTCTTTGAGAAATTTTCAGTTTACAGAAAAATTATGCAGAAAGTATAGAGTTTCCATATACCCCCTTTTCCCCCAACACGATTTCTCTTATATGAACATCTTGCATCAATGTGGTACATTTGTAAAAATTAATGAATCAATACTAATACATTGATGTTAAGAAAATTCCATAAGGTTCACTGTTTGTGATGTATAGCCTTACGGCTTTTGAAAAATGTATAGTGTTATGTATCCATCACTACAGTATCATACAAAACAGTTTCACTTACCTAAAAATGCTCTGGGCTCCACGTTTCGTTTCTGTCCCCCTCACTCTGAACCTCTGGCAAACACTGATCTTTTTTATTGTCTCAATACTTTTGCTTTTTCCAGAATGTCATATAGTTGGAATTATAAAGTATGGAGCTATTTCCCACTGGGCTATCTTCACTTAGAAATATGCATATCAGGTTCCTCCATGACTTTTCACAGCTTGATAGCTCATTTCTTTTTATTGTTACATTATACTCCTTTGAGTGGATGTTCCATTGTTTGTTTATCCATTGACCTATAAAAGTACCTCTTGTTTGCTTCCAATTTTGGGCACTTATGAATAAAGCTGCTAGAAACATTCATTTGCAGTTTTTTTTTTTGGTTGTGAGCATAAATTTTCAACTCATTTGGGCAAGTACCTAGGAGCTAAATTGCCATATCATATAGTAACTCTATGTTTAACTTTGTAAGAGACTGTTGGACTGTCTTCCAAAGTGGCTGTAACATTTAACATTCTAATGACAATGTGTGAGAGTTTTGATGTTCCACATCCTCACCAGCACTTGGTGCTGTGTTTTGGATTTTATTAGTTCTAATATGTGTGTAATGTTATTTTATTGCTGTTTTAATTTTTAATTCACTAAAGATGTGATGTTGAACATCATTTCAATATGCTTAATTGCTATCAGTATATCTTCTTTGGTGAGGTGTCTCTTCAGATGTTCTGCCCATTTTTAAATTGGTTTCTTTCTTACTGGTGAGTTTTAAGAGTTGTTTGTGTATTTTGGAGACAAGTGTTTTATCAGATTTGTGTGTTGCAAATGTCTTCTTTTTATGTGGCTTGTCTTCTTATTCTTTTAAAATGTATTTTTTCTGAACATAATACTTTAAATGAAGTCCAACTTATTTTTTTTCTTTCATGAATAATGCCTTTGGGCTTTATCTAAAAATCAAAGCCACAAAAATGGTCACCTAAATTTTCTCCTACAGTACCTTGTAGAAGACGTACAGTTTTGCATTTTTTACATCTAATTCTATGATCCATTTTGAGTTATTTGTGAAACATGTAAAGACCGTGTCTACATTCTTTTGTTTTTTACATGTGGCTATCCAATTGTCTCAACACCATTTATTGAATAAACTGTCCTTTCTGCATTGAATTGTCTTTGCTCCTTTGTCAAAGATCAGTTGACTATATCCGCATGGGCCCTTTATTCTGTACCACTGATTTCTATTCTTTCACCAATACTACACTCTCTTGATCACTGTAGCTTTACAGTCAGTCTTGAAGTTGGATCACGTCAGTCCTACTTTGTTCTTCTTCAGTATTGTATTGGCTATTTCTGGGTCTTTTGCCTTTCCATTTGAACTTTAGAATCAGTTCTTTGATATCTACCAAATACCTATCTGGATTTTGTTTGAAATTGTGTCTATTCTATAGATCAAGTTGGGAAGAATTGGTATAATTATATTAAGACTTTCTATCCATGAGCATGGAACATCTCTCCATTTATTTAGATATTCTGTGATTTCTTTCACTAAAGTTTTGTATTTTTCCTTATGTAGATCTTGTCCTTATTTTGTTCAATTTGGATCTTAGTATTTCATTTTTGGATACTAATGCAAATGGTATTGTGTTTTTAATTTTAAACTGCAATTGTTCATTCCTGGTATATAGGAAAATAATTGACATGTATATTAACTTTGTGTCAAGCAACCTTGCTAAAAATCACTTATTTCAATAGTTTTTTTCTTTGTCAAATTTGAGGGGATTTTAATAGAGACCATCATAACATCTGTGAACAAAGGTGGATTTATTTCATCTTTCACAATGTGCATACTTTTATTTCATTTTCTTGACTTATTGCCTAAGCTAGGACTTTCAATATGATGTTGAATAGAAGTGAAAGGAGACATCCTGTTCTTTTTCTCCACTTTGGGGAGAATGTGTCTGGTTTCTCATCATTAAATATAATGTGATGTTAGTTATAGGTTTTTTTATAGAAATTCTTTATAAAGTTATGGATGTTCCCTTCTATTTTTAGATTGCTGAAAGATTTTACCATGAACAAGTGCTGGATTTTATCAAATGCTCTTTTGAATCTATTGATATGATCAGATGATTATTCTTCTTTAGCCTGTTGATGTGAAGAATTATATTAATTGATTTTCAAATGCTGACCCAGAGTTACATACCTGGAATGATTCCTACTTGGTTTTGGTGTTTAACTTTTTTATATATATTTGGAGTTGATGTGTTATTATTATATTGAGGAGTTTGCATCTATGTTCATGAAAGATAATTATATTTTTCCTTGTTGGTAATGATTTTTCTGGTTTTGATACTACAGTAATGCTGACCTCACATGATGAGTTAAGAAGTGTTCCCTCTCCTTCTGTTTTCTAGAAGAGTTTGCAGAAGATTGGTATAATTTCTTCCTTCAAATGTTTAATAGAACTCACAAGTGAAACTTCTAGACTATATTTCAGTATAGCAAAAATGTTAAAATATTGATTTTGGGTATAGTCCTTATTCTATTGAATAAGCTGATCAGTATAAAATTAATTCTTGAAATGGAAAGCCTTGACTATATCTCTTTCTACTCTCAGTATTTGAGCCCTCAGCCAATTGCAACTAAAGAAATTAACTCACTCATAACACATCAGGTTAGAAAACTTGTTTTAGTTTCCTAGGCTGCTGAAGCAAATATACAAAATGGATTGATTTCAACAATGGAATTTATTAACTTATGGTTTTGAGGCTAAAAGAAAGTTCAAATCAAGGTGTCCTCAAGGTGATACTTCATCCCTGAAGACTGGCATTCTATGGCTGGCTGCTTGTGATCCTGGGGTCCTTAGCTTGTCATGTGGCAAGGCACATTGTAGTACCTCCTGGTGCCTCTCTTCTCTTCTTGGTTCATCTTCTTGCCTCCTATGGCTTTCTCTCTGTCTGAACTTCACTTTGTTTATAAAGGACTCCAGTAATAGTATAGACACTCATCCTGATTGAGGTCTGCTCTGGTTTGCTAATGCTGCTATTATGCAAAATACAAGAAATGGATTGGCTTTTATAAAGGGGTTTATTTGGTTACAAAGTTACAGTCTTAAGGCCATAAAGTGTCCAAGGCAAGGCATCAGCAATTGGGTACCTTCACTGAAGGATGGCCATTGGCATCCAGAAAACATCTGTTAGCTGGGAAGGCATGTGGCTGGCATCTGCTTGCTCCCAGGTGGCATTTCAAAATGGCATTCTCCAAAATGTTGCTCTTGGGGCATTTTGTACTCTCTTAGCTGCAACTGCTCTGAAGTCCTCCTATTTGTGAGCCCCTTTATAAGACTCCAGTGAACTAATCAAGGCCCATGCTGAATGGGCAGGACCACACCTCCATGGAAACATTCAGTCAGAGGTCACACCCTAACCAAAGGTGTCATTCACAGTTGGGTGGGTCATGTTTCTATGGAAACAACCTAATCTAAAGATTACAACCTAATCGAGACTAATACACCTGCCTCCACAAGATTACATCAGAGATAATGGTGTATTCAGGGACATAATATATCCAAACTGGCACAAGCTCTGACACACCTTGACTGAAGTAACCGCATCAAAAAATACTAATTACAAATGGCCTATACTAACAAGAATGGATTAAATTTAGGGACATATTTTCCTGGGATACATAACAGCTTCAAACCACCACACAAATGAACTGCTTCTAGCTTCTAGTTAACCAATTGCACTTATTACCATTATGTAGTCACTTTCCTTGTGAATATTTCCATTTCTACATTTTTGAGATTTCCTTTTTGCTAAATTGTTAAAAATTTGGTAGGCAAGGCAAGTGTAGAAATGTAGATTGTTCAGTGTTCCTTATTGTTAGGACATACTTTTTCAAAATACAAATTTTAGAAAACAGAAAGCCTCACTTAAGAACACTTATTCAGTTATCTTTCAAAAATGGAAATATACTGTTATACATACTTTTCTACATGATGAATTTGTAGCAAATCAACTAAGGAATACAGAATCTTTGCTAAAAAAGAAGGGGCTACTAAAATCAGAAATTAAATTAAAGCATCTTTAAAATGAGTGTCAATAGAAAAATATCATTAAGTTTATCCAAAAGTTGATTCACAGCTTTTCTTAAAATTTATACCTCCCATTTATTGTTTGTTTTAGTATAAATGCTTAGTAGAATGCCATTTCATCTTTCATTCCAAGTTCCTTCTAGATTAAAAGGGAGAACATTCTCCAACATAAACTGCATAGATCATACTCTTGTTCTGTGCATTTGAACTGGTAAAATTTTTTTTCCAATAAACTTCATTAAATAGTGCAGCATTCTCATGTTTGCTTGGACAGTAATTTATAAAATTTATTTTATGACTTATAGCATACAAAGAACACATTTTGTGTTGGAGATATTTTAGTATTTGGTTTCTACAAAATGCCAAGAATATTGCTAGTCAGTGCCTAAAACTATTTTATCACAAAAATAGTCAATAACAAATTGCATGCATGAAAAATGTGCACTCTAAAAACTTCAGAGTAAAAAGTAACAAGTGACCATTTTGACATATTGAATAGCTTCTGATATAATTAAGTTGATCCCCAAACACAGATCCTAACTTTTGGAAATATGGATCATGGTTCAAAGCAAAAATGAGTTGAATTTATAATAACAGGTGTGGAGCACAGTGAATTTTAATGTTTTTTTTAAATTACATTAGGTTGATTTAGACATTTATGTAGACTATCAAGATAGAATGAATATTTGCAAAGACTCGAAATTGTAAGCAAAATTAACAATTAAAAATATTCTATACTTGCCAGATTTTGCAATTTGATTTTAGTTGAGCATTTGCTATCTTGTTAATTACTAGGATATTGAGTATATTGAAGAAATAAGTGATAAAGTCAAGGTTAATCTTTTAAAATGTTACTGATTATACACATAGGAATACTAGACTCCACATATATTTACACATATCTGAAGAAAGAGGAATGTTGAATTTATAGATATAATTAAATGATGTCCTTATAAAATATAATAGCTTGTAGTCATTAAGGAAGTGACATACTTTGATATTTCTAGAAATTCCAGTCTTAGAAATTCCACGTAAAAATTAATAACATGCTATCAATCAATCAAAATAATTCCAAACCAAGCTATTTTTTCATTGAATGAAACTTTTTCAGTGTTGGATATAGGACAATAATGATACAGAGAGGATTATATACTAATCATGATAGATTAGCTTTATAAAATTCAATTGAAAGCTCCCAGTTCAGCTTGGAAAATTGAGCAGAGGTATTTAAATCCCTCCAAATTTCCATTCAAATCACTAAACTAATATGGAAATCATGAAAAGAATCTCTATCTGAACTGGAAATCTGGGACCAATGACATTCATGTACCAGAAATGTCTGGGTCAGGAGAGACAAAATTGACACAAAGGCCCACCAAGATGTGGTTCATTGATTGTAAAGGAAAAGATGCTCACTTTGCACCACAACCCCAAACTTGGGAATTAATTGGAAGTGGACACCTGGGTAAAATAAATGGAATTAGAAGAAGTTATGAGATGGCAGCCAATCTCCATCATGCACTCTTCTGCAAAACATCCTAGATGCAAAAGATGCTACAGAGAATGAATCATTCAATGGTATAGCCATGGTGCAGACTATGCACTTAGTAAAAGCAGAGACACTGTAAGATGTCTAGTCTGGTTCACTTTTTTTTTTTTTTTTTTGTATTAAGACGTAAAATACATACATAGAAAACTGCAAAGGAGATAAGTTCATCTTATCTCCAGTTGAGTTTATTTGTTAATTCCAATAGGTTTCTGACCCCTAATACTCTAATGAAAACAATGTTTCTGTGATCCATTTTGCATGAAACAAAAACAAAGGCAACTCTAGTGTGCCTGTGTGTGTGCCTGGAAAAAATAACCCTAAATTGAGTAAAAGTTAGAGGAGAATGAAGGGCACAGAGGGTGGGGGGTGTTGGTGGGATATTAACCTTATACATTTCCTTTGTATATTTCTGCATTATACTAATTTCATAAATTGTCTATTGAAAAGAAGAAGAAAAAGGAGAAATAAAATATAGGTAAATGTTTATATAAATTTGGAGTAGGGAAAACATTTCTAGGCATAAGAACAAATTTAAAGAAGGGATTGAAGTCTAATATTTGAATACATTGGCTTTAAAACTCCCATATAATAAAAAACAAAATAAATGGAAAAGGAAGAATATTGAAATATTGAAAGGTGTTAGAAAATTGGAAAAACCTGTCATATGATATGACAAAGGGATACTTTCCTTAATTCATACAGTATTCTTTCAAACCTATTAAACAACAAATATTTCAAACTAGATCATAATCCTTGATGTCTGTGTTTTTGTCCATTCACTGTTTTATCTCTAGCTCTGAGCACATAGTATGTACTGAAAAAATTTTGTGTAAATGAATGTGATGGTTTATACCTGTATATACCCCAGAAAAAAAAAAAAAACTTAATCCATTCCTGTGGAGATGAACCCATTGTAAGTATGAACTTTTGATGAGGTTACTTCAGTTAAGGTGTGTCCACCTCAATCAGGATGGGTCTTACTCTTATTACCTGAGTCCATTAGAAGCATAATGAAATTCATACAGATGGAGAGAAATCCATGGGAAGCAAGAAGCCAAAATTCACTGGAACCCAGAACAGAATACAGAGGCCAGGTGAGACCTTATGGCAGAGGATCCAAGGATCAAGGACTGCTGGCAACCAGCTCCAGAACACCAGTCTTCAATAAGAAAGCATCACCTTAGTGATAACTTTATTTGGGGATTTTTTACAGCCTCCAAACTCTGAGCTGATAAATTCTCATTGTTTAAGCCAACCTACTGTGTGGTATTAGCTTGAGCAGCCAAAGGAAAGTAAAACAATGAGCTTTTCAAAAAGGCAAAAAATATTATCTCATAAACATGTAGAAATATTTTACCTAAGTAATAGTCAATGAAATAAAAATTCAGATTGAACATTATCCCTGAAATATCCATCTTCTTTTCTCCCTAGAAACCTCCTCCATCCTCAAGATATTGACCAAATATCATGTCACTTTTGATTTTTTTTCCTATTCCCCCATCTATATCATCTTTGGTGCTATCAGGTCACCTTATATATTATCCTGCCATTGAACTTATTTTGTTGCATTATAATTTAAGGCATGCTTGTCTTCCCAATTAGACATAATTCTTAAGGACAAGAAAACACTCTTTACATAGAGATATTCCCAATACCTAGATTAGATTCTGGCTTCTGGTAGGTGCTCAACATTTGTTCCACTGAAATAAACTTTTGTTATACAAAAATAAAATGGAAAATTGAATATTCACTTACAGAGAAAAAATAGAACCATGCACATAGTGATTTAATTTTTCTTTATTTAATATAGTATGCTAATTTACTTTAAAATACATTTTTTCTTTTACTTTGACAGAATCAGGCTTTATTTGAAGTTAATGTTTTTAAATTTATTTTTGTATTTAGTTCTGAATTTTTAAAGTCATATTCAGTAGTGTGTTAGATTAACTGGCAATAGATCTTCTATCCCCAGGGTAATTAAGACAGATTTTTCCTACTTTAGGATCTGCTCTCCAGTTTCACTGGGGAGTCAGAGTGGCAATAGAAGTGGTGTTGGCAATTTTTACCTTTGTATTGATTTGTCATGTATATATGGGACCACTTGTTGCAAGTTAACATGAGGAAGCCCCCAATAAAACCTTTTAAACTCTTGAGAAGGATTGTCAGTATGGTTTCCTCATTAATGACCAACAATACCATGGGGGTGGGGGATGCCTCTCACACAATTGTATGGATGCCAAGGTCCTAGGTGATGGTCACTTAATTATAACAATCAACTTCTTTTGCCACAGTCTCACCACACTTTAACCATAACCCCAGCCTTCTAATATCTATGATTTTATTAGTAAAATGTGAAGAGAATAGTCTAAATCCTCATTTGATACTGAAAAAAAAACATTGGAAAGTAAATATACACTGAAGGAAGATTAGTTCTAGTGCTTATTTATCTTAAAATCTACTTCAAGATTTTATATAACTTTATAATATACAATAGTAGTAGACTAGGTTATAGATAGTGAAGGAGAAATTTTATTTTGGTTACCCATTTACCTCTGGGTTCTTGTATGATTTTATTGTGGTTGTTCTTTCACATTTCAGATTAATATATGTTATATTGATGTAACTAGCATATTTTCAAGACTTTTGTTTATTTACTCTGCTACTTTTGAATTTTTCTCTTTTAAAAATGCAACTTGGGTTTTGGCTGGTACATTAGTAGACTAATTTAAAAGTTATTAAGTCATTAATATAAATAGTATATTTTAGACTCTCTGGGATAAGAAAGTTTCTGCTCTCTGCCCATTTAGAGAATTAACATATAACCTGCCATGAAACTAACAAAAAAGGATGGGAATCACATTTATCTGAAATCATTTTTGTTTGGTGTTAACTCAATTTCTTAAGCCTTAGAAATGTAAATCAAGCATATTTATTAAGTACTGACATCAATATGTCAAGGTGACGAGGAAAGTGCATATTTTGTGTTAGAGTGCAGCTTTCAGCTAATGTTTGGATGAATTCATGAAAACTGACTCGACCTTAGATGTCAGATATTCATTTAAATAAACAGAAGTTTAATATTAGAGGGAAAGAGTGCCTTGGTCAAAATATGAATTGAATTTTGCCAGAATGGAAACTCCTGATTACAACACAGGGGTCTTTTTCTCTTTTCACAGTAAAGTAAAATTAGAATGATTTTCCTGGGAAATGTTTTATTCTTTAAAATGAAACTAATGATTATTTCTGCTTGTGTCACCTTACAGAAGTATTGTGAAGCAAAAATGACAAGTGTGTGAAAGCATCATCAGCATTTCTACATGGTTAAAAAGTATTATTAAACAAAATTTGCATGAATAATAGAAATTATGTTTTGAAATGGAAATGGTTTCATTTTTATGAAAGTAATATATCCCCTTTTATTTTAAAAAATCGGACAGTAATGAAGAAAGGAAGGAAATGCCAAAAACACCACACAGCTAACATGATGTCATATTTTCTTTTCTCATTCTATATGTATGTGTATATATACAAATGCATATATGTTAATATACATATGCATATGTATTTATACATCTTATAGAAATATTTCCATGTTAAAATGGAGAGGTACATTATAATTTTGCATGTCTGATTTTTTTTATTTTAATGCCATACTCTAAATCATAAACACATCCTCATAGAAACTTTTAAATTTTTGATATTCTTATTATAAACAGCAGTGAAATAAGTGCCCTAGTGTGATGACATGTATAATTCTTGCCTTTGGATTATATCATAAATGTTAAATTCTTAGTTTAAAGATACATGCAATCAAATTGCCATCCCTAAAATTTCTACAATTATGCTATCTTACCAACAACGCATTTCTACTTCTTGGCATCCTTGTGAATATTTTAATCACTTTTTAAACTATTTGCAGTTCAATAGTGTTTTATTTCACTAAAGCTGCCAAAATGCAGTATACCAGAAATGGACTAGCTTTTAACAATAGGGCTTTATTAGCTTACAAATTATAGTTCTGAGGCTGTGGAAACATCCAAATCAAGGCATTGTCAGATGACAACTGGACTCCTCTGTCACATGACAAGTCACATGATACATGCTGATCTCTCCCTTCTCTTCTGGGTTTCGTTGCTTCCAGCTTCTGGCTTCAATGGCTTCCAGTTTCTGTGTCATCCTTTCTCAGCTTCTGTGTGTGTCCTTCTCTCTCAGCTTCTGTGCTTTCTATTTCATGCTCTTGAAAAGGGGCTCTGGTAAGAGGAATAACACCCACCCAGGGCACGCCTCAACTGAAATAACCTAATCAAAAGTTCCCACCCACAATCTGTCTATACCTACAGTAATGGATTAGCTTTAAGAACATGATCTTTTCTGGGGTCCGTAAGACCTACAAACCATCAGAAATAGATTTTTAAAAGGCACCTGAGATAGACTGAATTGTGCACCCCAATTTAGACATGATCTTAATCTTAATCCACATATCTTGAAGATGTTTAGCTGAGGTGTAGCCCAACTGAATCAGGTTAGGTCTTAATCCAGATTACTGAAGGCCTTATGAAAGAAAAGAAACAGGAAGACAGAGTGAGAGAATACCAAAGGGAGAAGCCAAAACCTGGAAGTCAATGGAACCTGGAAGAGAAAGGAGAGGACATTGCCATGTGGCACAGGGCATGGATATAAGCCAAAAAACCCCAAGGATCACTGGCAGCCAGCACCAAAATGTTACAGACTTTGGAAAGAAAACATTGCCTTGCTGATGGCACGATTTTGTACTTCTAACCACAAAACCATAAGCCAATAAATTCCTAGTTTTGTAAGGTAACCCATTTGGTATTTGGCATAGCAGCACTGCAAAATAACACAATATCTTATTATTTTAATTTCTATTTCTTTAATGTACAATGGTGTGAAACTTTTTCCATGTACTTGTTGACTATTTGAAATTTTATTTGAAATATTTATTTTTCTTGCTCATTTTTTTCTTGATCTGTAAGCTTTCTGCATACATTAAAAATTATTTACTCTGCCTGTTGTATGTTGTATGTATTTTTCTAGCTGTTGCTTTTTAAAAACTTTGTTCTTAGTTGTTTTTAACCAAACGGATGTTTGAAAAAATTTTCTGTATAGTCACTCCTATTAATCTAGTCCTTTATTTTTTACATTTCCCACATCAGGCTTAGAAAGTCCTCCCTTTATCTAATATCATAAAATACTCACATGTAAAGTACTTCTCTGTTTTATATAGCAGGAATTTATTGTTGCATAAAAAGGGATTTAAGTTTATTTTTGAAAAAATCATTAAGTAGCTGCACCAGCGTCATTTATTTAGTAATATTTCTTATCTTACTGATTCAAAATGGTAGTAAAATTAACTGTTAAATATACATGAGCCTGTTTCTAGATTTTGTATATCATTCTATGCTTACTTTCTTCTGGTGACAATATCATACTGTTGTAATTACAGTAGATTTATAAGATTTATCCTCTCATTAGTTTCCTTTGTGCAGTCTTTTTAAATCTAAATAGCTTCATATGTTTATTTTTCTGTATGAACTTTGAAATGATTATCATACTCTGAATTTTGCCATTTTTGTTAATTTATCTTTAATAAAAAGCTGTCATAAAATTTAAAAATTTATTTGCATAGTTACATCCTTAATTTTTAATTTTCACTCTATGCTAGTCACCTGCTTTCCTTCAACAGTCTCTTGAATATTGATCTTATAAACTCAAGGTGTGGGTTTGATGAGATCACAGGAGGGATTGTGTGATATGGGCAGTTCCAGTTATGGAATATTTTGTCTATCTTTGCTCTCTTCCTCTCTTCTTCCCTCCAATCCCTATCTTTCATAGGTGCTGTATATAGGCCATATTTCATTATCTGATGATTTCTTCAACCTAGTTTTATTACAGGTATAGAATATGGCCCTGCTTGGTCTTTTCCTTTTCCTTTTCCCTTTGTGAGTTGTGAGAGTGTCCTCTTATCTCATTTCCTGTCTCATTGTGAGGGGTTTCCTTGAGGGTGAAGATTGCACCCTCAGTGCCTGGTGGAAAAGCAATTTTGATAAAAACAAATATTCAACAACAACAACAAAAAAAAAAAACAAAAAAAAAACAGACTCAGAATCTTTTTCCTTTGTTCATGAAATTTATCACTCGTACTACCCAAAACTACCACCATTTTTTTTCATGTAAATTTTAATTTTTGTTAGTCCCTGGGAAGTAGGTAAAAGTCAGTTCTTATATCTTCACCTTTCTAAGTCACAATAATTTGTTTCAAAAACTTTCTAGTTAACACAATGATATTTCCTAAAGTTTCAGGTGTATGTGATATTAATTTCTGGTGTCATTTCCTACCACTTATTTTCTTCCCACTTTTCAACCCTGTCTCTAACTTTATACACAAATACACACATGCACACACACAAACACACACCCTTTTAAGTAGATTTACTACCATTAACCAGTCAATCAAAATGCAAACTGCCTACTTCAATATCTCAGTGGTTTTGTTATTGTTTTCACACTGATCTTTTGCTCTGAGTCTGAAATGCTCACTGTTTCTTTCTCCTGCTTTTTCTGTCAAAATCCTGTTCATCATTTATGACCCAGTTCAAACATCACCTTCTCTATCAAGTTATGCTATTTTTCTCATGTGCTCCCTTAATTCTTTCTTTATATTATGAGTTGAGATTTTTCCTCATTGTTTTATTTTTTATTGTATTTGGGCCTTTCTTCCCAGATAGACGAACACTTAAGGGTAAGCACTCAGTTGGATCTTACTTGTAATCCTGTCTGTTAATGAGCAGCACAGAATAGGTATTCAGTTAATATTTTTAATTGATTTATTACAGTTTATAATCAATTCTGATTTCAGTGAGAACATGAAGGATATTTAAAATCTGTGAGAAGATAACACTGATTCATAAACTCTGACTCATCAAAATAATTTGTTTTTGCCTTTGATATTGAAAGTGATATATAGGTAGAATTTTTTTTTGGTTTGCTTTAGCATCTATATGCTCCAGAAAAGTGAAGTTGTATAAAAATATTGCAGACAGCACTTGCATTTCCTAAATTCATACTTGCTATTCAATGGGAAAAGCATTCAGACATTTTGCCCCTGCATGTCATTTTTCAGTATAACCATGAGTAACAGAATAAAAAATGTATATGGGGAATTTAAAAAAATAAGAGAAAGAAATAATCAAAATGTAAACATTTTGTGTATTCTCTGCATATATATGTTTTCATCATGGTAAAATACCATATTATTAAACAAATTAATTATATTTTCATCATGCTGTTAATTATGATAATCATTTTTGTTGCTGCATAAAGGTCAACCAAGTGTAATTTATATAATTTATTCTAATTTACTGAACTGTCTCCTTATTGTGGTAACAGTCTAAGGTTAATTTCACATGGTGTGCCAGTTTGAATGTATTATGTCCCCTCAAACACCATTATCATTGATGTAACCTGTGTAGGCAGACCTATCAGTGTTAATTAGATTGTAATTCTTTGGGTCATCACCCAACTGTGGGTGATGACTCTGATTGGATAATATCCATGGAGGTGTTGGCTCACCCATTCAGGATAGATCTGAATTAAATTACTGGAGCACTATATAAGATCAGGCAGATGGAGCAAGCCAGTACAGCCAAGAGGGACACTTTGAAGAATGCACACAAGCTGAGAGAGGAGCTGCAGATGAGAGACAGTTTGAAGATGGCCTTTGAAAGCAGACTCTTGCTCCAGAGAAGCTAAGAGAGGAGAAACACCCTAAGAGCAACTAAGAGTGACATTTTTGAGGAACTGCAGCCTAGAGAGGAACATCCTTGGAGAAAGCCATTTTGAAACCAGAACTTTGGAGCAGATGCCAGCCATGTGCCTTCCCAGCTAACAGAGGTTTTCCAAACACCATTGGCCATCCTCCATTGAAGGTACCCGACTGTTGATGACTTACATTGGACACTTTATGGCCTTAAGACTGTAACTTTGTAACCAAATAAAATGCATTTATAAAAGCCAATCCATTTCTGGTGTTTTGCTTTCCCATCACATGGTAATGTCCTCTCCTTTCTTCCTTCTCTTCCAATTTCTGCAGACTTCTACTCTTTGACTTCCCTCTGTGGCTTTCTCTTTATCAGGCTTCCAGTAATTAGGATTAAGGCCCATCCTGGTTCAATTTTCCACATGTTAACTAAAAGTAATATCTTCTAAATGTCCTTTAGACAAGAGGTTCACATGCACAAAGGTTAGGATTAAGACTGAGAACATGGATTTGTTAAGGTATATAATTCAACCTACCACAAGAACTACTATCCTAAATTACAAGTCCTAAGGCTTCTAGCTTTTATAGAGAATGGCAAATGAAAAACATGACATTCATTAGTACTATTCCAAAGAAATTAACACAACTTATAAGACTGAGTTACATAAATTAAACATAGCTAGCTAATAAAGAGGCATTAACATCAGTCTATCAAGAAAGAATCCATTTTGATTCATTTTATAATAGTCAAGTTCCAATAAAAACTAACATCATCTATCAATATGTAGGAAATAAAATTCCTTTTGCCTTACCAATTGGCTCTGATTTTAGAAGGTTTCCCTTGGAAAATTCGTAGGCTATACTTCCATTGTTATTTATACAATTAAATTTTTATTGGCACTTTTGGCAAATAATACACATTCATAAGAATGCCTAAATCATACATATACATATCAATTAATTATCCGAAAGTGAACTTGCCCATGTAGCTACCATTCAAATCAAGATACATAATATTACCAGTCTCTCAAAGCCCCCTCCCCACATTCACTCCCAAACATTATACTTTTCTCCAAATAGAATTTAACATATCTCTTCTTTGAATAAGAATTAAACCTCATGAAAGAAACATCATTTCTAAAAAGTTTTGTATTGTACTTTACATTCCACAAGGCAAAGTCCAAAAATTAATTCCTATTGGATTTAGAGAACTATAAAATACCCATCCTATGATTATTTCTTAGTGGATGAATGAAAAATAAAGAATTCTTTCTATGCCAACAAACTTCATTTCTTCAGGATACCAAGCTTCCATACCTTTCACCTTCAAATCTTCACCCACTCCTCTCAAGGGCAAAGGGACAACTAAATTTAAAGACTCACGAAGTTATTTTCTAGTATGGGAGATACTTAAGAATAAAAGAAAAAACAGATAGTTATTCAAGTCCCTCACAATATGCATTATCTATTAACCTGTCTTGGAAAGGATAAGACAACACTAAACTGGTGAGGTGAGGAAAGCTTGGAAGAGTGATGATAATAAATCCAAACCTTAAATATTAACAGTTGTTATTTTCATTTAACACATAGAGATCATTGCCCTCTGCATTCAGAAAAACACACAGGAAGCATGACCAAAAGAGTTGAAGGGATTAAAAGGGGAAACAATTCAGATACATTAATCACATCCCTAATTGATACTGCAGCTAAACTTGCAAGTCTGTCAGAACATTTCTCCATACAGGATGCTGGGCCACTTCATTGCTTTGTTCTCAATGCTTTCATCTTGTTCTCAGAACAGTTCTGACTAGTGGCATTTGAGGAAAATACCAATTCTTTCCTTTCCTCCACTCTGGTATGTATACTAGATAATCACCAGACAATGAATTATGTGGCCCCTTTCAGAAATTTTGAAGCCCCCAGTGTACCATTAACAATGATCTATGGAGGTGCGTATTGAAATTAGACAAGAATAAAAATTATAGGGGTATTAAAAGTCTGCCATATTTGCCATTATAAACCTCTATTCCCTGCACTTTATAACTCAACTGAGAGAATTTACATTGCAGTCAATGGACTAGGTGAGAAACTGTTGTCTGTCAAAGATTTTTTTTTAACCTGGTAGACACTATGTAAAATCTATTGGCTACTTTTCTCTAGTAAAAGATTTTGTGCACATTTATGCATGCATGTGTGTGTTTTTTGTAGGGAGTTTTGATTTTATCTTATAGCACTTGATTTGTATCAGAAAAACAATAAGCATTTTTTAAAACATGAAAATTTAGGAAGTAAAGGAGAAAGGGTAGAGAGAAAAATATAATCTATTACAGTGTGATCTATGGCTTTATAATCATAACTTTTATCCATTTGCCTTTTACTCAGCTGTCCTCATCCATGGTCCCTGATAATCCAATTGTGGTTACTATATTTTCTAAACTGTGTATTGTTATGTAGGCTAGTAAAGGAGAGAAATGAATTCTAATTTGACTGCATTCTGAGAGGTAATTAATGTCCTGCAAGATCTACACATCATTTTATTACCACTTTCCTTAGGTGGTAATGACCCCTTTTTTTTCTGATTTTAATAAAGTCTATCTGTGGTTGTCTACAATTATGAAGCAAGAAAGAGAATTTTTACAATGGTTTGGCTACTTATTAAATAGGTTTCTGCCTACAGAGAGTCTGAGAAATTGGTATGATATCTGTTAATTAGGAGGGCTTACTTTGTACAAGCTGTTTGCAAGGAAGTTTGTATTTTCAGCATCACAATAACCAAGAAAGCTTGGTATTTTCATTCTTGTTTTACACGAGAATAACCAAGTTTAGAGAGATTAAGGAACTCATTCAGGGCTGCACAGCTGGCAAGTACCTGAGTTGGTACTGGAATCTGGTTCACTCTGGTTTTCATACATCTAAGATTTTCTTCCATGATAATCTGAAATATCCAACCTCCCTAGCAGGAAAGGAAACCAATATTTATTGAATGCCTACTATGTGCAAGTGACTTTAAAATATAAAAGAAAATTTAATCTCTGCAGTGAGCTGCATATTAGTATTATCTTCAATTAAGAGATAAAGATTTGGGATGATTAATCAAGGTCATTAAATAATGTATCAGGCACCTAGTTATAGAGCTAGACTTGGCTATGTCTAAATGCAAAGCCAATACTCTTTCCACTATACTGCCACACTTAGATTTCTTAAATATTATGCTCTTAACTCTAAAGAAGAGTGATTACAGGATTAATTCAGTCATGTATATTATTTTATATTATTATATAAAAATTATATCTATTTTAGTTTCATGGATGTTTACCAAAACTTACTCTATATATTAAGCACTGTTCTAGGCACTGAATTATCCCCAGGGTGTTTGTTGATTGCTTATTTACACTTCTATCTTTCTACTCTCTTACTCTTCTCCCTTTTCACTTTTAGCTTCTCTTTTAACCATTCATGAAACAGTATTTCACAAAGGGCAAAGCATGAGCTATTATTTATTCCAAGCAGTACTCTGTGAAACCAAGGGTCCTATGGCCAAATAATTTTGATAAGTGCTGCATGGTATACCACATTCTTAGAGATTCACAATGAACATTAGCATACTAAAAGCTTTGAGCAATTTTGCAGGAATGAAAAAGGAGATAACCCTTGTGGGAACCTCAGGCACAGGCATTCACCAAGGGCTTTGAAGGTTGCACACAGCAAACCTAGCACAGTTAACATTTGATCTATTCTCCTTATAATACCAGGTGTTAAATGTAACCTATACCCTAAATTAACTCCTCCCTGAGACTCCCTGAGATACTGTTATCTTTATAATCCTCCTCTCCTCCCTGTTGATTACAATCAACCCCTCCTTAGGTTGCATGACCCTGCTCCCTACCTTATGCTCTCATATGCATTGGAATGTCAAGCCCATATAATCAGCTTATTCGGCCCCTCAAAGTGCAGACTATTTCCATGTGTGCTGTGAACATGCTGCCATTTCAGGGCAGCTCCTGAATCCATTCAGAGAAGCTCCTGATTTCAGAGAAATGTGACTCAACTTCACCACCCTGTACATAAGCCTTATAATAAAAGCTCATAACTAAGAATGTGTCTGGTGCTTTCTTTAGTCCTTTGGCTACAAAAGCTCTTTTGGGCTGTGACAACCCTGTAGAATCCCCTTTTTTTCCAGGTAAAGCCTATTAGCATTGCATGAAATTAGTGATCCAGGCAGCATGCTTCAACGAATGTAAGCCTGGCTCATTAAATGGTACTGCTTATCTGAAAACTGAAACGCTTGCTGAAACCTTTGCAGTAATGTAACACATTTTTAATTACATAACTATTTAGGTATTTGTAATGTTAACACTAAACAAGGCCAATAAAGTTAATGAAAGGGAAATTAAATATGGGGTTTAATTCTATGCATCTTTTGTTTTGGGTAGCTATTGTTTTTATTTAAGAACAAACTGATAATTTTGAAGAATAAATATTTTAATAATTTTCTATATATTTACTGTGTTTCTTTCAAAACTAAATGTATAGGAATAGTAAGCTTAACATCATTTATTTTATTATTTATATCCACCTGCTTCCAAAAAATTATGTGAAATGGCTGCTTAAGATGAATACATACAATTCCCTGGGAATGTGCTTCAACCTCTTTGGGACCTGAGGTGGCAAAACTCTTCCAGAGCATCGAGGTGGAATGCCCACCCTCGACCTCTGGGGCAAACTCACCCTTTCCATGCATGTGGGCTGCTCCGCTCTCCCAGCCCGAGACCTCTTGACTCCAGACCTCAATCTCCATGGCTCTGTCTTTGAAGAAACTTTTCCTTCAATTTGTTCCTTGTCTTTCTCCTCCAGTCCCGACTGGCAGTGGCTCTGTCTATAAAGGTCTCACAAAAATTCTGTTGGCTTCGCATGAAGCATGCAGGGGTCAAAGCCATCAGACAACAGGAGTTTCCACAAATCCTTTCTGGATAATTCCATCTCCAATCTTGGCTTGTACTGAAATGGTGGATGGGTTCCATGTTTGGTTACATCCTCACATTGGGCTGTAGCTTCTGGGATTCCACCCCCTGGAAGCTTGTAATTTTCCAAGTCATCAGCTTCTGGTTTCTTTGAACCCAAGACTTCATTTCTAAGTTTATCTCTCTCCGCTTGCATTTTACTATAAGCTGCAAGGAGAAGCCAGGGTACATCCTCCACATGTAGTCTGGAGATTTCCTCAGCTAAGTATTCCAGGTTGTCACTTTTAAATTCTTCCTTCCATCTGACACCAGGACTCAATTTTGCCAAATTCTCTGCCAGTTTAAAGCAAGGATCGCCTGTCTTCCAGTTTACAACAACATATTCATCATTTCTGCTCAAGTCCTCATCAGAAGTATCTTTAGGGTCCATATTTCCTTAAACAGTCTCTTTAAAGCAGTTTTGGCCTTTTCTATCAAGCTCATCCTAATTCTTCCAGAATCTTCCCCTTATCCATTTAAAAAGCCGTTCCAACATGTTTAGTATTTGCAAACACAGCAGCAAAAGTACCCCAGTCCTGGTACCAAATTACTTTGGGCCCCACCTCAATAATACAGGACAATCTCCCTACCTTTAAGGCCTTTAACCTAAATTCCATCTTCAAAGTTCCACTTGCCATAGACACATATTCACAGTTCCAGGGATTAGGATGTTGGCATCTTTGGGAACAAAGGCACTATTTTGCCCTACCGCACCATCAGATTACATGTTGCAGATCTCTCTGAAAGTTTTACTTGTAAAAAATAATTCAGAATTGCATGCATATGCACTCAGTATTAAAAAAAAGACATCCTTTACCCTACATTTACAAAGAAGAAGAGTGTTAGGTTGGAGTCATTCAGGAATCCACACAATGCAGTGAGTTATGTTTTAAGTAGAGAGTTTAAGGTTTATTAGAGGAGAAAAGCAGGTGGGAGGCTGCAGAAAAGAAAGAAAGAAAAATGGCTCCAGCTCTCTATCTGAGAGCAACATTTTTTAAAGGAAAACCCACGTTAGGATGGGAGGGTGTTGGGGGAAATGGTGTCTGCTGAGTGTGTTCTGTGCCTCAATTGGATGAGTGCTTATTAATTTCTGGGCTGATTGGTTGCTAGGGTTCTGAACATTATTCTCCTTTGAAATGTAGCTGTGTTATCTATGTGGAGGAAGCAGGCCTTTTGGCTAGTTTGCGGTCATTCATCTTATGGACCTATGTGATCTTGTCTTATCCATCCTTTTGGGGTCTAGGCACCACTATGACTGGGATTTCTAAAACAGCCTTTAACCCTTAGTTTATGGCACACCTGGTATCTATGAAATAAGCAGTAGGGATCCTGGATTAGACACTCCTTCTATGTGTTAGACTCTTTTTTTCTGGGGTGTGACAAAGAGGGGTACCTCAGTTATTTAACATACCAAAAGGATTGATACTTTACTTGAGAAAAATCAGATAGTAAATTGGTATATTAATAGAGCTATTGACACATTGAGATTTGATTTCTTAAATTTATATTTATAACTCCTCTCAAATTTGATCATATAATGAAGGAATGTCTGTAATCTATTATTATAGAGATAAGACCAGTGTAATTGAAATAGAAGTAATAAATTTCATAACACTGTCAGCCACCAATTTTCTAAGTTTGTAATTGTAATGCGTAGCTTATTTCATCCCTTTCCTAGTGAATTTTCTACCTATATCTACAAATCAAACTTTGATTTAGTAGTGTAGGCTTAACTCTTACAAAGATGTATAAGATGAACTAAAATAAATGTATAAGGTTTCACAAATGAATATATAATTTAATGACAAATTCCATTGGAACATTCAGAGAGTAGCTACCATTTGTGAGGCATTTCTCTAGGTCCTGGAAATTTAGCAACACAATAGACAAAGAGGCATGCTCATTTCCCTTTGGGAGTTTCCTCAGGATGGAAGGCAGATGAATAAACAGATCTTTTGGGTTCAACATGTTATGGTTGCTGATAGAGGAATACAATAGAAGTAACATGAATGTAGAGACTAATCCAGCTTCTGGGCTATTTATCAGGAAATACTAAATGAAAGAACATAGGATAATATAAATTATAAATACTAGTTAGATTTTTAGGTTAACTTTATATAACTGGAGTCCAATAACACTAGTATTATTTCAGCCATGGTTAATTATATTTGTTTTAAAAATTGGATAGTACATATATGATGCAATTATTAGAGAAGTAAAATTCAGTTGTTTAATATATCATTTCCCATTACTTGAACAAAAGGGGACCAGCAAACACAGAAAAACACAAAACAACATTATGTTCTTATGTATTTAGTAATAAAATTGTTCAATTACTGAAGATAGAGATAAAATTAAACTTCTGTCTTACAGGGATTCAGGGTGAAAAACCATGCATATATTTCTCTGGAATATGTTATAAAAAGCAACAAATCTGTACTTAGTAAAACAGAACCATCATTTTCAAAATGTAATATTAATTGAATGAGCACCTGAGTTACCACAAAAGATTAAAAAGTAACATTTATCAGCAAGTTTTGATTTATGGGCAGTTTGTTAAATTTTACTGGCACAGTCATATGTAATGGTTTCTACAGCAGCAGTTTTAATTTTAAACTACTCTTTGTAATAACCCATTATAGTAGTTTGTCTGCAAATATTTTGTTTTTGTTACTATTTTGCAAAGTATCAAAATTATTTTATTGCTGATATCTCCATTGGTTCAAAAACCAGGCTGCTATGAGGATGAGAGAGAATAAAAACACTTTTTTGTGGCACATAGCTTCTTGGGCAATGGTTGTATCAGATCATCACATCAAAGGTGCATTTGTTTGCTGAATATAGTAATTTTTGGCAGGGTTATTGTCTTGAAATTACTCCTTTGAATGTGCATAATTTTCCATTCCGTTTCAATACTTTACATGAACATGAAAACATAATGCAAAGCCTGTCTAAAAAAGAAAACCAGAATACTCTGCATATTACATGGATAAACAAATTTGACTAATGCTTTTCAGGCATTGATTTTAATATTTTTGTGAATGTTATCTATAAAAGCATACTTTCCAAACCCCTCGTGGGTGATTCTCAGGCATATTTTTAAAATTTTTATTGTACTCCCCTTTCAGATCATCTAACAGTCCATACTATATTTCTTAACCTGAATCAACATCACATTATAATTCATTTAACTATCCCTGGCACATTTAGAGTCACACTTTCACAGTGGCTCGGTAGAGGCTTCAGTCATACATGAAGACAAAGTTAAGCTGTGGTAGTTAATGAAGAGTGTGATAGAATTAGCCAGTAGTGAAACCAATTATCAACACTAACAAGGACAGATAGATAGTCAGAAATATTATTTAATTTCATGTTTTCATATATTTTTATAAATATGGTTTGTACTTGTCACCATATACTATTTGTTGATAGAGAAATGTTATTTCAACAACATTCAGGCCAAATCTATGCACAATCTTTCATGCATGCATGCATACAACATTTATTGAGCACTTATCACATGGCAGTCAGTGTATTAAGCATGTATAGATGCAAAAGTGTAAACAAATAGTTATGATCCAGTCCTGTAGTATTATAATGAAGGATAAACCATTTTCTATGACAATAAAGGGGATAAAGTAAAATTATATTGTGTAAAGGGCCAGCAGGAAGCAGACATAATTGTTTGAATAGATAAATTATCCCATACTGGGAAGGTGCTTCCTAATTTCACTCAGCAGTTTGAAATTTATTCTGTACAAAATGAATATCTGCCTAGAAAGTTTCAGACAGGGTTCCATTGTTAAATAATACTATTGAAATCTAAAATGACAAAATTTACAAATATATGGTTATTGTGGAAATATGATGCAATATAACAACTGCACTAACAATAAATGAAGCAAAGCCAAAGGCTGCCTTACAGCATTGGGTCTGGAAAGGCTGTTCCCAAACTTCAGTTTTCCTCCTATTTTAAGCACATTGTTGCAATGTAATCAACCCTAATGGCAGAATACCCTGGCGCCTCACCAAGAACAGGTACAAGTCAACAATCTCACTGTTAACAACAAACAATGCTTACAAGCAGGGACAAACCTCCCTGAAATCCTTTAGGCCCATGGTTGCAAAAGATCTCATGCCTTTACCAAAGGTCTGTGCAAGGCGGGTATGTTTTTTTTTTTTTAATTTCATTAAAATAGCTGAAGCCAATACTAAGTCTACCAGAATTAACCCTCATGGTACAGTATTCAATGGAGATCTCTGGGTGTGGGATGAAAAAAAAATAGCCACAGTAGATATTCCCAGATTAGGTGTTGTACTTTCAATTTAAATTAAAGTGGGGAGATGACAGTTTCCCAGGAACATTTCCTTTCATGGTGAAAGACTTTCTAGGAGTATCAAAATTAGAAAACTATTTTGAAAGTGTTTGATTTGAATCAGATTTCAAACCTATATTATGATGGACACATAATCAGAAATGCCAATTTAAAATTTAGATTATTCTCAACATTTCAGAATTGAAACATGTGGCCAACTAAAGTTAAAATAAAGATATACTTATGATTAGTAAGGAAAGAAAGGATGTCTTCTTATTGCACTACTTTCTTTGGTGTTCTCATTACTATTAGAATAAACTTAAATTTTCTTAGTATGACCTTCAAGATCCAGCGTGCTCTGACCTTGATGTAGCCAACATCACACTTAATCATGAAAGACTAAATTATTGGGGTTTATTTAGATGGCCTTCATCAGATTGGGGAAGTTTCCTTCTATTTCTAGCTAGTTGAATATTTTTATCATGTAAGAACGTTGGATTTTATGAAGTGCTCTTTATGTGTCTATTGAGATGACAATGTGGTGCATGTCCTTTATTCTATCAGTTTGGTATTTATATTGAATAATTTTAATCTTATACCAACTTTGCATTCTCTGGGAATGAATCTTCTTGAGCATGTGATCATGGTGTACTATACATTGATGGATTCAGTCTGTTAGTATCTTGTGGAGGATTTTGCATCTATATACATAAGAGATATCTGTCAGCAGTTTTATTTTCTCGTGATTCTTTATCTGGTTTAGGTATGAGGGTAATACTTTGAAGCAATGGTATTAATTCTTCTTCAAAGTTTGTAGAATTCTCCAGTGAACCCAAGCGGGCCAGGTTTTTACAATGATAGATTTTTTATTGCTAATTCTACACAGAATTTCTATTTCTTCTTGAGTCAGCTTGGTAGTGTGTCTTTCTACTAATTCTTAGTTTCGTCTACATCATCTGATAGATTGGCATTCAGTTGTTCATAATATTCCCTTTTAATATATTTTTTTATTTCTCTGAGGTCTGTACTAATGTTCTCTCTTTCAGGCCTGATTTTAGTAATCTGAGTTTCCCCTCTTTCTTTCTTGGTCATAGTTGTTAAAGGTTGATTTCTTCAAACAATCAACTTATAATTAGGTTTATATTTTCTATTGTTCACCAGTTTTCTACTTCATTGTTTTTAGATTTTATCTTTATTATTTCCCAGCTTCTGCTTGCTTTATTTGAGCTTACTCTTTTTTTTTTTTAATTTTCCTAACATGGGTAGTTGAGTTATCAAAGTGAGATATTTTATCTTTTCTTACATTTGGTATGTAGGTAAAAATTTCCTTCTAACCATCGCTTTATATTTCTTGATATTTTACTTAGTGTAAATTATGATTTTATTTTTTAAACAATGAATCAATGTACAGAATACAGAACACTCAATGAGAAATGTGAGTTTAGCACAGCTTTATCAAGGGGGAAGAGTTCATGACCACCATTAGATAATATTTTCTATACTTTTCACACAAGGAATGTTAATACATTGTGTGCAGTACCTTTATGTCCAAGTCATCTAAGCTATTCTAATTCTCCAGGGAAAAATCTACAGCAAGAAACAGGAGCTAAAAAAATTTCTACAAGATTTGTAGTATTTATCAACAAATAAACAATTTCTGCTCAGCAATTTCAAATTGCCGTATTGCCTAACTTGTTGAAGTTCATTCAAGTCTCTTTATTTTTCTAAATAATCTAAACTGTTCCACTTCATAGGCAGCTGAAAGATGGTATGTAAGATTTTAAACACAATAGCATTCACTTGGGACTGTATAATTCATAGATTTTCCTTTCTATGCACACAGTTATTCCAGTTATCCCATAATTTAGATATTAGTTTGTCACTATGATTTTCAATTCATTCTTTTTAATGCAATTTTGTTGAGATATATTCACACACTGTATAATCCATCCAAAGTATACAATTACTCACAGTATCATCATATAGTGCATTCATCACCACAATCCAAGTGAGAAAATTTCCATCACTCTGAAATAAAGAAAAAATGAAAATAAAAATTTAAAAAATACCCTAAACATCCCATATCCTTTTCCTTCCCTATTATTTATATATTTTTGTGTTTATTATTCACCTGTCCACTAGATAAAGGGAATGTCAGTCACAGGGTTTTCACAATCATGTGGTCACATGATAAAAAGCTATATAATTATATAATCATCATCAAGAATAAAATCTACTGGATGACAGTTCAATGGATTCAGATGTTTCCTTTTAGCTATTCTAATACACCAGAAACTAAAAAAGAACATCTACATAATGCATAAGAATAACCTCCAGAATGACCTCTCTACCCTGTTTCAAAATTCTTAGCTACTGAAATTTTATTTTGTTTCTTTTCTCCCTTTTAGTCAAGAAAGCATTCACAATCCCATGATAACAGGGCCAGGCTGATCCCTGGGAATCATGTTGCCTTGTAGGGGGATTGCAGTGAGTATAGCTGCAGATTTGGCTGAGAGAGAGAAACCACACCTGAGCAACAAAAGAGGTTCTCTGGGGATGACTCCTAGACATAATTATAAGTAGGATTAGTTTTCCCTTTGTGGAATGCAAGTTTCATAAGGGCAAGCACCAAGATTGAAGGCCTGAATTATTAAATTTGGAATACCTAATGCTTGCAAGAATAGTAGGAATTCCAAAGGTGGGGATGTTGAATGTTTCCACATTTTTCTCCCATCTCTCAAGTTGACTTTGCATATATATATATATTATACACACACACACACACACACACACACACACACACACACACACACACAATATATATATATAAATTTTCTGCCCAATATACTCTGTGATGTATTGTGGTATTACATTAACCTTTACAGAATTACAAAATCCTATTACCAATTCTAGGTTACATGTAATTATGTTGTTTAAATAAACTGACTTTACAGGTTAAATTAGATAGTGTGCAACAGAGAAAATAAATTTTGTACCAAATAAACTTCCCTTAAATAACAGTTAAATCTCAGGAATATATGTGACTACTTTAAGGACACATACTTGCTCTTTCATTTCTGTCTTAATTAACTCAGCACATTGTCCTCAAGGTTCATTCACCTAGATACACACCTCATAACTTCATTCCTTCCTGCAGCTGCTCAATGTTCCATTGTATCTACACACCACAGATTGCCCTTCCATTCATCTGTTGATGTAACCATAGGCCACCTACATCCACCGTGAATTGTGAATATTGTCACCATAAATACTAGTGGGTAAATGCCTATTCATGGCCCTGCTTTCATTTCTTCCAAATATATACGCAATAATTGGGTTGCAGGATCAAATGGCAAGCCTATACTTAGCCACATGTGGAACCACCACACTGCCCTCCAGAGGGGCTGCATCATTCTACTTCCCTACAAAGAGTGAATATGTATATCTCTTTCTCCACATTTTCTCCAGCACTTGTATCCCTTTGTTTATTTGTTATTAAGTTTAATTCACACACAATACAATCTAACCTGAGTTAACAAAAAATAGCTCCCAGTGTAATCACATAGTTATGCATTCAGCATCACAGTCTATATGAGAACATTTCCGTTTCTTCCACAAATGAAAGAAGAGGAAAAAAAGTATAAATAATTAAAAAAAAAAAAAAAACGAAAACCAAAAAGGACAAACAACAAAAACAACAACAGGAATCCCATAACCATCCTTTATATCCTCCTCTTTTGACATTTAGCTTTGGTATATTGCCATTGGTACAATTAGCGGAAGAATGTTACAATGTTAGTGTTAACTACATAACCTAGCTTTTATTGTTTGTATTTTGTCACATATGCCATCCAGTTTTCAACACCTTCAATGTTGGCATTGACTTCTTCTCCCTCATATGAAAACTTTCTTATATTTCTACATTTAAATAACATCATTGTCCACTCTAGGTTTTGCTAAGTTATACAGTCTCAGTTTTTATCCTCTGTCTTTCCTTCCAATGTCATACATGCCCCAAGTCTTCCTCTTTAACCTCACTCACACACAGTTTCATTCACTGTTCTTAAAATATTGTGCTAGCATCAGATAGTATTGTGCTATCCTGTTGAACCTTCTCTACTCCTTCAGCATCAAATGCCCATTCTCTACCATCTTTCTACCTCATAACCTGTGTTAATAACTTTTACTCTCAGAGTTTTCTCATTATAGTTAGATCATATTGGTGAGACCATGCTGCATTTGTCCTTTTGTTTCTTGCTAATTTAGCTCAACATAATGTCCTCAAGGTTCATCCACATTGTTGCATGCTTCATGACTTTATTCTGTCTTAAACAGCATACTATTCCATCATATGTATATACTACAGGTGTTTATCCACTTTTTCATTGGTAGATATTTAGGCTGTTTCTATCTCTTGGTAATCATGAATAATGCCACTATAAACTTCCCTGTACAAAAGTCTGTTTATGGTCTAGCCTTCATATCCTTGAGGTATATAGCTAGCAATGGGATTGCTACATCATACTGCAATTCATACTTAGCTTCCTGAGGAAACACCACACTGCATTCCACAGTGGTTTCACCATTATGCACTTCCATCAATGTTGAATAAGTATACCTATTTCTCCACATCATCTCCAACATGTGTAGTTTTCTGCTTTATATATATATAATGGCCATTTTAGTAGGTGTGAGATGATATCTCATTGTGGGTTTGATTTGCATTTTGGAAATAGCTAGTGAAGTTGAACATCTTTTCAAATGTTTTTGAGCTATTTGTATTTTCTCTTTGGAAAAGTGCCTGTCCATGTCTTTTGCCCATTTTTAATTGGATTGTTTGTCTTTTCATTTTTGCATTGTAGGATCTCTTTACATATTCTGAATATATTCTGATATGTGGTTTCCAAATATTGTCACCCATTGCAGAGGCTGCTTTTTACTTTTCTGATAAAGTCCTTTGATGCACAAAAGTTTTCAATTTTGAGAAGACTCCATTTATCTATTTCTTATTTCGTTTCTCATACTTTGGGTGTAAGTTTTAGGAAACCACCTCCCACCATAAGAACTGTAAGCTGTTTTCCCACTTTTTTTCCTATAAATTTATGGTCTTAGATCTACTTTTTAGGTTTTTGATGCATTTTGAGTTAATTTTTGTATAAGGTATGAGATAGGGGTTCTCTTTCTTTCCTCTGGATATGGGTACCCAGTTCTCCAAGCATCATTTGTTGAAGAGGATACTCTGTCCCAGTTGAGTCCACTTGACTGCCTTATAAAGATCAATGGTTCATAGATGGCAGGGTCTATTTCTGAACACTCAATTCAATTCCTTTAGTCAGTATACCTATCTTTATGTCAGCACCATGCTCTTTTGAGAACTATAACTTGGTAATATACTTTAAAGTTAGGTAGTATGAGACAACCAACCTCATTTTTCTTTCTTAAGAAACATTTAGCTATCCAGGACTCACTTCCCTTCCAAATAAATTTGATTATTGATTTTTCTGTTTCTGCAAAGTAAGATGTTGGGATTTTAATCAGTATTACATTGTATCTATAAATCTGTTTCTGTAGAATTGTCATCTTAACTATATTTAGTCTACCTATCCAGGAACACGGTTTGTCCTTCCATTTATTTAGGTCATTTGTGATAGGTTCATGTATCAATTGGCCAAGTTATGGTGTCCAGGTGTCTGGTCAAGCAAGCACTGGCCTAACCATTACTGTAAGAACACTTGTATCTGGATAATAAACCAGAAGTCTGGTTTATTAAATCATCGGTCAATCAGCTGCAGCTGTGACTGATGACATCAATGAAAGGTGTGTCTTCCCCAATGAGATATTTCAATTAGCTGGATTAAATCCAATCAGATGAAGACTTTTAAGTGAGACAGATAGAGGAACTTCACTTCTTTGGCTAACCAGTGAAGCATTTCCTGATGATTTCATTTAACACCTTCATTGGAGTTGCCAGTTTGCTGCCTGCCCTATGGAATTTGGACACATGCATCCCCACATTTTATGAGACACTGTTATAAAATCTTATAGTTAAACATCTATTGTTGATTCTGTTTCCATAGAGAACCCTAATAAATAATCCTTGATTTTTTTGCAAAATTTTTTTTTTTTTTTTTTAGTTTTCTGTGTATATGTCTTTTATGTCCTTGGTTTAATTTATTCCTAAATATTTGATACTTTTGGTTGCTACTGTAAATGGAATTTTTTCTTGATTATGAATATCCCCAGATTGCTCCTTACTAGAGTATAGAACACTACTGATTTCTGTGTGTTGATTTTCTATCCTGCCACTTTGCTATACTCATTTATTACCTGTTGTAGCTTTGCTATAGATTTTTTAGGATTTTCTATATGTAGGATCATGTCATCTGCAAACAGTGAAAGTTTTGCTTCTTCCATTTAGTTCTTTTTCTTGACTAATTTCTCTAGCTTGATCTTCCAGCAAAATGTTGAATAACAATGGTGAGACTGGGCATCCTGTTCCTTATCTTAGAGGTAAATCTTTCATTCTTTCTGCATTTAGTATCATGCTAGCTGTTGGCTTTTCATAAAGTCCCTTTATCATGTAAAGTAAATTTCCTTCTATTCTTATCCTATGAAATGTTTTCATTGAGAAAGGGCATTGAATTTTGTCAAATGCCTTTTCTGAATCAATTGAGATATCATGTGGTTTTCTCCTATGATTTATTGATGTGGTGTACTATTGTGCTGGTTTGAGTGTATTGTGTCCCCCAAATGCCATTATCTTTGTGGTCATGTGTGGGGCAGAAGTTTTGCTGCTGGTTGGATTTGCTTGGAGTGTGCCCCACCCAGCTGTGGGTAATGATTTTGATGAGATGTTCCCATGGAGGTGTGGCCCCACCCATTCAGGGTGGACCTTGATCAGTGGAGCTATATAAATGAGCTGACTCAAAGAGAGGGAATGGAGTGCAGCTGTGAGTGATGTTTTGAAGAGGAGCAAGCTTGCTAGAGAGGAACATCCTGGGAGAAAGCCATTTTGAGGCCAGACCTTTGGTGCAGATGCCAGCTGCCTTCCTAGCTAGCAGAGGTTTTCTGGACAACATTGGCCATCCTCTGGTGAAGGTACCTGATTGCTGAGGTGTTACCTTGGATGCTTTGTGGCCTTAAGACTGTAACTGTGTAGCAAAATAAAACCCTGTTTTATAAAGCCAATCCATCTCTGGTGTTTTGCATTCTGCAGCATTAGCAAACTAGAACAGATTTTGGTACCAGAGAAGTGGGGTGCTTTTGCTGCTGAGTTTGCAAATACCAAACATGTTGGAATGGCTTTTTAAATGGATAAGGGGAAGATTCTGGAAGAATTGTGAGGAGCTTGATAGAAAAGGCCTAAACTGCTTTGAAGAGACTGTTTGTGGAAATATGGACTCTAAAGATACTTCTGATGAAGTCTTGAACAGAAACGACGAACGTGTTGTTGTGAACTGGAAGAAGGGTGATCCTTGTTTTAAAGTGGCAGGGAATTTGGCAAAATTGAGTCCTGGTGTCAGATGGAAGGAAGAATTTGAAAGCGACAACCTGGAATACTTAGCTGAGGAGAGCTCCAGACTACGTGTGGAGGACATACCCTGGCTTCTCCTTGTAGCTTATAGTAAAATGCAGACAGAGAGAGATAAACTTAGAACTGAACTCTTGGGTTCAAAGAAACCAGAAGCTGATGGCTTGGAAAATTATGAGCTTCCAGGGGATGGAATCCCAGAAGCTACAGCCCAACATGAGGATGTTACCAAACATGGAACCCAGCCACTATTTCAGTACAAGCCAAGATTGGAGATGGAATTATCCAGAAAGGATTTGTGGAAAGTCCTATTGTCTGATGGCTTTGACCCCTGCGTGCTTCATGTAAGGCCAAGAGAATTTTTGTGAGATCTTTATAGACAGAGCCATTGCTGGTCTGGACTGGAGGAGACAGACAAGGAAAAAATTAAAGGAAAAATTTCTTTAAAGATAGAGGCATGGAGGTTGACGTCTGGAGTCAAGAGGTCTTGGGCTGGGAGAGTGGAGCAGCCCACATGCATGGAAAGGGTGTTTGCTCTGGAGGTTGAGGGCAGGCTTTCTGCCTCGATGCTCTGGAAGACTTTTGCCATCTGAGGTCCCAAAGAGGGCAGAGCACATTCCCAGGGAATTGTGGAGAGCTTGGCTGCCACCACACTGTTCTGAAGGGGTTGAGCATGTGTCCCGGAGATGGAAGAGAATCCGGGAGCTGCCCCGATGTTTGAGGAGGGTGGGGCCGAGAAGGTGGTCTCCCCAATGTGTGGATGTGTTGGAGCACTCACCCAAATGTTTGGAGAGGAAAGGGCTGCCAAAAAGGCCCTTGGGAAGTGTTAGACTCCCACTCTCTCGAGCCCCAAGGATGCAACATTGTTTTGTAAATGACTCTCAGACTTTGAAATCTAATGGAGTTTGTCCTGCGGGTTTTAGGAACTGTTTTACTCCTGTTAACCCTGTTTTCCTTACTGTTTCTCCTTATGGCAATGGAAATGTTTATCCTATGAATGTCTCTCCTTTGTATATTGGGAGCACATAACTTGTTCTAAGTTCACAGATCCACAGCTAAAGAAAAATTATGCCTTAGGACTGGCCATGCCTATAATTGATTTTGACGGGATTTTGTACTTAAGTTTTTGTGATATTGTGATGAAATGCATGTATTTTGTATTTGGAAAGATAGTGTCATTTTGGGGTCCAGGGGGTGGAATGTGCCAGTTTGAGTGTATTGTGTTCCTCAAATGCCATTATCTTTGTGGTCTTGTGTGGAGCAGAAGTTTTGGTGCTGGTTGGATTTGCTTGGAGTGTGCCCCACCTAGCTGTGGGTAATGATTTTGATGAGATGTTCCCATGGAGGCGTGGCCCCACCCATTCAGGGTGGACCTTGATCAGTGGAGTTATATAAATGAGCTGACTCAAAGAGAGGGAATGAAGTGCAGCTGGGAGTGATGTTTTGAAGAGGAGCAAGCTTGCTAGAGAGGCACGTCCTGGGAGAAAGCCATTTTGAGGTCAGACCTTTGGAGCAGACGCCAGCTGCCTTCCTAGCTAACAGAGGTTTTCTGGACGCCATTGGCCATCCTCCGGTCAAGGTACCCGATTGCTGAGGTGTTACCTTGGACGCCTTGTGGCCTTAAGACCGTAACTGTGTAGCAAAATAAACCCCCGTTTTATAAAAGCCAATCCATCTCTGGTGTTTTGCATTCTGCAGTATTTGCAGAGTAGAACAACTATGTTAACTGATTTTCTCATGCTGAAACAGCCTTGCACTCCTGGAATAAAACCCACTTGGTCATGGTGTATAATCCTCTTAATGATCTAGTGGATTCATTTGCAGTATTTTGTTGAGGATTTCTGCATCTATATTCATTAAACTTAATAGTCTATAATTTTATTTTCTTCTAATATCTGACATTAGTTTTAGGGGCTTGTCTTCATAGAATGTGCTAGGAAACCTTCCGTCCTATTTAATTGTTTTTTGAAGAGTATGAGCAGAATTATTACAATTTCTTCCTTGAATGCTTGCTATAATTCACATGTGCAGCCATCTGTTTCTGGACATTTCTATTTGGGGAGGTTTTTGATGACTGATTCAATCTCTCTACTTGTTATTGGTTTGTTGAGCTCTTCTACTTCTTGTTGAGTCAGTTTTGGTTGTTCATGCTTTTTAACAAGTTGTGCGTTTCATCTAAGTTTTCTAGTTTGTTAGCATACAGTTGCTCATAGTATCCTATCATTATCTCCTTTATGTGTTCATGGTCAGTAGTTACGTCCCCTCTCCCATTTCTGATTTTATTTATTTACATCTTCTCTCTTCTTTTCTTTGTCAGCCTAAGGGTCCATCAATTTTATTGATTTTCTCAAAAAACCAACTTCTGGTTTTGTTGATTCTCTCTATAGTTTTCCTGTTCCCAATTTCATTTATTTCTGCTGTAATATTTGCTATTTTTTTCCTTCTGTTTGTTCTGTGGTTAGTTTACTGTCCTTTCTCTATTTCCTCCAGGTGAGCAGTTAATTCCTTGATTTTTTCTCTTCTTTTTAATATATGCATTTAAGGCAATAAATTTCCCTCTCAGCACTGCCTTTGATATATTGTGTTCTCATTTTCATTGTCCTTTACATAATTACTGATTTCTCTTTTACCCACTTTCTGTTTAAGAGTTGTTGTTTAGTTGCAATATATTTGTGAATTTTCCAGTCTTTTGCCTGTTATTGGTTTCCAACTTCATTCCATTATGATCCAAGAAAGGGTTTTGTACAATTTTTATCTTTTTTAAAATACTGAGACATTCTTTGTGACCCAACATGTGGTCAATCCTGGAGAATGATCCATTAGCATTTAAGAAAAATGTGTGTCCTGATGTTTTGGGGTTCAGAGTTTTCTAAATGTCTGTTAAGTGTAGTTCATTTATTATATTAGTCAAACTATCTGTTTCTTTATTGATCATCTGTCTATATGTTCTGCCCATTGTTGAGAGTGGTGTGTTGAAGTTCCTAACTATTATTATAGATGTGTCTACTTCCCCCTTCAGTGTTGCCACTGTTTGCCTCATGTATTTTGGGGCACTCTGATTTGTTGCATAAAATTTCTTATTATTATGTCTTTTTGATGAATTGTCTCTTTTATTAATACATGGTGTCCTTCTTTGTCTCTTTTAATTGTTTTACATTTGAATTCCAATTTGTCTGATTTTAGAATAGCTAACCCCAATCTTTTCTGGTTGTTGTTTGCATGAAATATTTTTTCCAGCCTTTCTCTATCAATTTTTTTTGTCCTTGGGTCTATACTATGCCTCTTGTAGGTAGCATATTTATGGGTCCTGTTTTGAAATCCATTATGCCAATCTAATGTCTTTTGATTGCAGAGTTTAATCCTTTAAAATTTAATGTAATTACTGTCAAGGTAGTGGGTTTTCCTACCATTTTTTCTCTCAGATTGTATATGTCTGTTCTTGTTTTTCCTCTCTTTTAAACCTTACTGATAATCTTCATTTCTACCTCTTCTACAACCCTCACTCTCCTGTCTTTGCCTATCTGCCTGTAGCATTCCCTTTAGAAATTCTTGTAGAGCCAGTCTCTTGTTACAAACTCTCTCAGTGCTTATTTATCTGAAAATATTTTAAACTCTTCCACATCTTTGAAGGACAGGTTTGCCAGATATAGAATTCTTGGATGGCAGTTTTTCTCTTATCTTAAATATGTCATACCATTGTCTTCTTACCTCCATGTTTTCTGCTGAGAAATCTGCACATAGTCCTATAGAGCTTCCCTTGTCTGAGATGCATTGCTTTTCTCTTGCTGCTTCCAGAATTCTCTCTTTGTCTTTGACATTTGACAACCTGATTAGTAAGTGTCTTGGAATAGGTCGATTCAGATCTATTCACTTTGGGATATGCTGTGCTTTTGGATCTGTAACATTATGTCTTTTATAAGAGATGGTGTTTTAGTTTGCCAATGCTGCTGGATTGCAAAACACCAGAGATGGATTGGCTTGTATAAAAGGGGGTTTATTTGGTTACACAGTTACAGTCTTAAGGCCATAAAGTGTCCAAAGTAACACATCAGCAATCGAGTATCTTCACTGGAGGATGGCCAATGGTGTCTAGAAAACCTCTGTTAGCTGAGAAGGCATGTGACTGGTGTCTGCTCCAAAGTTCTGGTTTCAAAATGGCTTCATCACAGGATGTCCCTCTCTAGACTGCAGTTCCTCAAAAATGTCACTCTTAGTTGCACTTGGGATATTTGTCCTCTCTCAGCTTCTCTGGTGCAAGAGCCTGCATTCAACAGCTGTCTTCAAACTGTCTCTCATCTGTAGCTCCTGTGCTTTCTTCAAAGTGTCCCTCTTGGCTGTAGCAAGCTCACTCCTTCTGTCTAATCTTATATAGTGCACCAGTAATTTAATTCAGACACACCCAATGGGTGGGCCAACATCTCCATGGAAATTATCCAATCAGAGTTGTCACCCACAGTTGGGTGGGGTGCATCTCCATGGAAACACTCAAAGAACTACAATCTAATTAACACTGATAGGTCTGCCCACACACGATTACATCAAAGATAATGGTGTTTGGGGGGACATAATACATTCAAACCGGCACAGTTGGGAAATTTTCAGTGATTGTTTCCTACATTATTCTTTCTGTCCCCTTTGTCTTATCTTCTCCTTCTGGGACACTGTTCTAGTTTTCTAATGCCATTGCAATGCAAAACACAAGAAATGGCTTGGCTTTTATAAAAGGGGGTTTATTTGGTTACACAGTTACAGTCTTAAGGCCATAAAGTGCCCAAGGTAACATATCAGCAATCAGGTACCTTCACTGGAGGATGGCCAGTGGTGTCCAGAAAACCTTTGTTAGCTGGGAAGGAATGTGGATGGCATCTGCTTCAAAGTTCTGGTTTCAAAATGGCTTTCTCCCAGGACATTCCTCTCTAAGCTGCAGTTCCTCAAAAATGTCACTCTCAGTTGCTCTTGGGGTGTTTGCCCTCTCTTGTCTTCTCTAAAGCAAAAGTCTGCTTTCAGTGGCCATCTACAAACTGTCTCTCATCTGCAGCTATGGTCTCAGTTTCTGTGCATTCTTTAAAGTGTCCCTCTTGGCTGTAGCTCCTCTTCAAAATGTCACTCTCAGTTGCTCTTCAAAATGTCACTCACAGCTGCACTGAGTTCCTTCTTGTCAGCTCATTTATATGGCTTCAGTGATTTAATTTAGACCCAACCTGAATGGGTGGGATAACACCTCCATTGAAATTATCCAATCAGAGTCATCACCCACATTTAGGTGGGGTGCATCTCCATGGAAACAAAGAATTACAATCTAATCAACACTGATACATCTGCCCACACAAGATTACATCAAAGAAAATGGCATTTTTGGGGGACATAATGCATTCAAACCAGCACAGACACCCATGACATGTGTATTTGTCAGCTTCATGTTTTCATTCAATCCTTGAGACCCTGTTCATATTTTTCCATTCTCTTCCCTATCTGTTCTTTCGTGTGTAAGATTTCAGGTGTCATGTCCTCTAGTTCAGTAATCCTTCCTTCTGCTTCTTCAAACTTACTGTTTTATGTCTCCATTGTGTTTTTCATCTCTTCTACTGTGGCTTTCATTCACATAAGTTCTGCTATTTGATTTTTCAAGCTTTCTTCTTCATATGGTCACTCAGTGCCTTTTTTTCTTCCTTGCAATTTTATTGAGATGTAGTCACATACCATACAATCATACAATGTGTACAATCAGTTATTCACAGCATCATAATGTAGTTGAATAAAAATAAATGTAAAAATCAATGCAAAAAGAAAACCCCAAACAACCCATTCCATCATCTTCCCTATCATTCATTTGCTTTTTTGTCCCCATTTTTCTACTCATCTGTCCATACACTGGATAAAGGGAGTGTGAGCCACAAAGATTTCATGATCACACTGTCACAAGTTGTAAGCTATATGCTTATACACTTGTCTTCAAGAAAAAAGGCTACAGGGTTGCACTTCAACAGCTTCAGATATTTTCTTCTAGCTAGTCTAATACACTAAAAACTAAAAAGGGATACCTATATAATGCATAACAATAATCTCCAGAATGAACTCTTGACTCCATTTGAAATCTGTGATCCACTGAAACTATACCATGTTTCATTTCTTTTCCCTTTTTTGGTAAAACAGGCTTTCTCAATCCCACAATGCTGGTTCAGACTCTTCCCTGGGTGTCATGTTCCATATTCCCAAGGAGATTACAACCCTGGGAATCATGTCCCACATAGGTGGAAAGGCAATATGTTCAACTGCCAAGTTGGCTTAGAGGGAGAGGCCACATCTGAGCAACAAAAGAGGGTTTCTGGGGGTGACCCTTTGTCACAATTGTAATGTTTAGCCTCTCCTTTGCTGTAACAGAGTTCATAAGGGAAAGCCCCAAGATTGAGCACTCAGCCTACTAAATTCATAGTCCCTGGTGTTTGTGAGAATATAAGGAATTTCTCAGGTGGGTAAATTTAATATTTTCACATTTCCCCCTACTCCCTCAAGGGAGGTTTTCAAATACTTTTTAAACCCTTGTCCAAATTATTCTGGGATATATTGGTTCAGTGCCTTTTTTATATCTGTCATCTCTTTTGCCACATTTTCCTTCAACTTACTGATTAGATTTAGATTATTTTAAACATCTTTAATTAGTTGTTTCAATTCCTGTATCTCATTTGTAATATTAGTTTGTTCCTTTGACTGAGCCATGTCTCCATGCTTCCTGGTATGACTTATGATTTTTTTCTGGTGTTTAGGCATCTGATTTCTTGACTTGTTTATTTTGGACATTGTTTTCTCCCTTTTACCAAGGGTGTTCACATTATCTGGCTTTGTTCTCTGTCTGTTCTTTGAGACTCATTTCAACTTTTTCTAGACCTCTAGCATAAATTCTGTTTAACTGATTGGAATTTTTCAGCTCTTGTTTTCCTGGTGCTTCTCCTGCCTAAATGGAAGATTTTTTTTTCCTGAGGAGGGTCTCAACAGAGGATTTACACTAATCAAATTTTCCCTGATAAGACAGGCATTAGACTCAGGAAGAGGGTATAATCAGTATCACAGTTCCCTGGGGATGAGACCCAGCTTGGTACCAATATTTCCTATGGAGTTTCTTGATTCTGTCTTATTTCTATCTTTCCCAGCAGATGCCACTGTCAGCCCCCAGTTCCCCACCAGCATAAAGTGATATAGTGCCATTAATTTTCAGCAGACCCTGTCCCTTCCAGTGGCATGGTTGAGACAGAGGATGAGGCAGAATGCAGGTCTAAACTGTTTCTGTTTTCCAGTGCCTGGGTTCTGAATTCTCTGAATGGGAGATGCCACTTGTGTTGGCCCCTACCCCCTCCAATTTCCTGGAGAAGATATGCACTTCAGGGCATTATCTCCTTCTCTTGACCAGTTACTTTGTCTCTTAGCTATTTTTTAACTCTGCTTAAGCCTGTGGCAGTGCTGACAATTTAAAAAACCTACTGCTTTCTTTATGCTAAAAATGAAAAGGAAAAATTACTTTACAAAGCAGGTCCACAGCCCTTCAGTTCACCATTCAAGAGCCAAAGGTGGTACCCATGCCTATATGCCCCTTTTCTTGGGACACATTTCTTTTCTAGTATTCTGCACTCAATTAACTCTAAACACCTCTGTTTTATTTTTCCATCAGCCCTGCCTCCTCTCTGCTAGGGAGAGACCTGCAGAATCCTTTATTGATTTCTCCAGGTTTATCTGTGCTTGGAGCTTGTAATCAGCAGCCCAGATTTTTTAATTAAATCTGCAATTGGAGTGTGGTTGAGCTACCTTCCCTGGTTCCTTGTAGAGTCTGCTTCTTTTTTCAATGGAGAAGTGACTCCAAAACAGCTTGCTGTGCTAGTGGTGGAGGTGCATCAACATACACAGATTGGGAGATTTATTTACTGATTTGTGCTATTCTTGGTCCTTCCACCCATTCCAGACAGGTTTACAATGTGTGACTGGCCACCAGTGTCTCTCAAACAGTTGTTCCTGACATTTCCTGATTATTTACTAACTCCTCTGAGGGATGAATGGATTTTCACACTTCCCTAAGCTGCCGACATTCCCCATCTCTCCCCCAAACTTTGGTTTTGATGCTAAGCATTAGTTATGTTAGGTTGACATTCCCATTTATATCAAAGTATTTTCCAATTCCCTTGTGAGTTCTTCTTTGACTAACTGGTTGTTTAAGAGACTGTTTTTTTTATTACCACATATATTCAGATTACCAAATTTACTTTTTATTTCTAATTTTATTCAATTTTTATGAAAGAACTTTCTTTGTATGACCTTATCTTTTTACATGTATCAAGGCTCATTTTATGAACTTAAAATGATCTCTCCAAGAAAATATTCCATGTGCTTTTGAAAAGAATGTGTTCTCTTGTTGGTAGTGAAGCATTCTATAGATCTGTTAGGCATATTTTTTTTGTAGTGTTGTACATATCTTCTTGAAAAGATCTAGTATGTCTATTATATTTAATTTGATGTTAATTTTAATGAAAATTCTTTGTATGCCTAATACTGTTTTCTCTTGCTTCTTAAAAGATTCTCTCTTTGTCTTTGTCTTTCAATGGTTTGATTATTATATGTAGAAATGTGGATGTCTTTTGGTTTTACCCACTTGGATTTCATGAAGCTTCCTGTATATGTAGATTACTTTTCCGTCAAGTTTGAGACATTTTTAGCCATTATTTATTGAAATCTTCTTTGTTCTCTCTTCCCTCTCTCCTCTTCTTATAGGAATCCCAGTGTGCCAATATTGGTATACTTGATGGAGTCATACAGGACTCTCTGGATTTGTTAATTTTTCTTCATTCTGTTATTTTTCTGTTCCACAAATTGGAAAATATCATTTAACCTACTTCAAATTTGCTGATCCTTTTCTCTGCCTGTTGAAATCTGGTCTTTAGCCCTTTTAGTAAACTTTTCATTTCACTTATTATATTTTTCAAACCTAGAAATTTTTATTAATTTCTTTGCTATAGCTTCTGGTTTTCACAGCATTCCTTATTTGGTGAGGCATCATTCTCATAACATCCTTTATTTATTTAGAAATTGCTTCCTTTAGTTTTTGAACATATTTATAAACACAGATTTAAAGTCTTTGCCTCCTAAGTGCAATGCCAGTTTTTCCTCAGTTACCATTTCTATTTATTATAATTTTTTAACATTATTGGCATTATGTTCCTGTTTCTTTTCATGTTCCTTATTTAAAAAAAAAACTGGACATTTTAAATTCCGTAATGAAACAAACCTGGTAATGAATCCTTACCATCCTACTGCCATACTTTTTGTTCTTTTTTATTATTATTAATATCCATTTCATCCTTTTTCACCTCTGAAAATTTATTGAAGTTTATTCACATGCCATACAATCTTCCACAGTATACAATAAATTGTTAAAAGTATCATCATATAGATGTGCATTCAATATAACAATTGGCCCTTGAACACATTCATTACTCCAAAAAATAAGAATAAAAATAATAATAAAAGTATAAAAGGATACACAAAACATCCCATACTCTTCTTTCCCATTATTCATTTAATTTTTGTCCCCATTTTTCTACTCACCTGTCCATATATTGGATAAAGGGTGGGTTTGCCACAAGGTTTTCGCAATCACATGGTTACACTGTATAAGCTATACAGTTGTATAATCATCTACAAGACTCAAGGCTACTGGATGGCAGTTCAACAGTTTCAGGTATTTCCTTCTAGCTATTCTAATACATTAAAGGCTAAAAAAGGATAGCTTTATAATGCACAGAATAGCCTTCAGAATGATCTCTCAGCTCCATCTGAAGTCTCTCAGCTGCTGAACTTTGTCTTGTTTCATTTCTCTTCCTCCTTTTGGTCAAAAAGGCTTTCTCATTCCCACAATGCTGGGTTCAGGCTCATCCCCAGGAGTCATGTCTGATGTTAACAGAGATTTACAATCCAGGAAGTTTAGTCCCACATAGGGTGTGGACAGCTTGGAGAAGGAATTCACATCTGAGCAACAAAAGAGGTTCTCTGGGGGTGACACTTAGGCAGAATTATTAGTAGGCTTAGCCTCTCCTTTCAACAAGTTTCATAAGGGCAAGCCACAATACTGAGGGCTTCACCTACTAAGTTGGTAGTCCCTAATGCTTGCAAGAATATAAGGAAAGCCTCTGGTAAGTTTAATATTTCCACATTTTCCCCCCAGTTCCTCAAGGGAGCTGCTTTGCAAATACATTTTTATTCTCTGCATACATTACTCTGAGATATAGTGGGGCATAACACTAACCTGTACAAACCAACCAAAACTCACTCCCTGTTCATAGTTCCATGAAGTTATGGTGATTGAATAAACAGACCATAAAAGTTAAAATATATAGCACGCTACAGAAAATATAGATTTTTCACCAAATATACATCTCTTCCTTTGATCTCACACAGAAGTTGAAGTTTTAAACAGAGTCAATAGCATCCTTTACCCTTTAATCTGATTTACCTTAGTCTTAACCAAGTCCATTTCATTAATATCTCTAACTGAAGTCTGATCTCTTCTTTAGGTTTTTAACATTTGCTGTGTGAGGTAATGCTGACATTCACAGCTGATGGTCTCTGGCTCTGAGTCTTAGGTGTCACACAGATACACAAAATTCCGGGGACTAACTGGGTTATTAACAAAGAGCTCAGCATCTCAGAATTTAGAAGTAACCATTACAACTCAGGAATAGATGTGACTGCTGTAAGAGCTTACAATCTAGGAAGCTTTACCATAAGCCTTCCCCAGATAACCAGTGCACTCAGATTCAATTCTCAGAGTTTGCACATTATGGTTAGTACATATTAGTAAGGCAGTATGTTTGTCTTTTCATTTCTGCTTTATTTCACTTAACATACTGTCCTCAAGTCCATTCACCTAGTTGCATACCTCACAATTTCATTCCTTCTTGTAGCAAGCAATATTCCATTGTATGTGTACACCACAGCTTGCCATTCCATCCATCAGTCAATGTACCCTTAGGCCAACTTCATCCATAGAAAATCGTGAAAACTGTCACAATAAACATCAGGGTGCAAATGCCATTGATGTCCCTGCTCTCAGTTATTTAAATAATGGGGTTGAAGGACCATATAGCACCCCCCTACTTAACTTTCTGTGGAACTACCATACTGCTTTTTAGATGAGTTGCACCATTCCACTTCCCCACCAACAGTGATTAGGTATATGACCCTCTCCACATTTTTTCAGCACTTGTATCCCTCTATTTTTAAAACAGTTTTATTCACACATCATACATTCCATCCTGAATAAACAAGCAATGGCTGCTGGTATAATCACATAGTTATGCATTCATCACTGCATACTATATGAGGACATTACCATTTCTTCTGCAAAGAAAGTGGAAAAGAGAAAAAAGAGAGAGAAAAAAGAAAAAGAAAAAAATAATGAATTCAAAATAGAAGAAAACAATGAAAGTAAAGCACAATACAATAAAAAGGGTTCAGACAAAAACACCAACACTAAGATTCCCAAACCCTTCCCTTATATCTCCTCTTATAAGCATTTAGCTTTGGTATATTACCTTTCTTACTATTAATGGAATCATGTTACAATGTTACTGTTAACTATAGACTCTAGTTTGCATTGTTTGTATTCTTCCCCATTACCCTCCCATTTTCACCACCTTGAAAACTTGACATTCACTTGCTCTCCCTCATGTAAAAATGGTAAAAACATGCTTTCTTTGCATTTTTATTGTGAAATATATATATATAGAATAATAAGAATTTTCAAAGTAAGATTTAACAAATAATTAGCAAATTTCATAGAATGGTATAGATTAAAGTTCCACCATTTCATTTATGTCCTTATTGTGAAGGATAACATATATACAGAAAGATGACAACTTTTGAAGTAAAATTTAACAAGCAGTTACAGAGCAAATTTCAAAGAATGTTATGGGTTACACTTCCACAATTTCAGTTATTTTCTTATTGTTCAATAAAGAATGTGATAACTTTCAAAGTATAATTTAACAAACATACTTTATTTGTATGTTTAATCACCATCATTGACCACTCTAGGATTCACTAATTTATATAGTCCCAGTATTTACCTTCTTTCTTTCCTTCTGGTGTCACATATGCTCTTAGCTTAACTCTCAACTGTACTCACAGTCATCTACATTCAATGTATTTACTATATTGTGCTACCATCAAAGTCTTGTGCTATTCATTTCTGGGTCTATGCAATCAATCCTGTTGAACATTCTATCCTCCTTCAGCATCAAATGCTGTCTCTATCCTGTTTCTATATCCAGATGACCTGTGGTCTCAGCTTTAAGTCTCAAAGTTTGCTCATTATGTTAGTTCATATTATTTTATTCTGTCTTACAACTGTGTAATATTCCACCATGTGTATTTTGTTTATCCACTCATCCATTAATGGACATGCCATCTCTTGGCAATCATGAATGGTACCACTATAAACATCAGTTTAAGAATGTTTGTTCATCTCCTAGCTTTCAGTTCCTATGAGTATATACCTAGTAATGGGACTGCTGTATCATATGGCAATTCAATACTTAGCATCCAGAGGAACAGCTCTATGACCATCCAGAGTTGTTGCACCATTCAACATTCTCCCCAACAGTGAATAAGTTTGCCTCTTTCTCCACATTCTCTTCAGCACTTGTAATTTTTTTTTGATAATGACCATTTTAAGTGTGAGATGATATCTCATTATGGTTTTGATTTGGATTACCCTTATAGCAAGTAAAGTTGAACTTCTTTTCATATGTTTTTGAGCCATTAGTATTTCTTCTTAAGAAAAGCATCTTTCCATGTCTGTTGTCCATTTCTTAATTAGGTTGTTTGACTTTTTGTTTTTGAGTTGTAGGCATCTGATTTGTATTCTGGATGTTAAACCCTTATCTGATATGTGGTTTCCAAATATTGTCTCCGTTTGCATAGTCTGCCTATTTCACTTTTCTGACAAAGTCCCTTGCTGCATAGAAGTGTTCAACTTTGAGGACATCCATTTGTCTATTCTTCTTTCATTCCTCACTCTGGGTTTAAGGTCTAGGCAACCACCTCCTATCAAAAGATCTAAAAGATATTTACATAAATTTTCTTCTAAAACATTTATGGTCTTAGCTTTAATGTGTAGGTCTTTGATACATTTGAAGTTAATCTTTTAATACTTATTTATTGTGAAAATTAACAGATATACATATCAGTGATATCTTTCAAAGAATGATTTAACAAGTAGTTAGAGAGCTAACTTCAAAGTATGTTATGGGTTACTGTCCACAGTTTCAGTTAGTTCCTTACTGTGAAATACAAGTTATATACAGAGAGGTGATAACTGTTAAAGTACAATTTAATGAGTAGCTATCCAGCAAATTTCAAAGAATGTTATAGGTTTGCACTTCCACCATTTAGTTATTTCCTTCTAACTATTCTAATACCCTAGCATCTAAAAAAATATTTATATAAACATTCAGTATTCATAATTCTTTGTTAAATCTTTTCTTGTCTGCTGCTACACATTCCTATCATTTAAACACTTTCTTGATCTTCAGTAGTATCTAGGCAGTGACCACCCTAATCTGTTCATATTGAAAAGTGGTATTGACATTATGGGAAGGGGGCTGCATCTGCTTGTTCTTAAAGAGATTTTTGTGTCTTGGTTTTAGGACTTCTCTGACATTGAAACACTCTGGTGGATTTAAGTTTCTGAGAGATAAAATTAGTGAAAACTTTATAGAATCTCAGATAGAGATCTAGGTATTTCAGGACTTATGTTGGTTAGGGCTTGGCATTCTGTAGCCATTTGGGATATCTGCTTGGATCTGGCATAAGAGTAACCTCTAGGATAGACTCTCAATTCTATATGAAATCTCTTAGCCACTGTATTCTTATTTTATTACCTTCTTCTTCCCCTTTTTTGTCAAGATGGCATTTTCAATCCCTCACTGCCATGTCCAGGCTCATTCCTGGAAGTTGTGTTTCATGTCACCTAGTAGATTCACTCACCTGGGAGTCATGTCCCACATGGGGGGAGATTAATGAGTTTATTTGCAGAGTTGATCTTAGAGAGAGAGAAGCCACATCTGAGCAACAAAAGAGGATCTATAGAGATGCCCCTTAGGCATAAGTATAGGAAGGCTTAGCTCTCATTTACAGCCTTAAGTTTCACAAGAGCAAGCCTCAAGGCTGATGGCTTGACTTATCAAGTAAGGGATTCCTAATTTCACATAGCAAAAATTCTGTACAATAAAAGCAATCAGTGTCTCACATTACCCTCAATTAGTTGTACAATCATCATCATTCACAATTTTGAGTAATTATCATAATGCAAAACCTCCCAGGGGTCTTATCAGTTGCTAATTATTCATCCCCAGTATTAGTGTAGTGTTGGTAAGGTGTTCCTATTAAATATATTCTATAATATATAAAGGGTAGTTTTCCATATACCACTTTATTATTAACACTTTGCACTACTTTTATACCTTAGAAGTATATGATGAAACCACTTATTTATATTTGTAGTGCTACTCAATGCAGCACTGATAGTTATAATCCCATTAATGAACCATCATCAGTGCTCTCCATTCCCATACCTTTGTGTTTACCCACAATATCATGTCTGTACAAAGTAAGCTATCATTCCTCCTTCACTAACTTCTTCCTATTTCTAGGTCCCCTATATTCTACATTATAAGACACTGATTTTACATTATTCAGAGAGTCCATATTATTGGTAACATACAATATTTCTCTTTTGGAGTCTGGTTTATTTCACTCAGCATTATGTCTTCAAGGATCATCCATGTTGTAATATATTTCTGGAACTTTTTCCTTCTTACTGCTGCATAGTATTCCATAACACGTATATACCATATTTTGTTTATCCCCTTATCAGTTGAAGGACACTTGGACAGTTTCCTTCTCTTGGCAATTGTGAATAATGCTGCTATGAACATTGGGGTGCAAACATCTGTTCATGTCACTGCTTTCAGCTCTTATGGGTATGTGTACTGAGAAGTCAAATTGCCAGATATCTAGTTTCCTGAGGAACTGACAAACTGTCCTCCACAGCGGATGTAACATTACACATTGCTACCAGCAATGAGTAAGAGTTCCAATTTCTCCACATCCTCTCCAAAATTCGTAGATTCCTGTTTGTTTAATGGCAACCATTCTTATTGATGTGAGGTGATATCTCATTGTGGTTTTTATTTGCATTTCCCTAAGAGCTAGTGAATATGAACACTTTTCTATATGTTTTTTAGTCATTTTTATTTCCTCTTTGGAAAAAATGACTTTTCATAACTTTTGCCCATTTTACAATTGGGATCTTTGTACTATTGTCATTGAGATGTATGATTTCTTTATATATGCAGGATATCAGTCCCTTATCATAGATATGGTTTCCAAATATTGTCTCATATTGCATCTTCTTGACAAATTCCTTTGAGGTACAGAAATTTTGATTTTGAGGAATTCCCATTTATCTATTTTTTTTTTTTTTCATTTCTTGGGCTTTGGGTGTAAGGCCTAAGAAGCTACCTCCTAATACTAGGTCTTGAAGATGTTTCCCTACATTATTTTCTAGTAGTTTTATTATACTGTCCTTTAAATTGAGGTCATTGATACACTTTGAGTTAATTTTTGTATAGAGTGTGAGATAGGGGTCCTTTTTCATTGTTTTGGATATGGATATCCAAACACCATTTATTGAAGGGCTTGCTCTGTCCCAGTTCCATTGGCTTGACCACCTTTTCAAAGATCAATTTCTGTAGATAACTGTATCCCCTTCTGAACACTGAACTTGATTCCATTTGTCAGTACATCTAACTTTATGCCAGGAACTATCTGTTTTGTCCACTGTATAGTTGTAATATGCTTTCAAGTCAGGTAGTGTGAGACCTCCCACTTCATTCCGCTTTCTCAAGTTGCTTTTGGCTATTCGAAGCACTCTGTCTTTCCAAATAAATTTTGTTACTGATTTTTCGATTTCTTCAAAGTGAGTTGTTGGGGTTTCAATTATTATTGCATTGCATCTATAAGTCAATTTAGGTTGAATTGTCATCTTAATTATATTTAATCATCCAGTCCATGAACCAGGTATGTCTTTCCATTTATTTAGGTCCTCTGTGGTTTCCCTTAAGCATTTTTTTTTTTTAGTTTTCTGTGTATAAGTCTTTTGTGGCCTTGGTTAAGTTTATTCCTAAATTTCTGATTTTTTTTTTTTTTTGCTAAATGGATTTTTTAATTAATTTCCTCTCATATTGCTCCTTATGAGTATGCATAAACACTGATTTTTGTGCATTGATCTTGCATTCTGCCAGTTTGCTGTACCCATTTATTAGGTGTAGTAACTTTGCTATAGATTTTTTTTCAGCATTTTGTACAATTAGCAATATGTCATCTGCAAACAGCAGAAGTTTTACTTCTTCCTTTCCAATCTGGAGGCCTTATATTTTTTTCTTGGCTAATTGTTCTAGCTAGAACTTCCAGCACAATGTTGAATATCAATGGTGACAGTAGGCATCCTTGCTTTCTTCCTGATCTTAGGGGGTAGTCTTCCCTATTGGGTATGATGTTAGCTGTGGATTTTTAATAGATTGCCTTTATTATATTGAGTATGATCCCTTCTTTTCCCATCCTTTTAAGTGTTTTAATAACAAAGGATGTTGAATTTTGTCAAATGCCATTTCTGCATTGATTGAGATGTTCATGTCATTCTTTTGATTTATTGATGTGGTGTATTACATTAATTGATTTTCCTGTGTTGAACTAGCCTTGCATACCTGGAAGAAATCCCCCTTGGTAATGGTGTATAATTCTTTTAATGTGTTGCTGGATTCAATTTGTGAGTTTTCTGTGGGTTTTTGTTTGTTTGTTTTGCAGTTTTTACATCTGTTTTCAACAAGAAGTTGGTTATTTCAGAAAATCAATAAAATTGATGGACCCTTAGCTAGGATAACAAACAAACAAAAAATCAAACAAAAAAGACAGCAGATGCAAATAAATACATAGTGTGCTGGTTTGGATGTATTATTACCCATAAAATGCCATTATATTTTATGCAGTCTTTTGTGGGCAGGAAACATATTGGTGTTTATTGGGTTGCAGATTTTTGATTGGATGTTTCTGAGGAGATGTGATAACTCAACTGTGGATGAGATATTTCATTGGATAATTTCCATGGAGGTGTGGCTCTGCCCATTCAGTGTGGGCCTTGATTAGTTTATTAGAGCACTATATAAGCTCAGAGAGAAGGAGTGAGCTTGCTACAGCCAAAAGGGACACTTTGAAGAATGCACAGAAACTGAGAGAGTAGCTACAGATGAGAGACAGTTTGAAGACAGCTCTTGAAATCAGACTTTAGCTCCAGAGAAGCTAAGAGAGGAAAAATAACCCAACAGCAACTAAGAGTGACATTTTTGAGGAACTGCAGCCTAGAGAGCAACATCCTGTGAGAAAGGCATTTTGAAACCAGAACTCTGGAGCAGTTGCCAGCCACATGCATTCCCAGCTAACAGAGGTTTTCTGGATGCCATTGGCTGTCCTCCAGTGAAGGTACCTGCTTGTTGATGTGTTACTTTGGACATTTTATGGCCTTAAGACTGCAACTGTGTAACCAAATAAACCGCCTTTTATAAAAGCCAATCCATTTCTAGCAAACTAGAACTCATAGTAATAGAAGAAAGGTAGAAAAACACATGATCATCCTAACAGATACACATAAAGTATTTAACTAAATCTGAAACTGATTCATGTTTGAAAAAAAGTCACTTAAACTAGACATGGAAAAGAATGGAAAAGAACTTCCACACCTGATAAAGAGCATGTATGAAAACTCTACAGCTAACATCATACTGAATGGAAAAAAGCTGTATGATTTCCACCTAAGATCAGGAACCAGGTAAGAAGTTTTGCTGCCACCAACTTCTTTTCAAAATTATAGTGGAGATTCTGGCAAATATAATTATGTAAGATAAAAAAATAAAATGCAAATGCATCCAAATTGAAAATTTAGAAGTAAAAATGTGTTAATCTGCAGATGCCATGATTATTTATGGAAGAATCACTATGGAGTTCTCTCTTTTAAAAAATAAATGAGTTCAGACAGGGAGCAAGAAGGTGGAGTGGTGAGGTATGGGTTTTAGTTACTCCTCTGGGGCAGTTGGTAGAAACCAAGGAACTTCATAGACTAGACACTGCAAAGCAATTTGACATTTGGCATACTACATACAACACTCATGAACATGTGGAACAGCTGAGATCAGCAAAATCTGTGAGTTCTCATGGCCAGGGGACATGAGACCCTCCCTGCCAGAGAGAATCCCATGGGAAAAGGGGTCATCAGTGCTGGGAACCAGGAGGGAGAACTGCAGTTGCAGCTCTGATTGAAAACTCAGACTACTGATCAAAAGCTCCAAACATAGATAGACTGAGACCAGACACTGGAGAATCTGGGAGCAGTCAGCCTGGCAAAGAGGAGATAGGGCTAGCAAAAACAGGAAAACAATAACCCAAAAATAAAATCAGAGACATTTTGGAGATCTGGTGAACATAATAAGGAGAAGGGAAGGGCTCAAACAAAATCAGGCACATATACAAACCCAGAAGGCGAGGACCCCTGTCTGAAAAGTGAGTTTCTCTCCTTCCTTGATTGTTCCTTAATGGCTCTAAAATCCTTGTGTCTTAGTATTTCAATAGCTCATTAGATCTGCAAGGACTGTAAATAGTTCATAATGGATCCTTCTTTTTTATCTTTTTCTCTGTTTCTAAGATAATTATACTAAGAGGTCCATTACAGAAGGCCTCAAAAGCATGCCATTTGGACCCAGGTAAGAGTAGAGCTAAGAAAGCTCTCAGAGACAAAGCAATAAGTCTAGTGGCAGAGAAAATTCACTAAACACCATAACTTCCCAAGAAAAGGGGGCAGGGCAAAACTCCAATAGCAGCCCTCCTACTGGGACCTCAGACACCAGGGGCTGGAATACAGAAACCAGCTTCAGTCAGCCACACCCATAACAGGGTCAGGGTCACCAGGAGAACTAAAGGCTTCACATCTCCTTATGCTTGTGGGGTAACTGTGGGCAGGTAAGCACCACCTGCTGGAAAGCATAGGAGAAGCATAGACTATAAAGGCCTCACAGGAGGGTCTCATTATCAAGGAAACTCCAAACAATCCTCTTGAGACCTGGGCTTCTTGACTGGGAAGACCTATTTGGGGTTGACCATATCTGACAAGACTATAATACAAGAAGACTGCATAAAGGCAGGGCAAGAAACAGAAAAACAAGAGGTGAAAAACTCTGATCAACTAAACAGAATCTAAGTTAAAGGTCTAGAATAGGCTGAACTGAACACCAAGGATTAGAGAACAAAGCCAGTCAACAAGAAAACCCCAGGCAAAAGAGTGAAAACAAGCTCCAGAATAAGCTAATCAAGAAAGTCAGATGCCTAGACAGCTTAAGATAACAAGCCATACTGGAAACATGAAGATATGGACCAGCCAAAGGAACAAACTAATAGTTCAACAGAGACACAGGAGTTGAAGCAATTATTGCTAAATCAATTCAATGAACTGAGGGGAGAAATAATTGAAGATGTTTAAACAAAGCTAAAACAATTCAAAATCAAGTCAATGAACTGAGGGAAGACATAGCAAAAGAGATGAAGAATATAAGGAAGACACTGGATGACAATAAGGAAGAATTTATAAACTTGAAAAACCAAAAGGCAGAACTTATAGGAATGAAGGGCATAATGAAGGAGGTGGAAAAGACAATGCAGAAATACAAAAGTAGATTTTAACAGGCAGAATAAAGGATCAGTGAATTGGAAGACCAGATATCCGAATTCACAAACACAAAAGAACAGATGGTGAAAAGAATGGAAAAATATGAGCAGGGTCTTAGGGAGATGAGTGACAACATGAAATGCAAAAATATTTGTGTTATGGGTGTCACAGAGGGAGAAGAGAGGGAGGAAAGGGGCAGAAATAATACTAGAAGAAATAATCATTGAACATTTCCCAACTGTTATGGAAGACAGAAAATTAGAGATTCAAGAAATACATCACACCCCAAACAGAATAGACCCCAATAGACATACTCCAAGACTTACTGATCAGATTGTCCAATGTCAAAGACATAGAGAGAATTCTGAAAGCAGCAGGAGAAAGCAATCCATCACATACAAGGGAAACTTGATAAGACTGTGTACAGATTTCTCCACAGAAACCATGGAGGTGAGAAGACAGAGGTATGATATATTTAAAATACTGAAAGAGAAGAATTGCCAACCAAGAATTCTGTATCTGACAAAACTTTCCTTCAAAAATGAGAGAGATTAAAATATTTCCAGATAAACAGACACTGAGAGAGTTCGTGAATAAGAGACCAATGCTACAAGAAATGCTAAAGAGAGTGCTACAGGCTGATAGGAAAAGACAGGAGAAAAGGGATTGAAGAAGAGTGTAAAAATGAAGATTATCAGGAAGGGTAAAAGAGGAAAAAAAATAAGACATGACATATAAAATCCAAAAGACAGAATGATATATGGAAGTATTGCCTTTACCATAATAACACTAAATGTTAATGGATTAAACTCACCAGTAAAAAGACACAGACTGGCAGAATGGATTAAAAAACAGGACCATCTACATGCTGTCTACAAGAAACTCACTTTAGACACAAGGACAAAAATAGGCTGAAAGTGAAAGGTTGGAAAATGATATTTCATGCAAACAGCAACCAGAAAAGAAGTGGAAGTAGCTATATTAATATCAGACAAAGTAGACTTTAAAAGCAAAGCAATTAAAAGAGACTAAGAAGAACACTATACATTAAGAAAAGGGTCAATTCATCAAGAAAACATAACAAACATAAACATTTATGCACCAAGCCAGAGTGCCCTAAAATTCATGAGGCAAACACTAAGAACACTGAAAGGAGAAGTAGATAACAACATGATAATAGTTGGATATTTCAATACACCACTCTCATCAATGGATAGAATATCTAGACAGACAATCAACAAGGAAATGAAGACATTGAATTGTGTGATAGATGAACTAGACTTGACAGACACTAATAGAACACTACACCACACAATAGCAGGATACACATTTTTCTCAAGTGCTTATGGAACATTCTCTAGGATAGACCACATGCTGGGTCACAAAGCAAGTCTCAACAAATTTAAAAATATTGATATTCTAAAAAACATTATCTCAGATCATAATGGAATGAGGTTGGAAATAAATAACAGGCAGAAGATTGTAAAATTCATAAATACATGGGGCGTAAACAACACACTCTTAGAAAACCAGTGGGTGAATGAAGAAATTATAAGAGAAATAAGTAAATACTTTGAGGCAAATGATATTGAAGATATAACATACCATAACTTATGTGATGCAGCAAAGGAAGTGCTGATACAGAAATTTATTGCCCTAAATGCCTATATTAAAAGAGAAGAGATGGCAGACTGTTGAGCTGTATGCTTTAGTTACTCCTCCAGGAAAGTAGGTAGAAAGCCAGGAACTGCGTGGACTGGACACCACAGAACAATCTGACTTTGGGCATACTTCATACAACACTCATGAAAATGTGGAACTGCTAGGATCAGCGAAATCTGTAAGTTTTTGTGGCCAGGGGACCCGCGCCTCTCCCTACCAGGCTCAGTCCCGGGGGAGGAGGGGCTGTCAGCTCCGGGAAGGAGAAGGGAGAACTGCAGTGGCAGCCCTTCTTGGAAACACATTCTACTGATCCAAACTCCAACCATAGATAGACTGAGACCAGACACCAGAGAATCTGAGAGCAGCCAGCCCAGCAGAGAGGAGACAGGCATAGAAAAAAAACAACACGAAAAACTCCAAAATAAAAGCAGAGGATTTTTGGAGTTCTAGTGAACATAGAAAGGGGAAGGGCCCTGAGGCGCATATGCAAATCCCGAAGAAAAGCTGATCTCTCTGCCCTGTGGACCTTTCCTTAATGGCCCTGGTTACTTTGTCTCTTAGCATTTCAATAACCCATTAGATCTCTGAGGAGGGCCCATTTTTTTTTTTAATCCTTTTTTCTTTTTCTAAAACAATTACTCTAAGAAGCCCAATACAGAAAGCTTCAAAGAATTGCTATTTGGGCAGGTCAAGTCAAGAGCAGAACTAGGAGAGCTCTGAGACAAAACGCAATAATCCAGTGGCTGAGAAAATTCACTAAACACCACAACTTCCCAAGAAAAGGGGGGTGTCCACTCACAGCCATCATCCTGGTGGACAGGAAACACTCCTGCCCATCGCCAGCCCCATAGCCCAGAACTGCCCCAGACAACCCAGTGTGACGGAAGTGCTTCAGATAACAGGCACACACCACAAAACTGGGCGTGGACATTAGCCTTCCCTGCAACCTCAGCTGATTGTCCCAGAGTTGGGAAGGCAGAGCAGTGTGAATTAACAAAGCCCCATTCAGCCATCATTTCAGCAGACTGGGAGCCTCCCTACACAGCCCAGCAGACCAGAACTGCCCTGGGGGGATGGCACTCACCTGTGACATAGCACAGTCATCCCTCAACAGAGGACCCGGGGTGCACGGCCTGGAAGAGGGGCCCACTTGCAAGTCTCAGGAGCCATACGCCAATACCAAAGACTTGTGGGTCAGTGGCAGAGACAAACTGTGGCAGGACTGAACTGAAGGATTAGACTATTGCAGCAGCTTTAAAACTCTAGGATCACCAGGGAGATTTGATTGTTACAGCCACCCCCCCCTCCCTGACTGCCCAGAAACACGCCCCATATACAGGGCAGGCAACACCAACTACACACACAAGCTTGGTACACCAATTGGACCCCACAAGACTCACTCCCCCACTCACCAAAAAGGCTAAGCAGGGGAGAACTGGCTTGTGGAGAACAGGTGGCTCGTGGACGCCACCTGCTGGTTAGTTAGAGAAAGTGTACTCCACGAAACTGCAGATCTAATAAATTAGAGATAAGGACTCCAATTGGTCTACAAATCCTAAAAGAACCCTATCAAGTTCAGCAAATGCCACGAGGCCAAAAACAACAGAAAATTATAAAGCATATGAAAAAACCAGACGATATGGATAACCCAAGCCCAAGCACCCAAATCAAAAGACCAGAAGAGACACACCACCTAGAGCAGCTATTCAAAGAACTAAAGATGAACAATGAGACCATCGTACAGGAGATAAAGGAAATCAAGAAGACCCTAGAACAGCATAAAGAAGACATTGCAAGACTAAATAAAAAAATGGATGATCTTATGGAAATTAAAGAAACTGTTGACCAAATTAAAAAGATTCTGGACACTCATAGTACAAGACTAGAGGAAGTTGAACAACGAATCAGTGACCTGGAAGATGACAGAATGGAAAATGAAAGCATAAAAGAAAGAATGGGGAAAAAAATTGAAAAACTCGAAATGGACCTCAGGGATATGATAGATAATATGAAACGTCCCAATATAAGACTCATTGGTGTCCCAGAAGGGGAAGAAAAGGGTAAAGGTCTAGGAAGAGTATTCAAAGAAATTGTTGGGGAAAACTTCCCAAATCTTCTAAACAACATAAATACACAAATCATAAATGCTCAGCGAACTCCAAATAGAATAAATCCAAATAAACCCACTCCGAGACATACTGATCACACTATCAAACACAGAAGAGAAGGAGCAAGTTCTGAAAGCAGCAAGAGAAAAGCAATTCACCACATACAAAGGAAACAGCATAAGACTAAGTAGTGACTACTCAGCAGCCACCATGGAGGCGAGAAGGCAGTGGCATGATATATTTAAAATTCTAAGTGAGAAAAATTTCCAGCCAAGAATACTTTATCCAGCAAAGCTCTCCTTCAAATTTGAGGGAGACCTTAAATTTTTCACAGACAAAGAAATGCTGAGAGAATTTGCTAACAAGAGACCTGCCCTACTGGAGATACTAAAGGCAGCCCTACAGACAGAGAAACAAAGAAAGGACAGAGAGACTTGGAGAAAGGTTCAGTACTAAAGAGATTCAGTATGGGTACAATAAAGGATATTAATAGACAGAGGGGAAAAATATGACAAACATAAACCAAAGGATAAGATGGCCGATTCAAGAAGTGCCTTCATGGTTATAACGTTGAATGTAAATGGATTAAACTCCCCAATTAAAAGATAAAGATTCGCAGAATGGATCAAAAAAATGAACCATCAATATGTTGCATACAAGAGACTCATCTTAGACACAGGGACACAAAGAAACTGAAAGTGAAAGGATGGAAAAAAATATTTCATGCAAGCTACAGCCAAAAGAAAGCAGGTGTAGCAATATTAATCTCAGATAAAATAGACTTCAAATGCAGGGATGTTTTGAGAGACAAAGAAGGCCACTACGTACTAATAAAAGGGGCAATTCAGCAAGAAGAAATAACAATCGTAAATGTCTATGCACCCAACCAAGGTGCCACAAAATACATGAAAGAAACACTGGCAAAACTAAAGGAAGCAATTGATGTTTCCACAATAATTGTGGGAGACTTCAACACATCACTCTGTCCTATAGATAGATCAACCAGACAGAAGACCAATAAGGAAATTGAAAACCTAAACAATCTGATAAATGAATTAGATTTAACAGACATCTACAGGGTATTACATCCCAAATCACCAGGATACACATACTTTTCTAGTGCTCACGGAACTTTCTCCAGAATAGATCATATGCTGGGACATAAAACAAGCCTCAATAAATTTAAAAAGATTGAAATTATTCAAAGCACATTCTCTGACCACAATGGAATACAATTAGAAGTCAATAACCATCAGAGACTTAGAAAATTCACAAATACCTGGAGGTTAAACAACACACTCCTAAACAATCAGTGGGTTAAAGAAGAAATAGCAAGAGAAATTGCTAAATATATAGAGACGAATGAAAATGAGAACACAACATACCAAAACCTATGGGATGCAGCAAAAGCAGTGCTAAGGCGGAAATTTATAGCACTAAATGCATATATTAAAAAGGAAGAAAGAGCCAAAATCAAAGAACTAATGGATCAACTGAAGAAGCTAGAAAATGAACAGCAAACCAATCCTAAACCAAGTACAAGAAAAGAAATAACAAGGATTAAAGCAGAAATAAATGACATAGAGAACAAAAAAACAATAGAGAGGATAAATATCACCAAAAGTTGGTTCTTTGAGAAGATCAACAAGATTGACAAGCCCCTAGCTAGACTGACAAAATCAAAAAGAGAGAAGACCCATATAAACAAAATAATGAATGAAAAAGGTGACATAACTGCAGATCCTGAAGAAATTAAAAAAATTATAAGAGGATACTATGAACAACTGTATGGCAACAAACTGGATAATGTAGAGGAAATGGACAATTTCCTGGAAACATATGAACAACCTAGACTGACCAGAGAAGAAATAGAAGACCTCAACCAACCCATCACAAGCAAAGAGATCCAATCAGTCATCAAAAATCTTCCCACAAATAAATGCCCAGGGCCAGATGGCTTCACAGGGGAATTCTACCAAACTTTCCAGAAAGAACTGACACCAATCTTACTCAAACTCTTTCAAAACGTTGAAGAAAATAGAACACTACCTAACTCATTTTATGAAGCTAACATCAATCTAATACCAAAACCAGGCAAAGATGCTACAAAAAAGGAAAACTACCGGCTAATCTCCCTAATGAATATAGATGCAAAAATCCTCAACAAAATACTTGCAAATCGAATCCAAAGACACATTAAAAAAATCATACACCATGAAGAAGTGGGGTTTATTACAGGCATGCAAGGATGGTTCAACATAAGAAAATCAATCAATGTATTACAACACATTAACAAGTCAAAAGGGAAAAATCAATTGATCATCTCAATAGATGCTGATAAAGCATTTGACAAAATCCAACATCCCTTTTTGATAAAAACACTTAAAAATGTAGGAATTGAAGGAAACTTCCTCAACATGATAAAGAGCATATATGAAAAACCCACAGCCAGCATAGTACTCAATGGTGAGAGACTGAAAGCCTTCCCTCTAAGATCAGGAACAAGACAAGGATGCCCGCTGTCACCACTGTTATTCAACATTGTGCTGGAAGTGCTAGCCAGGGCAATCCGGCAAGACAAAGAAATAAAAGGCATCCAAATTGGAAAAGAAGAAGTAAAACTGTCATTGTTTGCAGATGATATGATCTTATATCTAGAAAACCCTGAGAAATCGACGATACAGCTACTAGAGCTAATAAACATATTTAGCAAAGTATCGGGATACAAGGTTAATGCACATAAGTCAGTAATGTTTCTGTATGCTAGAAATGAACAAACTGAAGAGACACTCAAGAAAAAGATACCATTTTCAATAGCAACTAAAAAAATCAAGTACCTAGGAATAAACTTAACCAAAGATGTAAAAGACCTATACAAAGAAAACTACATAAATCTACTAAAAGAAATAGAAGGGGACCTTAAAAGATGGAAAAATATTCCATGTTCATGGATAGGAAGGCTAAATGTCATTAAGATGTCAATTCTACCCAAACTCATCTACAGATTCAATGCAATCCCAATCAAAATTCCAATAACCTACTTTGCAGACTTGGAAAAGCTAGTTATCAAATTTATTTGGAAAGGGAAGATGCCTCGAATTGCTAAAGACACTCTAAAAAAGAAAAGCGAAGTGGGAGGACTTACACTCCCTGACTTTGAAGCTTATTATAAAGCCACAGTTGCCAAAACAGCATGGTACTGGCACAAAGATAGACATATAGATCAATGGAATTGAATTGAGAATTCAGAGATAGACCCTCAGATCTATGGCTGACTGATCTTTGATAAGGCCCCCAAAGTCACTGAACTGAGTCATAATGGTCTTTTCAACAAATGGGGCTGGGAGAGTTGGATATCCATATCCAAAAGAATGAAAGAGGACCCCTACCTCACCCCCTACACAAAAATTAACTCAAAATGGACCAAAGATCTCAATATAAAAGAAAGTACCATAAAACTCCTAGAAGATAATGTAGGAAAACATCTTCAAGACCTTGTATTAGGCGGCCACTTCCTAGACTTTACACCCAAAGCACAAGCAACAAAAGAGAAAATAGATAAATGGGAACTCCTCAAGCTTAGAAGTTTCTGCACCTCAAAGGAATTTCTCAAAAAGGTAAAGAGGCAGCCAACTCAATGGGAAAATTTTTTGGAAACCATGTATCTGACAAAAGACTGATATCTTGCATATATAAAGAAATCCTACAACTCAATGACAATAGTACACTCGGCCCAATTATAAAATGGGCAAAAGATATGAAAAGACAGTTCTCTGAAGAGGAAATACAAATGGCCAAGAAACACATGAAAAAATGTTCAGCTTCACTAGCTATTAGAGAGATGCAAATTAAGACCACAATGAGATACCATCTAACACTGGTTAGAATGGCTGCCATTAAACAAACAGGAAACAAAAATGCTGGAGGGGATGTGGAGAAATTGGGACTCTCATTCACTGTTGGTGGGACTGTATAATGGTTCAGCCACTCTGGAAGTCAGTCTGGCAGTTCCTTAGAAAACTAGATATAGAGTTACCATTCGATCCAGTGATTGCACTTCTCGGTATATACCCGGAAGATCGGAAAGCAGTGACACGAACAGATATCTGAACGCCAATGTTCATAGCAGCATTATTCACAATTGCCAAAAGATGGAAACAACCCAAATGTCCTTCAACAGATGAGTGGATAAATAAAATGTGGTATATACACACGATGGAATACTACTCGGCAGTAAGAAGGAATGATCGCCTGAAACATATGACAACATGGATGAACCTTGAAGACATAATGCTGAGCGAAATAAGCCAGGCACAAAAAGAGAAATATTATATGCTACCACTAATGTGAACTTTCAAAAATGTAAAACAAATGGTTTATAATGTAGAATGTAGGGGAACTAGCAATAGAGAGCAATTAAGGAAGGGGGAACAATAATCCAAGAAGAACAGATAAGCTATTTAACGTTCTGGGGATGCCCAGGAATGACTATGGTCTGTTAATTTCTGATGGATATATTAGGAGCAAGTTCACAGAAATGTTGCTATATTAGGTAACTTTCTTGGGGTAAAGTAGGAACATGTTGGAAGTTAAGCAGTTATCTTAGGTTAGTTGTCTTTTTCTTACTCCCTTGTTATGGTCTCTTTGAAATGTTCTTTTATTGTATGTTTGTCTTCTTTTTAACTTTTTTTTCATACAGTTGATTTAAAAAAGAAGGGAAAGTTAAAAAAAAAAAAAACAAGGAAAAAAAAAGATGTAGTGTCCCCTTGAGAAGCCTGTGGAGAATGCAGGGGTATTCGCCTACCCCACCTCCATGGTTGCTAACATGACCACAGACATAGGGGACTGGTGGTTTGATGGGTTCAGCCCTCTACCACAGGTTTTACCCTTGCGAAGACGGTTGCTACAAAGGAGAGGCTAGACCTCCCTATGGTTGTGCCTAAGAGTCTCCACCCGAATGCCTCTTTGTTGCTCAAATGTGGCCCTGTCTCTCTAGCTAAGCCAACTTGAAAGGTGAAATCACTGCCCTCCCCCCCTACGTGGGATCAGACACCCAGGGGAGTGAATCTCCCTGGCAACGTGGAATATGACTCCTGGGGAGGAATGTAGACCTGGCATCGTGGGACGGAGAACATCTTCTTGACCAAAAGGGGGATGTGAAAGGAAATGAAATAAGCTTCAGTGGCAGAGAGAATCCAAAAGGAGCCGAGAGGTCATGCACACTTTAGAGAACCCTTTTTAGGTTGTAAAGAATTGGAGTAGCTGGTGGTGGATACCTGAAACTATCAAACTACAACCCAGAACCCATGAATCTCGAAGACAGTTGTATAAAAATGTAGCTTATGAGGGGTGACAATGGGATTGGGAAAGCCATAAGGACCACACTCCACTTTGTCTAGTTTATGGATGGATGAGTAGAAAAATAGGGGAAGGAAACAAACAGACAAAGGTACCCAGTGTTCTTTTTTACTTCAATTGCTCTTTTTCACTCTAATTACTATTCTTGTTATTTTTGTGTGTGTGCTAATGAAGGTGTCAGGGATTGATTTGGGTGATGAATGTACAACTATGTAATGATACTGTGAAGAATCGAAAGTACGATTTGTTTTGTATGACTGCATGGTATATGAATATATCTCTGTAAAATGAAGATTAAAAAAAAAATAAAAGAGAAGAGAGAGCAAAAATTGAGGAATTAACTGCCCACCTGGAGGAACTAGAGAAAGAACAGCAAAAACCCCAAAGCAAACAGAAGGAAAGAAATAATTGATAGGAGCAGAAATAAATGAAACAGAGAACAGGAAAACAATAGAGAGAATCAACAAAACCAGAAGCTGGTTCCTTGAGAAAATCAACAAAATTGATCAACCCCTAGATAGACTAACAAAAAAAAAAAAAAAAGAGAGAGAGAGAGAGAGTGGATGCAAATAAATGCAATCAGAAATGAGAAAGGAAACATTACTACTGACCCTGCAGAAATAAAGGAGATAATGAGAAGATACTATGAACAACTATATGCTAATAAACTGGACAACTTCCTACGAAAGCATAAACAACCTAGGCAGTGTCCATTGTATAAATATATCACAATTTATTCATTCATCTGTTGATGAACATTAGGTTGTTTCTAGTCTGGAGCTACCATGAGTTGTGCTACTATGAATATTTTTAAACATCTTTGGTAAATATATGTACTTGTTTCTTCTGGGTAGAAAAAAAAAAAAAAGCATCAACAACCAACATTGACCTGAAAAGAAATAGATATAGATGACCTCAACAAACCAATCACAAGCAGACAGATTGAGTCAGTCATCAAAAAATCTCCCAAAAAAAGAAAATGCCAGGAACCAATGGCTTTATATGTGAATTCTAGCAAGCATTTAAGAAGGTATTTATACCAATCCTGCTTAAAATCTTCAAAAAAATTGAATAGGGGGGAAACTACCCAATTCATTTTATGAAGCCAACATCATGCTAATACGAAAATCAGACAAAGATACCACAAAAAAAAATAAAATTATAGACCAATCTCCTTAATATAGATGCAAAAACCCTCAACAAAATACTCTCAAATTGAATCCAGCAGCACATTAAAAGAATTGTACACCATGAAAAAGTGGGGTATATTCCAGGTATGCAAGGCTGGTTCAACTTAAGAAAATCAATTAATGTAATATACAACTTCAATAAATCAAAGCAAAAGAAGCACATGATCATCTCAATCAATGCAGAAAAGGCATTTGACAAAATTCAACTTCCTTTCTTGATGAAAACTCTTCAAAGGACTGGAATAAAAGGGAATTTTCTCAATATGATAAAGGCAATATATGAAAAACCCACAGCTAACATTGTACTCAATGGGGACAGACTGAAAACTTTCCCTCTAAGGTTTGGAACACGACAGGGATGCCGACTGTCACCATTGTTACTCAACATTTTGACGGAAGTTCTAGATAGAGCAATCAGGTAAGAAAAAGAAATAAAAAAAAATCCAAATTGGAGAGGAAGAAGTAAAACATTTACTGTTTGCAGATGACATGATTCTATATGTAGAATATCCAGAAAATTATGCAGCAAAGCTATTAGAACTAATCAATGAATACAGCAAAGTGGCAGGCTACAAAATCAACATAAAAATCTGTAGTGTTTTTATAAGCAAATAATGTGCAACAAGAGGAAGAAATAAAAAAAATCCATTTACTACAGCAACCAAAAGAATCAATTATTGAGGAATAAACTTAATGAAGGCCACAAAAGACTTATACAAGAAAAAATACAAGAAACTGCTAAAAAAATCAATCAGGACCTTAAAAAATGGAAGAACATACCATGTTCATGTATTGGAAGACTAAATATAATTAAGATGCGAACTCAACCTAAACTGATTTATAGATTCAATTAATATCCCAACAACTTACTTTGCAGAAATATAAAAACCAATAACAAAATTTATTTAGAAGGGCAAGGTGCCCTGAATAGCCAAAAATATCTTGAGAAAGAGGAATGCAGTGGGAGGTCTCACACTACCTGACTTTGAAACATACTACAAAGCTACAGTGCTCAAAACAGCATGGTACTGGCATAAGGATGGAGATACTGACTAATGGAATTGTATTGAGTGTTGAGAAATAGACTCTCACATCTACAGACAACTGATCTTTGATAAGGCAGTCAAGCCAAAGCAACTGGGACAGAGCAGCCTCTTGAATAAATGGAGTTTTTAGAACTGGATTTCCATTTCCAAAAGAATGAAAGAGGACACCTACCTAACACCTTATACAAAAATTAACTAACAGTGGATCAAAGACCTGAACATGAGCACTAAGACCATAAGACTTTTAGAAGAAAATGTAGGCCACTATATTAAAGATCTTGTGATGGGGGGTGGTTTCCTAGATGTTACACCCAAAGCACAAGCAGCAAAAGAACAAACAGACAAATGGGATCTCCTCAAAATCAAACACTTTTGAATATCAAAGGACTTTGTTAAAAAAGTAAAAAGGCAGCTTACACAATGGGAGAAAATATTTAGAAATCACATATCAGATAAGTGTTTAGTATCCCAAATATATAAAGCAATCCTACAACTCAACAATAGAAAGAAAAACAACCCAATTGAAAAATGGGCAAAAGACATGGACAGACACTTTTCTGAAGAGAAAATACAAATGGCTCAAAAACACGAAAAAATACTCAACTTCACTGGCTATTAGGGAAATACAAACCAAAACCACAATGAGATACCATCTCACACCTGCTAGAATAGCTGTTATCCAAAAAAAAAAAAAAAAAAAAAAAAAAAAAACACAGAAAATTACAAGTACCAGAGAGGATGTGGGGAAAGACACACAATTATTCATTGCTTGTGGGAATGTAGAATGGTACAAACACTCTGGAAGACAGTGTGGAGATTCCTCGGGAAGCTAAATATAGATTTGCCATATGACCCAGCTATTCCATTGCTAGGTATATACTCAAAGGAACTTAAAGCTAAGACACAAATGGACATTTGTAAACCAACGTTTATTGCATCATTATTCATGATTGCAAAGAGATGGAAGCAGCCAAAATGTCCATCAAAGGATGAGTGCACAAAGAAACTGTGGTATATACACATGATGGAATAATATGCAGCTGTAAGACAGAACAAATACATTGAACATATAATAATGTGATGAACCTTGAGGACATTATGTTGAGTGAAGTTAGCCAGAAGAAAAAGGACAAATACTGTATGTTCTCACTAATATGAACTAACATTAGTGAGCAAACTTTGAGAGTTAAAAGCTGATAACACAGGCTACCAGGAGATAGAAAGAGGGTAGAGATCAGGCATTTAATGCTGAAGGACTACAGAAATCTTCAGCAGGACTGATTTTATAGATCCAGAAATATCATAATAATGTGTGATGGTAGCACAATATTGTAAGTACACTGAACAAAGATGTCTGTGAGTAAAGCTGAAAGAGGTGGGATAGGGGAATGTATGACACCAGAGGTAAAGATAGATAATGAAGACTTGGACTGTATAACTTTGCAAAAACTGGAGTGGTAAATCACTGTTGCTAACTGTACAAATATAAAATTTGTTTCACATATAGGAGAACAAATGAATGTCAACCATGCAGTGTTTTAAAAGGGATGCTACTTGGGAAAAAACCATAATGAAAGCACACTGGGACTATGGTCAACAGTAACATTCCAATATGCTTCCATTAAATGTAACAAAGGAAATATACCAAAGTTAAATATATATGTGAGGGGGATATAAGGGAAGGATATGGGATTCTTGATAGTGGTATTATTATAGTGTATTGCATTACACTTTTCTTTTTCTTTTTATTATCTTTTTTACTATTCACTAAGAAAAAGAAACATTTTTTCATATTAATACGTTCAAGTGCTGACTGTGGTGATAAATGTACAACTATGTGATGATGCCATTAACAACTGATTGTACACTGTGAATGGCTTTATGCTATGTGGATATATCTCTACAAGATTGTAGGAAAAAATATAAATAGAGGTAAAAGTGCTGGGGAAAACATGGAGAGAGGGATGTACCTATTTAATGTTGATGAGGCAGCAGAATGGTGTAACAATTCTGGAAGTCACTGTGGTGGCTCCACAAGAAGCCAAGTATGTGGGGCCATAAAATCCTACAACCTCATTATGGGGTATGTATTTGGAAGTTCTGAGAGCAGATACATGAATGGACACTTTCACACTAGTGTTTATGGAGGCAGTTTTCATGATTTGCAATGGGTGGAGGTGGCCTAAGGGTACACTGACTGAGGAACAGAACGGTGAACTGTGGTGTATGCATACAATGGAATATTGAGCAATTACAAGAAGGATTGAAGCTGTGAGACAGGTAATGAGGTGAATGGATCCTATAGACAGCATGTTGAGTGAAGTACACCAGAAACCAAGGCAAACACTATAATACCTCACCAATATGGACTAACTACAATGTGTAAACTCAGAGTTGAATCTGAGAGCACAACCTAACAGGGAAATGATTATTGTAATCGTCCCTAGATTATAAGCATTAACAGCAGTCAAATCTATGCCTGAATTCTAATGGCTATCTCCAAACTCTGAGATGTTGATTCTTTAATGTATAACCTGATTGGGTATATGTGTTAGACCTGAAACTGAGAGCTAGAGCTTGGCAGATATGAATATCAGTATTAACACATACAGCAACTGTTAAAAAAAAGCTGAAATAGAGCCCAGACTTCAATTAGAGATACAAAAAAAGCAGATCTGGCAAAGACTAGAGAAAATCAGGCCAAAGGGTAAAGGTTGAAACTGTGTGAAAACTTCAACTTCCATGTGAGACCAAGGGAAGAGATGTTTCTTTGGTGTAGGATCTATATTTTCTAAACAATATAACTTCTACAGTCAGTTTGTTCAAACACTACAATTACATGGAACTTTAAATAGGAAGTGAGCTATGGTTGGTTTGTATAGATTAGAATGAAATAGCAACACATGCTAAAGTAATTTGGGTGTAGAATAAAAATACATATTTGGGCCCTCCCTGAAGAGCTGGGGGAGAATGCAGAGGTGTTGGAATTTCTCACCTGGATTGTTGCTGATGTTCTTACAAACTTTGGGGACTGACAGCTTGATGTACTGAGCCCTCTGTCTTGGGGCTGGTCCCTATGAAGCTTGTTGCTGCAAGGAGAGGCTAAATCTGCTTATAATTGTGCCTAAGAGTCTCCCCCTGAGTGCCTCTTTGTTACTCAGATGTGGCCCTCTCTCTCTAAATAAGCCATCTTGGTGGGTGATCTCACTGCCCTCCCCCCTATGTGGGACCTGACTACTAGGGGTGTAAGTCTCCCTGGCAATGCAGGATATGACTCCCAGGGACGAATCTGGACCCAGAATCATGGTATTGAGAATATCTTCATGACAAAAAGGGGGATGCAAAATGAAACAAAATAAAGCTTCAGTGGCTGAGAAATAGAGGTAATTCTGGTAGACATTCTTATGCACTATATAGGTAACACTTTTTAGGTTTTAATATATTGGAATAGCTAGAAGTAAATACCTGAAACTACCAAACTCTAAGCCAGTAGCCTTGACTCTTGAAGATGATTGCATAACAATGTAACTTACAAGGGGTGACAGCATGCTTGTGAAAACCTTGTGGATCACACTCCCTTTATCCAGTGTATGGAAGGATGAGTAGAAAAATGGGAACAAAACCTAAATGAAAAACAAGGTGGGATGTGGGGGGTGATTTGGATGTTCTTTTTTATTTTTATTTTTTATTCTGATTCTGATTCTTCCTGGTGTAAGGAAAATATTGAAAAATATATTGGGGGGATGAATGCACAACATTATGATGGTACTGTGAACAGTTGATTGTGCAGTATGGATGATTGTATGGTATGTGAATATATCTCAATAAAACTGAATTAAAAAAACAGAAAAAAACAATCACTATCAAAATTCCTGCTGGCTTCCTTACATAAATTTTTAATTCAATTTTATTGAGATTCTTCACATATCATACAATCACCCAAAATGCAATCAATTGCCCATGGTACCATCATACAGCTGTACATCCATTATTACAGAAAACAAATAAAAACAAAAAAGAAAACTCATATCCTCCCATACCCCTATGCACCCCTTCCATAGAACATTTGTAACAGTTGATGAAAGAATGGTAAAATATTTCTAGCTGTAGTACATAGTTTGCAATAAATATATTCCTCCCTTTACACCTTTCTATTATTAAAAAAATAAATATTGCTTTTTTTATTTCTTGTTATACTGTCACACGTTTTCTAGTTCCTGAAAGAGATTTCTAATATTTGTACAGTTAATCAAGGACATTGTCCACCACAAGATTCAATGTCTTCTACATTCTCATATTTTAGCTTCCAACTTTTCCTTCTGGTGACATACATGATTCTAAGCTTCCCCGTTCCACCACATTCACACACCATTTAGCACTGTTAGTTATTCTCACAATAACATGCTACAGTCACCTCTCTCCATTCCAAAGCACTTAAGTTCAACCTTGATAAACATTCTGTTCATAATAAGCAACCATTCCCCCTTCTTTAGCCTTGCTCTATATCCTGGTAACATATTTCGTGTTATGAGTTTACATTTTATAATTGTCTAATATCAGTGAGACCATATAATATTTGTCTTTTTGTGTTCAACTTATTGCACTAAATATATTGCCCTCAAGGTTTCTTCATCAACATGTTTTATTTTAGTTTTTATAAGATGGTTTTGTTCACCTGCCATACATTATGTCCTAAGTAAACAACTGATTCCCCATAAATCACGTTTATGCATTCTCTACCATCACTACTGTCTACATGAGAACATCTCCATTTCTTCCACAAAGGAGGGAGAATCAAAGAAGGTAGAGAGACAAAAGATAAAGAAAAAGAAAGAAAAAAATGAAAGATGAAAAGCAACAAAAGGAGAGACAGAATTAAGCTAAAGTAGAATAAAAGAGTCATGCAATATCAGCAATGCTAAGAGTCCCATACCCCTCCATTATATCTCCCTGTTATAAGTATTTAACTTTGGTAAATTGCCTTTGTTACACTAAATGAAGCATAATGCAATGATTCTCTTACCTATGCTCCCTAGTTTGCATTGATTGCATTTTTTCCCAATGATACCCACTTTTTAATACCTTGAATGATTGAAATTCATTTGTTCTCCTTCATGTAAAAAACATATTTGTACATTTTATCACAATTGTTGAGCACTCTATGTTTCACTGAGTTATACAGTCCCAGTCTTTACCTTTCCTCTTTCCTTCTGGTGTCCCACATGCTCCTGACTTTTCTCTTTCAACCATACTCACAGTCACCTTTGTTCAGTGTACTTACATTGTTGTGCTACCGTCACCCAAAATTGTGTTCCAAACTTCTCACTGCTGTGTTTTCCTATCTGTCTGTAGTGCTCCCTTTAGTATTCCCTGTACAGCAGGTATCTTGTTCACAAACTCTCTCATTGTCTGTTTGTCAGAGAATATTTTAAACTCTCCCTCACATTTAAGGGACAGTGTTTCTGGATAAAGGATTCTTGTTTGGTGGTTTTTCTCTTTCAGTATCTTAAATATATCTTATCACTTCCTTCTTGCTTTCGTGGTTTTTACTGAGAAATCCAGGCATAGTCTTATCAAGCTGCCTTTGTATGTGATGGATCACTGTTCTCTTGCTGCTTTCAGGATTATCTCTCTGTCTTTGACATTTGATAATCTGATTATTAAGTATTTTGGCATAGGTCTATTGGGATCTATTCCGTTTGGAGTATGCTGTACTTCTTGGGTCTGTAATTTTACGTCTTTCATAAGAGATGGGAAATTTTCATTAATTGCTTCCTCTATGAATGTTTCTGCTCCTTTTTCCTTCTCTTTTCCTTCTGGGCCACCCTTGGCATGTAGTTTCATGCACTTCATGTTGTCATTCAATTCCCTGAGCTGTTGCTCATATTTTTCCATTATTTTCCCCATATGTTCTTTCTGTGTGTAGGATTTCAGGTGTCTTTTTCTCCAGTTCCTGAGTGTTTTCCTCTGACTGTTGAGATCTGTTGTTGTATGTCTCCACTGTTTTTTTCAACACTTTTGTGGTAGCTTTCATTTCCATAGATTCTGCCAGTTGTTTTTTCAAACTTTCCATTTCTACCTTATGTTCACCCAGTGTTTCCTTTATATCCTTCATCTCTTCTGCCATATCATCCATGAACTTGTTGATTTCATTTTTGATTTGATTTAACCTGTTTCTTTGAAAATCTTTAATTGATTATTTCGTTAAATTGAAACAATACTTCAACTGTATCTTAATAGAGGTGTCAGTTTGTCCCTTTCTCTGGGCCATATCTTTTTTATTTCCTAGTGTATTTTGTAATTTCCTGCTGCCTAGGCATCTGGTTTGCTTGGTTACTGAAAGCAGATTTTCCCAGACCATAAGGGGTTCTGCTCTCAGAATGGGTTATATTCACTTTCAAATTTCCCTGAGGATGTATCTTAGAAGATAGACAGAATTTCCTGTGAGACCTCTAGCTGCTGTACTTTTCCTATCCTGCCCAGCAGGTGACACCTGTGAGTCTGTCACTCCTGAGTGGTGTAAGGAAGTGTGATCCCTTTAGCTCTCAGCTTAGGTTGTTTCTGGTTTGATTGTTTCCCCCCAGGCCCTGGGTTCTTGGTTCTGAAATGAAGGCTGGCATTAGAGCTGTGCCCCACCTCCTTCCTCTTAGGGAAGATACACACCCTAGGGAGTGATCTTCCACATTTGAATTGCTTGTTTGTCTCTCTGACTCTGTTCTCACCACCCCTGTCTATGTCAGAGCACTGGGAACTGAGAATGCCTGATGCTCCCTCCACTGAACCACTCAGGTTGAGAGAGAGAAAAAAGGAAAGAAAGACCCTTTCAGAGCCAATCCATGGCACCCTAGTTTTGTCTGTTGTTCAGAGGGAGCACCTGGTCTTCTGTGCTCCCTTTCCTGGAGCAGAAGTATTTTCTGGCTCTTTAAGGCCATTCATCACTAAAAGCCTCTGTCTGCTTGTTAGGGGATTGTCTACATTTGTAGCTGTATTCAGTAGTCCACATTTGTTAATTAAAATCCCAGTTTGAGCTGGGCTGAGCTATATTTGCTTGCTCTGGGACTGCTGCTTTTCTTCTACAGTGAGGTTTTGCAGCTCAGCCTGCCATGGTGGGAGGGAGCTCCAGGTGTATTTCTGCAATTTTTGCTTGCAGATTTTATGCTGCAATCTCAGCCATTCCACCCAATCCAGATTGGTGTGTGATGTGTAGACAGTCACAGTTGTCCCCCAGCAGTTATTCCAGATTATTTACTAGTTGCTCCTTGTTGTTTATTAGTTGCTCCAGGGGATTAACTAAATTCCATGTCTCTGTATGCCACCCTCTTGTCCCTTCCTCTCCTCCAGCAGTATTTGATCTCTCAAATTAACCCATGTCCAGTGTCCATTGTTTAGTCAATTACCCTTTAGGTATTCCTATTTGATGCCTGCTTCAGCTGCCGTTTCTTCCCCTTTCAGCTATTGTTCTCTGTTTAAAACTATCCCTCAAGTTTCTGGGATGTGGTATTCCCTGTGACTTCAGTTCTCTGCTGGATCTAAGAAGTGTTTGTTAACTTTCAGATTTTCAGCTTTACCCTTGTTCTTAGAATGTGAGTGAAGACTTCCAAACTCTTTAAATGCCAGACTTTGGAGTTCAGCACACGTGTTTTCAATCTTGGTTTCACCAAGTATTATCTAGCTATGTGACCTTAGGTAAGCTTCTTAATCTCTCCATATTTCAACTTCTCATCTTTTCCACAGGTTGAAAAATACTTAGTCATGCCATTTTGATTATTAAACAAAATAGTTATTTACCTATGTGTTGTTATTGTTAATATTTGGGAACACTAATCATGTTTCTTTTATACATTCTCTATGTGACTGCTCAAAGCCAACTTTGACTAGGAAGCCTAAAATGGAAGATATTGCCAGGCACCAATTTTTCTGTGACAAAACTTGTGTACATTTCCTGTAGAATGCCTGATTAAATGGAAGTGCTACAGTCTATCAAGATGAATTAGGTGCAAGAGCATATCCCCATGTAGCTGGATATTTTGTTTGTTTGGAGAAATTTATCAATGTTCATTTTAACTTGGATACATTCTGTCACACACACCCAAAACAATAATAACAACAATGATTTTAATTTTGAATATTTGATCAGGAGTTTTTATTCTGACTAAATTAGCCAATTGGTTAAACAACTTCTTTAAACAACTTCTAGTTTACATTGTAAAATTTAAGCCATCACCATAGAAGGGACTTTAAGTATTTTTGGTTTTGATATGAAATCTTTTCTCCTCAAATATAGATTCAAATCATTCTTCCCAACCCCCCACACAAATACACACATTCCAAAAGGCAAGCAGCACACATATTTCATGGCAATTAAAATTTGGGTTTTGTCTTTAAGAGGAATTCTATATACTCTTAATATTGGGTTAATTCTTTTAGAAATCATAATATCTATCTATATCTAGAACAGAACTAGTATCAATGAGTAAAAAATTTCAAGGATGCAGATTTGATTAAACATAACAACAAAAATAACAAAAAACTTCATTACAACTTCAAACTGACAAAAAATGAACATGCTGTTTCATCATAAGATTCTTACACTGATAGTATAAAGTGGAGAATGGTTTCTTCAGGCTCTTAGATGAACACAATATAAATGTTTTGTCCCAATATTTCTACAGAAATTACATGGTGTGCCATGTTTTCAATCTCAACCTCATCATGGCATTCTGTAACATTGTGCATCTAAGCTTAACTTCATGCAAAAGTTATGCAAAGTTAGAATATAAACATGATGCATCATCCTGTAACATCAACATAAACAAAAAATTGTACAAAATCAATTTTTGGTTAAACAAATACATATTATGCAATAGAATGCAAAAGCCATGTGTATTTGTAAGAGGTAATAAAAAGTTTCCAGAAAACAATGAATTTGCTACAAGCTGTTTTGGACTAGACTCCCCCAAACTCCTAGGAGATGTGCATATTCTATTCTTGTCATTAGGTGTGCTTGAGGAGAAAAGCTTGATAAACAATGTATCATTTCCTGGTTTTAGAGATGATTTTAACCCATAATAAATATAGTGCTGAGAGAAATTTTTGAAAGATGTGGTCCTTAATCTTCAGCAAATTAAAACTCAAATAAAAATCTAGGGATGATAGTAAATGCCCATTAATTTTGAAAGTTACTTGACTATCCCTATCAACACTGATGTTTGTTTTGTGATTTAGATAATTCAATTAAAGAAAATAAAATATGACATTTTGATCTTGTGAGTTTCTATGAAAACAACAGCTTTGTTAAAGGATTATGTTTGCCCTCAAAGTCTGTAAGGTATTTTATTTTTCTGCACGTGGTTTACAAACAATAAACAGACAAGAACACTAAAAGCAAAAAAGCCACTCATCATAAAAACCAGTCTATATATTCCAGATATATTTAGAATTAAATAATTAATTCTGAAAAATCATTTGAAAGCATTTTGTAATAGTCTGATCATGTTTAAGGATGGCAGCATTATGATTTTCCATAAATTCCTTTTCCACTTAAAAAATCAAATGACAGGTGTTCTAGTTTGCTAATGCTGCAGAATGCAAAACACCAGAGACGGATTGGCTTTTATAAAAAGGGGGTTTATTTGGCTACACAGTTACAGTCTTAAGGCCATAAGGTGTCCAAGGTAACACATCAGTAATCGGGTACCTTCACTGGAGGATGGCCAATGGTGTCTGGAAAACCTCTGTTAGCTGGGAAGGCACGTGGCTGGCATCTGCTCCAGAGTTCTGGTTTCAAAATGGCTTTCTCCCAGGACATTCCTCTCTAGCAAGCTTGCTCCTCTTCAAAACGTCACTCACAGCTGCACTCCGTTTCCTCTCCTTGAGCCAGCTCATTTATATGGCTCCACTGATCAAGGCCCACCCTGAATGGGTGGGGCCACACCTCCATGGGAGTATCCCACCAGAGTCACCTCCCACAGCTGGGTGGGGCACATCTCCATGCAAACAACCTAATCCAAACATTCCAACTTAATCCCCACTATTCTGTCTGCCCCACAAGATTGCATCAAAGAATATGGCTTTTTCTGGGGGACATAATACAGTCAAACCGGCATAACAGGAATTGCAGCTGTTTTTCTGGTAATTAAACTATTTAAAGGGCATCCTTCATGTGATTTATATGAAGATGCCCATTTAATTATGCAACAAGGAATTATGTAATACATACTACTTTCTTCAATCATCTAAATAGACCTACTCCAAAACACTTGCTGGTCAGATTGTCCAATGTCAAAGACAAAGAGAGCATTCTGAAAGCAGCAAGAGAAAAGCAATCCATCACATACAAGGGAAGGTTGATAAGACTATGTACAGATTTCTCCACAGAAACCATGGAGGCAAGAAGACAGTGGCATGATATATTTAAAATACTGAAAGAGAAAAACTGCCAACCAATAATTCTACATCCAGCAAAACTTTTCTTCAAAAATGAGGGAGAGATTAAAACATTTCAGACAACAGACACTGAGAGTGTTGGTGAATAAGAGACCAACACTACAAGAAATACTAAATGGAGTGCTACAGGCTGATAGGAAAAGGCAGGAGAGAGTTGGAGAAGAGTGCAGAAATGAAGATTATCAGGAAAGGTAAAAGGAGAGAGAGGAAAAAATAAGACATGACATATAAATTCCAAAAAACAAAATGGTAGAATAAAGTACTGTCCTTGCAGTAATAACATTAAATGTAAATGGATTAAACTCCCCAATAAAAAGACACAGACTGGCAGAATGGATTAAAAAACAGGACCCATCTATAGGCTGTCTACAAGAAACTCACTTTAGACAAGGACAAAAATAGACTGAAAGTGAAATGTTGGAAAAAGATATTTCATGCAAAAAGTTATATAGTTATACAATCATCTTCAAGAATCAAGGCTACTGGTTTACAGTTTAACAGTTTCAAATTTCCTTTTAGCTATTTCTAATATATTAAAATCTAAAAAGAGATATCTATATAATGCATAAGAATAACCTCCAAAGTGACATCTTGACTCTATTTGGAATCTCTCAGCTACTGAAATTTTATTTTGTTTCATTTCTCTTTCCCCTTTTGGTCCAAGGCTTTCTCAATCTCATGATGCCAAGACCAGGCTCATCCCCAGGAGTCATGTCCCATGTTTCCAGGGAAATTTACACCCCTGGGAGTTGTGTTCCACATAGAGGGGAGGGCAGTGAATTAGTACAGAAAGAGAGGCCACATCTAAGCAATGAAAGAAGTCTTCAGGTGGTGACAATCAGACATAATTTTAAGTAGGCTTAGCTTCTCCTTTGCAGGAATAAATCAACTAACTTTTAACCTGATGAATTAGTAGTTTGGTGATATGTGTTCATGTGTCACAACATTTACATGAAAATGTCACTAAGAAAATGCATTTTCTCTTTTGGTGAATCAAAATATTCTTTAATTTTTCACACCATCATAATATGCTCAATTTTGTCAGAGGGCTGAACAGGAATCAGAAATATTTTTACTCACTTTTACCACTGTAAAATAACCATTAGCAGTATAGGCACATAGGATCATGTGTGTTAAATCTCTTTGCAGCTTCTACACAGGTACAAAATTCTAAAACTTGAGCACTCCCTCATTCCTTCATCTACTTTTACTTTCCCTCCATCTGAATTGCAAGGAATTCAATAAGTGGATGCTGCCACTTAAGATGACTTATCTTTCAAAGGCCATATTTTCCCACAGTGAGAGATAGTCCTATGTAGTTTTGGAGGACTACATACTATTCAGTACAATCAGAAAGGTATAGAGAATACTAGAGTCACCAAAAAAAAAAAAAAAAGACAAAGAAAAATATCTGAGTATTTTTTACTTGCTGTGAAAAGAAGATGCACTTGTTTTAATTCAGCTGTACGTGCAAGTTTGATATTGAACAGTTACTCCCCAAAATTGTTTAATGTGATGCATTTATTATGGCTTTGCTTTTTCAAACATTTTATGGTAGTTTCTTCCATCTTTTTGTCTTTGAGGTAAATATCAAATTAAAGTAAACAGAATTTAGATATTGAAAACTATGAAGGCAATATTTTACAAAGTATATTTTAAATGGGAGAATTGGGGTTTCATTCAGTCAGAAATGATTCTTATTAAAACATACCATAATCATCATCCAAATTCCTTCTGGTTATTTACTGAAGCACATAATTTTAATTATCCCTTAATTATTTTTACAATCAAAATAATAAATATTAGAAAATGCACATTAAATATTAAAGAGAAATCACACACAATGTAGCAAATTTCAAAATAATGTCTACCATTTTTACTTTACCTCAAAAATTTAATGTAATTTAATTTTTAAAAAGTTAATTTAATTGGTAAATATTTTTAGATAGTTATCTGAGTCTTTAGAATGTGAGGTGATCATATTTCTCTCAGGAGCATAATTAAGAGGGAGAAGGATTTGCTATTGCCTAAAGAATGTTATTATATAATAAAATTAATTAAAGCAAAGTAAATACCTAAGATCACTAGGAACAGATCACTGTGTACTATATAATTTTTGGAAAACAGCCAAATGGTATAAAGTGAAACTTCTGCAACCCTTTAGAGAACAAGTCATTGGAGAATTACTATTTAAGGTATCTATAGGCCTAGACTTTTCATTCATATATAAACATATATGTACATACTTCATGAAGGCAAAATTATACCATATATATTTGCTCTTCAAATTACTCATTCTATTTTATACATTTACTTTTTTCTCATTAAGTAAATAATTCATGTGTAATAAATCAATTAAATGGAATTGGAAATTCTCCCATAATATCAAGATAACTACTATTAACAACTTATTAGAAACCCTTCCATAAATATATGAATGTATGTGTATACATTTTCTTATAAAATAGTATCACTTTAGTTCATTGTGGCCATCTTTCCATATCAATAACTGAAAATTTCCTTCATTGCTTTAAAATGTTTTATACTGTTCTGTTATACATATATGCTGTATTAAATTTATTGAATTCCCTATTAACAAATATTTGGATTGCTCTCAATCTTTATTGTTACAAAGGAGTCTTCATTCAACATCTGAAAACATAAAGATATAAGAGTATTGATTATAGTATTTGTAATTGTGTGCATGTGTGTATAATATTTGTACTGCATAAGAGTGCCAAGGGTATAAAATTGGACAATGCTACTCTGTATGCCATAACCCTGGCTATTTGCCATGTGACAATGCTTCTTTTATGGGTGAACACATGGACTTAGTAAACTGTCAGTAGAGTTTAATATACTGAAGTTTAAAACATTTATAAATGTGTAAGATTATTTATAACAAGAGAAGAGAAAGCATTAGATATTTGAGAATTTTCAAATGCTTAAGAATTAGTAATATTCCTGATAGCAAATAGAGGAAGTTTGTCCCTTATTGCCCCAGTGAAAAAGGAAAGTTTTCATTGGATGCCTTCAATATTAGTCATTGCATATCTATATAAAGAAAGGAGCCAAGGCACCCCAAGAAGAGAAAGTACTGACTATGTCCCATTGTTTGAGCAGGGACAAAAATCTTTTTGTCTGCTCTTCATAAAATTCCAAATGTAAATATGCAGTAATTTCACTTGTACTTGGACATTGAAGCCATTCTAGAAAAAATGCCCCACAAACAGATATTAAAAGAATTTGGGGGGGGGGAAGGATCCATCTGATTAATGTCTTTTTCTTTATATTTTTAACCTTTGACTCATTGGCTTATAAACATAAACTATTAGTTAATTTGTGACCTGTCAAGGAAAAAAACATCTTCAATGTTGGCCAATGATTACCCGAAAACAGTTAGTATATCTATAAGAAAAATTTCTTGATGTAAAATTGCTGGAATCAAGGAATTTGCATTTAATTACCACAGCTCTCTCACTTGGATATGGACAATAACCATTGTGCACTTGTGAATATACTGTATCTTGTAATGCTTGACTTGACTTACTATTTTTTCACTGCCCAGATCCTTATAACATACAGTTGTGATAAGGATTGCAAATTGCTTTGAAAATTGCAAGTTTCTTTCAATAAAACATAAGGACATATCTACTTCTGCCAAAGAAATGCTGTCTTTGCATTTGAGGACAATGACTGGATCTGCATAACCTTTTATTCAGAAACTAGCAGAGTTTCCTTATCAAAACACATTATGATACTGTTGTTGAAGTAATGAAACATATTTAATTGCTTAGCTAACAATATAGAAAAATCAGTGTGAAATTCATATCAGTTGAGCTTCCCAAAAGAAAATATCATCTTTTGGACCAAACACTAAAAACAATCAGGAAGACAAGTGTTGCCAACACAAATCTCCAAGGCCTGTCATGCTTTATCTCACTGTTCTATCTCAAAGGAAGCCAAGAAAATGCACCTGGATCTACAGTTGGGTATTTAAAAAGATTCCAGGGGAGGGACAAGATAGTGGCATAGAGAGGCATGGAAGTTAATTAGTCCCCTGGAGCAACTAACAACCAACCAGGAACAACTAGTAAATAATCTGGAATAAATGCTGGAGGACAACTGTGACTGTCCACACATCACACATCACCCTGGATTTGGTGGAATGGTTGAGATCACAGCACAAAATTTGTAATTAAAAACTGGGTCTGTACTGGGAGCCCCCTCCCCCCATGGCAGGCTGAGCTACAACCATGCTGTGGGAGACACCAGCAGTCCCTGTTGGGAGCAAGCAAATATAGCTCAGGCCAGTTACAACTGAGGTCTTAACAAGTGTGGACTGCTGAATAAAAGATACAAACATAGACAAATCCCCAAGAAGCAGAGGCTTTTAGTGATGACAGAACTTAAAGAGCCAGAAAACTCCTGTGTCCAGGGAAAGGGAGCACATAAGACCAGATATTCTCTCTGACCAACTGGTAAAACTGGGAGCTGTGGACTGGCTCTGAAAAGGGGCTTTCTTTCCCTTTTTCTCTCTCAAACTGAGAGGCTCAGTGGAGAGAGCATCAGGCCTTCTCAGTTCCCAGTGCAATGACCCAGACAGGGGTGGAGATAACAGAGTCAGAGAGACAAATAAGCAATTCAAATGCAGAAGATGACTCCCTAGGGGGTGTATCTTCCCTAACAAGAAGGAAGTGGGGCCCACCTCTACTGCCATGTTCCTTTCAGAACTCAGACCACAGAGCCTCGGGAAAAACAACCAAAAGAGAAACTAAAGGTGTCACACCTCCTTACAACAGTCAGGAGCACAGCAGCTAAAGACCTCACAGGAAAGTCTGTCAATCACTAAGACACACCTGTAAGGAGACTTGAAACTGAGTATAACCCCATTCGAGATCTGAACCTCTTCTGGCCTGGGAAAATATGATTGGGATAACCAACATAGCCAGATGCCTAGACAACAGAAAACTATAAATTACACAAGGAAAAAAAAAAGATATGGCCCTGTCAAAAGAAAAAAAAAAAAACTTTCACCTCCATTGAGATATAGTTGAGATATTGTTTCACTTTAATGAAACAATCAATTAAAGATTTTCATAGAAGTATGCTAAATCAAATAAAAAAAGCAAATCAATGAGTTCAGGGAAGATATGGCAAAAATGATGAAGGATACAAAGAAAACACTGGGTGAACATAAGCTAGAAATCAAAAGTTTGAAAAAACAACTAGCACAATCTTTGGAAATGAAAGGCACAGCACAAGAGTTGAAAAACACAATGGAAACATACAACAGCATACCTCAAGGGGCAGAAGGAAACACTCAGGAACTGGAAAACAAGACATCTGGAATCCTACACACAAAAGAACAGATGGGGAAAAGAATGAAAGAATATGAGCAATATATCAGGTAATTGAATGGCAACATGAAGCACAGGAATGTATGTGCCATTGGTGTCTCAGAAGGAGAAAAGAAGGAAAAAGGGGCAGAAGCAATAATACAGGAAATAATCAATGAAAATTTCCCATCTCTTATGAAAGATATAAAATTACCTACCCAAGAAGTGCAGCATACCCCAAGCAGAATACATCTGAATAAACTTGTACCAAGACACATAAAAATCAGGTTGTCAAATGTCAAAGACAAAGAGAGAATCATGAAAGCCATAAGAGAGAAGTGATCCATCACATACAAAGGAAGCTTGATAGGGCCATGTGACAATTTCTCAGTAGAAACCATGGAGGAAAGAAGTAAGTGGTGTGATGTATTTAAGATACTGCCAACTAAGTATTCTATATCTAGCAAAACTGTCCTTCAAATATGAGGAAAATTTTAAAATATTCTCTGCAAAACAGACAATGAGGGAGTTTGTGAACAAGATAACTGCTCTACAGGAAATACTGGAGGGAGCACTACAGACATATAAGAAAAGACAGGAGTAGGGTTATTTGGAACACAATTTTGGGTGATGGTAGCACATCAATATAAGTACACTGAACAAAGGTGACTGTATGGTTGAAAGAGAAGGTTAGGAGCATATAGGATACCATAAGAAAGAAAAGAAAAAGACAGGGACTGTACAACTCAGTGAAAACTAGACTGCTCAACAATTGTGATAAATTGTAGAAATATGCTATATATATATATAGGTGAGATTGTTCACATACCATGTAATTATCCAAAGATCCAAAGTGTCAAAGTGTACAATCAATTGCCCATGATGCCATCATACATTTGTGCATCCATCACCACTTTTTTTCAATTTTTAGAAAATTTTCATTACTTCAGAAAAGAAATAAGACAAAAAAAAGGAAACTCAAATCCTCCCATTCCCCTAAACATACCCCTTCAATTATTGATTTATAGTTTTGGTATAGTACATTTGTTACTGTTGATAAAAGAATGTTAAAATACTACTAACTGTAGTATACAGTTTGCAATAGGTATATATATATATATATATATATATTCTATATGATTGTCTATTATAAACTTCTAGTTATAGTGTCATACATTTGTTCTAGGTTGTGAGAGAGATTTCTAATATTTGCATAATTAATCATGGACATTTTCCACCGCAAGATTCATTGTTTTATATATTCCCATCTTTTAACCTCCAACTTTCCTTCTGGTGAACATGTATGACTATGAGCTTACCCTTCCCTCCACCTTCTCACAACTTTCAGCACTGGTAGGTATTCCCACAACATGCTACCATCACCCCTGTCCATTTCCAAACCTTTAAGTTCACCCTAGTTGAACATTCTGCTCATAATAAGCAACCACTCCCCATTCTTTAGTCTCATTCTATATATCCTGGTAACTTATATTTCATGTCTATGAGTTTACATATTATAATTATTTCATATTAGTGACACCCTGCAATATTTGCCTTTATGTGTTTGTCTTATTTCACTCAGTATAGTGCTCTCAAGATTTCTTCATCAACCCTTTTCTTTCAAGATGGTTTATTTCACATACCAAACATTACTGTCCTAAATAAACAATTGTTGGTTCCCTTTATAGTCAGGTATTTACGCATTCAGCACCATCGCCACTAGCTATATAAGGAACATCTCCATTTCTTCCACAAAGAGGGAGGAAGAGTGAAAGAAGGCAGATAAACAAAAGAAAAAGAGAAGAGAAAGAGAGAGAGAGAAAAAAAGCAACAACTAAAACAAAACAAAACAAAACAAATGACAGCTAGGAAGCAACAAAAGGAAAGATATCATTAACCTAAAATAGAATAAAGATTCAAACATTACCAGTGTCAGGAGTCCCATATCCTTCACCTATGCCATCCCCCCTTATGTATTTAGCTTAGTATTTTGCATTTATTATATTAAAGAAAGCATAATACAATGCTTAACACTAATTATAGTCTCCAGTTTGCAATGATTGTATTTTCCCCCCAACCCCACCCTATTTTTAACACCTTGTAATGTTGACATTCATTTCTTCTACCCCATGGGCCTTTTATTTGTGCCTTTTATTACAATTGTTGAGCACCCTAGGTTTCCTTGAGTTACACAGTCCCAGTTTTTATCCTTCTTCTTTTGTTCTGGTGTCCCACATGGTCCCAACCTTCCTCTTTCAACCATACTCACAGTCATCTTTACTCAGTGAACTTACATTGATGTGCTACTATCTCCCAAAATTGTTTTCCAAACCTCTCACTCCTGTCTTTTCCTTTCTGTCTTCAGTGCTTCCTTTAGTGCTTCCTGTAGAGCAGGTGTCTTGCTCACAGACTCTCTCTTTGAGAATATTTTAAGCTGTCCCTCACATTTTAAGGGCAGTTTTGCTGAATATAGGATTCATGGTTGGTGGTTTTTCTCTTTCAGTATCTTGAATATATCATGTCACTTCCTTCTTGCCTCCATGGTTTCTATCAAGAAATCCACACATAGTCTTATCAAGCTTCCTTTGTATGTGATGGATTGTTGTTCTCTTGCTGCTTTCAGGACTTTCTCTTTATCTTTGGTGTTTGATAATCTGATTAAGTGTCTTAGCATAGGCTTATTCGGATTTATTATGTTTGGGGTACACTGTGCTTCTTGGATCTTTAATTTTATGTCTTTCATAGGAGATGGGAAATTTTCATTGATTATTTCCTCCATTATTGCTTCTGCCCCTTTTCCCTTCTTTTCTCCTTCTGGGACACCAATGATAAGTACATTCCTTATTTTCATTTTGTTCTGAAGTTCCTGGAGATGTTGCTCATATTTTTCCATTCTTTTCTCTATCTGTTCTTTTGTGTGTAGGCTTTCACTTGCCTTCTTCTCCATTTCCTGAGTGTTTTCTTCTGCCCCTTGAGTTCTGCTGTTGTATGTCTCCATTGTGTCTTTCATCTCTTGTGTTTTGCCTTTCATTTCCATAGATTCTGCCAGTTGGTTTTTTGAACTTCCAATTTCTACCTTATGTATGCCCAGTGTTTTCATGATATGGTTCATCTCTTTTGCCATATCTTCCCTAAACTTTTTGAATTGACTTAGTATTAGTTGTTTAAATTCCTGTATCTCAGTTGAAGTGTAAGTTTGTTCCCTTGACTGGGCCATAACTTCATTTTTCCTTAGTGTAGATTGTAGATTTCTATTGTCTAGGCATGGTTTCCTTGGTTACCTCAATCAGGTTTTCCCTGACTAAAATGGGCTCTAGTCCCAGGAGGAAGAACTATTCAGTACCTGGTTTCCCTGAGGGTGTGTCTTAGAAAATTGGTATACCCTGTGAGGCATCAGGTCACCTGTGATTTTCTGCCCAGCAGGTGGGGCCTGTTAGCCTGTAACTCCAGAGTGCTGTAAGGAGGTGTGGCCTTTGGCTGTTTTACCCAGACTGTGGGGTCTGGTTCTGAATGGAAGGCCAGTAGTAGAGCTGGGACCCACCCCTTTCCTCTTCAGGTAGATAGACACCTTAGGGAGAGGTCAGCATTTCAATGGTCTCTCTCTGCCTGTGCTATCTCCACCCTTGTCTGGGTCAGAGCACTAGGAACTGAAAATGGCTGAAACTTTCTCCACTGAGCCAAAAACAGCAACAGAAATCCCCCTTCAGGGCCAGTCCTTGGCCACCTTCTGGCTCTGCAAGTCAGTCTTCACCCAAAATGTCTCTCTGCTTTTTGGGGATTTGTATTGAGCAGTACACAATTGTTAATTAAAACCCCAGTTCGAGCTCAGCTGAGCTGTATTCACTTGCTCAGAGAGAGCTTCTCTGTAGCTCCACTAGGCTTTGCAGCTCAGGCCATGGTGGGAGGGGACTCCTGTCTTGGATCCACAGTTTTTACTTACAGATTTTATGCTGTGATCTTGGGCATTCCTACCAATTCAGGTTGGAGTGTGATGAGTGGATGGTCATGTTTATCCCCCCACAGTTATTCCAGATTATTTACTAGTTGTTCCTGGTTGTTTATTAGTTGCTCCAGGGGAACTAACTAGCTTCCACTCCACTCTATGCTTCCATCTTAGATCTCCCCACAAGTATGTTTTTACATGATAGAAAATAAATGAATGTCAACCTTGCAAGGTGTTAAAGATGCAGTGGTATTGGGGAAAAATACAATCAATGCAAACCAGAGACTATAGCTAACAGAAACATTGTATTTTGCTTCCTTTAATGTAAAAAATGGCAGTATACCAAAGCTAAATGCCTATAAGAGGGGACATAAGGGAGGGGTATGGAACTCTTGACATTGGTGATGTTGTGTGACTTTTATTGTACATTTGTTTAACTCTATCTTTCATTTTATTGTTTTTTAGTTGTCATTTTTTCTTTCTTTTCCTTTTTCTTTTGTCTCTCTACCTTCTTTGACTCTTCCTCATTCTTTTGAAAGAAATGGAGTTTCCTTATATAGATAATGGTGATGGTGGTGAATGCATAAATATGTGAGTATACAGGGAACCATCAATTATTTACTTAGGACAGAATGTATGGTGGGTGAACAAAACAATCTTAAAAATGGATTGATGAAGAAAGCTTGAGGATGCTATGCTGAGTGATATAAGTCACACACATAAGGGCAAATATTGCATGGTCTCTCTGATATGAACTAATTATAATACATAAACTCATAGACATGAAACATAAGTTACCAGGATATAGAACCAGGCTAATGAATGGGGACCAGTTGCTTATTATGAGAAGAATGTTTAATTAGTTTGAAATTAAGTGTTTGGAAATGGACATAGGTGATAGTAACACATTATTGTGAAAATAATTAATTGTGTTGAATGGTGTGTGAATGTGGTGGAAAGGGGAAGCTTAGAGTCATGTTTGTCACCAGAAGGAAAGTTGGAGGTTAAAGGATGGGAATGTATAAAACAGTGAATCTTTTGGTGGACAATGTCTTTGATTAACTGTACAAATATTAAAAATCTCTTTTGTGAACTAGAACAAATGTATGACACTATAATAATAAGGGGTATATAGGGAAAAATATACCTATTGCAAACTATGTACTACAGCTAATAGTATTTTAAAATTCTTTCATTGACAGTAACAAACATAATATATAGCAATACTATAAGTCAATAATGGAGGGGCTGTGGTTGGGGAATGGGAGGATTTGAGTTTTCTTTTTTTGTATTTATTTATTTTCTGGAGCAATGAAAATGTTCTAAAAATTTAAAAAAAAATTAATTGTGGTGATAGATGTACAGCTGTGTGATGGTATCATGGGCAATTGATTGTGCACTTTGGATCTCTGGATAATTGCGTGGTATGTGAACCATCTCAATAAAATTAAATTTAATAAAAAATCAAAAAAAAGTTTCCATTTAGTAACTATTGGAGACAATAAAGTATTTGGAGAAAATAACTGGAGAAAGAATATCCATTTGGAATTTGAAATACACAGTGCTATCAAAATGATTATAATTATAACAATAATATTCAAATGAAATTATTTTCATTAACAGTGAGGAGTAAACCACAAACAATTCTAAGAAAGAAATACAATAGCTTTATATACATGGGCCAGGTAAAGATGATTCAAGTCAAAAGTTCCCCTTTGACACAAGAGCATTGAAAGCATTTGAAGGCTCAGATTGTCTGGATTCATATTTATGTGTATAAACCCCAATCCTCATACCTGTGAAGGTCTAATATGACAAATGTTAAAGTATGACAGTAAAAGGAAGAGTTTTTTTAAAAGCTACAAATGGGTTATTTGCACATCATTAGTTGTTTTGATTTCCTCTTCAGAGGGGCTCCTGCTGCCAACCAAGGCATCTAATCAAAGAATAGATTATATTGGAAATATAAACAGCTACTCCCTCAAATCCCCATTTTAATTTGTATTCATAAACCCAGGCTTTCATTAAGGTATGTTCTAAAGGAGACTGTGAAACTGAATATTAAACTGTCTCCTACACCCCAATTCATTTCCTCCCCAGAGAAGTGATGGTGATCATGTATACCCAGGTCCCTTTGCTTCTAATGCCTCCTCACTCTCAGAGGCCATGTGGAACACAACTCACCTACCAATTCTAACTTTTCCCTAGCCTTTCCTTTCCCCAAAATGATTTTACTTCACTGCAAAAGTGAAACAGAGGCACAGTGCTTTTCATTTAAAATTGTCACTTTCAATACATTTTAACCTTTTCTGCATGAATTAAAGAACTAATGAGGTATTCAGCAGAGACATAGCAAATAAATTGGAGTCAGGTGTTTTTTCCTGGAATACCATTTATATTCACTGTAGGTTAAATCAAAGACAATCTGTTAATATTTAATTACTTGTAACATAAATAGGAAATAAAGAAATACTAAAGATGAATCGTAAGAGTCACATACATACCTTTTTCAATATACTTTTGAGGTAATAAGGAGCTACTTAAACAATTTTGCATAAGACAACCTAATAAAAACACTCAGCTGCTTTGAAATATTAATGAGTATCTTTGAAGCATGCAAAATATATTATGGTTCTATTCAGTGGGGAACTTCAGAAAATGTCAGAAGGTCAATTTTCTCATAAATATTCTTTGAATAGTCTAAAACCACATTGTAAAATTTACAGTCAACTTCATCTGTATTCTAGTCCTTGTTTTATGTAGTTTACCCTAGGACTTGCCTCTATAAATTATTTCCACTTCCTTCTCTCTCTTCAGTCTTTCCTTCTTTACTCTATACTTCTCCTCAGCCTAAATGAGTCCTGTCTGGAGGATGCAAAGAACTTACCTTTAGTGACATCCATGAAATAGTTTAATTTCCCATGGCTTCTTCCATGGCTGTGTGGCTCCACCACCTAACTAGATATAAAAATTCCAACACTATGAAATTAAGGTCCCAGGGGCATGGAGTACCTCATTTAAAGAGGCACAATCTGCCATGTGCCATGTGAGAAATGCTAACCATGAGCCAGAACCTGTCAAAGACCTTTAGGAGCTATTCCCAGAGGGGCTGCACCAGGCAGCTTATGACAAGTAGACTACATCTGCCCTCTTCCACCATCCAAATATTTGTCCTACATATTGGTCATGATAGATACCTAATTTAGGCTATGGCCTTGACTTTCCATTTCATCATGAAGATGTGCTACATACATGGATACCTTAGACAAGTGGGCTCTATGAGCCCTTTGGGTATCCATATATCTCCTCTGACCAAGGAGCCCATTTTACAGCACAACCCACTCAATTATGGGCTCAAACTCATGGAATAAGACAGACCTTCCATTTCACCCACCACCCACAGGCAGTCAGCACTGTGGAGAACTTTAATGGCCACCTGAAAAAGGAGCTTTGTCATCTACACTGTGACAACTCTCTTACTAGATTGTCCACCTTAGGCCCTATGGAAGTTGAACTCAGCAGTTGTCTGGAAGGGAAACATAGCCTTATCCTGCTTCCTAGGACAAGGAGAGGAACCTAGGCTTTGCTGCATGTCCACACTTAGACCCATCAAGATGAGGATTGTCCCTGAAAGTGGGACCAAGGACGTATCATTTCAGACTCCCCTTTTTAGCCACTACCAGCGAATCATCCTGCTTTTTATCCCATTGCACCCTCATATGATTCCCAGGATTGTAGGAAGTTAGGGCCACCAGGTGGAGGGGTGGGATGATGGAAACAGGCCTAGAAGTACTTAAGACACATGGGGTGCCAATCAAGTGGGCTGGACCTGTGGGGCCTGACACTCATACTGAAGGTTAGTGGTGACATTTACCCTTGATTGTGCCACCAGTGCCCTTGGGAATGATAATGGAATAACTTGAAGGAGTCATAACAAATCCCTTCTATCAGGAAACAGTGAAGTGGACCATAAGATATGAGCAAGGCACTGATATAATGGGAAAGAGGTGAGGTTATAGCTCAGGGCAAGGGGCAGACTGAGTGGCCTTAAAGGGAAAAGAAAAGTTACTGCAAATAGGCCAAGAAAAGTGTCTCCCACAGGAGGAGCTTGCATGACCACCCTGTTAGGACTAGTTACTGCTCCTCCCTCCTATTTCTCTACAGATTTGACCAGGCAGCAATGTGGAAGGTTGTTTTGTCCAGACCATAATGGCTGCAGGGAACTGGACCAACTGCTGGATCTGTCATCTGATCCCTCACTTCCTCTTCCCTCTTTGCTGAGTTGACATTCAAGGAGCTGATTTTTCCCTGCATCACATTTGAACTAACATCAGGAAGTCCTTCATTTATGCCCTGTGACAATGTGTACTCTTTTTCTCCACACCCCTGGACAACCTGTCAGGATGCAACAACTCCCAATGCAATGAAACTCACAAATGGCTCATTGATCTTTCCAATTTATTATCTTGAGTAAAGCATTGTTTTCCTTAGGGGTCCATGATTATAGATTCACATCTTTTGGAAAATAATTATTGCCCTGGATGGGAGTAAGTGCCAATGAACACATGATACACAGTCTCTCAGTCACCTTGGCTGATATTGCTGAGTTCATAGCATGAGCCCTTCAGGCTCAGCAAAAATCATTAGACTCTCTAGGAAAAGTAGTCTCTGATAATTGCATTGCCTTAGGCCTTAGACTTTCTCCTTGCTGAAGAAGGAGACATATGTGCTAATGCCTCTTGGTATACATGGGTTAATACCTCAGGGGAGGTGGAACAAGAAGTGACTAAAATCCAATGGCATGCCCACTAGCTGCAAAGTGTAAAAACAGATTCTATGTTGGACCTCTTCAGCTGTCTCTCAGGGGATAGGGATCATGGATGCCACCATTATTCCAGACAGGCCTGATCACCCTCCTAAGAGTAATGGTATGCATAGGTGAAACTCTCCTAATGTGCTGCAGCCACTGGTGTTCCCAAATCTTTCCTGCCATTATTGTTGAGTGTCACAGACCAATAGGCCTGACCCATCTCCTCCCATGTGTCTGAGGACAGAAAGGAGCTTCTTTTATGGAAGCTAATAGGGAGGAGTAGGCTAGGCCTGGATAAGATGGCTGGATGCCTTAGGTGGTCAAGGACACCTCTATTGGCCATTTATCAGCCCTCACATGCCACTGCCTCCTTTTCTATTGTGTATTGATGTTTCAGAATGTTTCCATTCCACAGCCCAGGAAAGATGTTAGGTTTAATGACAAGGCCTGACCAGACCTTAAACCTGGAAATTGGGAGCAATCAGCCCCAGCTACTTATCACAGTGGGGCAATTCAGTGGCAGGTCTCCCTTCCCTTAGATTGTATAAATGCCCCACCCTTGATGGCACAGATTGTATCTCTTCTCTGACACAAAGTGGGGCATGTGGATTCACCATCCACTGACCCTGACTTGAGCAATTGGCCTTCCTAGGAGACTGGCCATGATGGGATCTCTTCCTTTGCTTTTTTGGACCCTTTGTGTTATGTAAGTAATAAAGCAGTCATTTGCTCAATGTTTCTGTTGTGCCTGAGCCTGTGTTCCCACAACATACCATATAGCAACTTGCTCCATAGTTTTATAATCTTTTGCTGAAAGCTGGGCGTTTCAATATTTCAATGTGTTATCACTGGGATTTAGCCTGTAAGCTATCTGTTCTTTATGCTATATCCAGCTAATGTTATGATAGACCTTTCCCTGAATGCCAGGAGGTAGCAAAATCAAAAAGAAGGAGAAAAAGAAATCACCTTTCCCAGTCTTTGCATATTGACCTGTGCAACTGCTCTCCTTCAGGTTTTTCCATACAAAGAGTTTAGACAATTGCTCCAGGTGAAAGAGTAGGAGCCTCCCTGACACTTTCTGGGCATTTATCTTGTCTTGTGCATGCCCATGTGGCCCTAGGAATTCCCCCATTTACATGATTCTTCAAGTCCCCTCTACCCAAGGAAAGCATTTCCTCATGGTCCCAGGCACTGCACTGTATGGCTCCCAGCCAGCAATACTTTGCCCCAGGCAGCATGATTTGACTGCTTCCCCACAGTGCAGTGTTCTGTAGAAGTTCAGTGAGCTGCTTCCTATGTGCAGGACATATTATGGGATTGTGAGCCCCTCAGGCCACCACCAGACATTTTGGGCCAGACATGCATGCTCCCAGGGTTTGCATGAGGCTTAATCTGCTTCCTTCAGAATCAGGACCAAAGATATGTGCACTGGGAGTGGAGGCCAGCTCTATGCCCAGTGAGTGAGGGGTGGTGGGGGCAAGCCAAGCCACCATGAAATCCTACAGCTCTTAAATAGCATTTATCTTGATTTAGTGCTCACCCTTTTACAGCAGTCTTTAATGTTTTCTGAGGCTTTGAAAAAGATGTTTTTGCCCATTATTCCTTGTTGTTCTGTCAACTAAGAAATAGCAAACAACTGCAAGGAATCAAAGGCATTTATTTGGGGTCTTAGAATTGCAATTTGGGGAGTATAGATTCAGGTGGCAACCAAAATCGTGTCCACCTTGGCATTTCCAGGCAAGGTTTTTAATTATTTATTTTTATTTGAGAAGTTGTAGCATCACAGAAAAATCATATAGAATATACAAATTTCCCATGTACCCCCCCAACCACAGACACATTTTTCCATACTATCAACAATCATATAGTTGTTCATTCATCACCCTGATCAATTTTTTCCAGGCAAGGTTTTTAAAGAAAAAGAGGATTGCATAAGTTGTTTGTGGTTGGTGTATGTTCGGGGTACTCCAGTTGTCTTTCAGGTTAAATAGTTTACTGAGGTTTTTATCTTGTAGTTTGTTTATGATGTCCAAATGTTCTTAGAGTTTTGAGAAACTTTGTTACTTGAGGCTTTGCATACTTTGGCAATTTGTGATATCTGGCTGAGATTTGCCAAGAATAACCTCCAGAATGATCTTCCAACTCCATTTTTAAATCTCTTAGCCATAGTAACTCTATTTTGTTTTATTTCTTTTTGCAGATCAAAGCTACTGTGGGTGATGGAGCCCTGAAGTGCCTCACTCTACCATCTTGGGACCAAGCCACATAAGCATCATTTTAAACACCTAAAATTATTATGAACTATCAGGCAATGCACTTCATTATGAAAAAAAGAGATCTCACTTATCTCTTTAAAGTTACATACAGCTTCATATAATGTTCTTTTCTTTTTATCTAATGATGTGAAGATTTTTTCCCTTAAGGTCTTTTAATTAGGCATTTATATAAGATAAGATAAGCATTATTCTACACATCTGTTAGCTAACATGCAATTAGAAATCTGTGATTAACAGCTTGAAATTGTGCCTGTTCTCTGTGCTCCAATTAAATATTCACAAACAAATGTGTGATCACCATCTTTAATTTTAATAACTTTTCCTTGAAGTTAAATTGTTCCTACCTACGGAAACTAAAACAGATCACCCTTTTTAATTCTTTTTAATTGGAACAGAAGAGCCAGGTTTCCAAAAATTCTCAGTAATCGCTCCCTATTATTCTTTTTCATTTAAAAGCCCTAGTCTAGATAGAATTCTCATTTGTCTAGTCTATATAATGCAAATTTACTTAATGTTAGGTTATGTCAGTATGTTTCATGTGATTACAAAGGTCTTAGAATTTTAATAATGACCTACAATAAAATTAAAGGTATTTTATTATTTTTAAATATTCATTTTACTATAAATAATAAAATTTGTGAAATGCAATTTATAGCATACATATACAAAAATGTGTGAACATGAATTGTGAAATGTATATTTCTCCTCATTCTGTGAAATAGGTGTTTTCTCTTACATAAATAATGCAGTTGATATTTGACATCTTTATTTTGATAATATCAAATTGTGCATTAGTTTCATGTTTTGAAAATAATTTTCATAGGATTTTTTTATCTTTTGTGTTAACTGATGTGTGTTTCCTTTGATAGCTGAATGTACTATCCTGTGACATGGTAAGTTATATCAAACATATTAGTGTATCAGATTTTGGAAGCAATAATCCTTTCCAGAAATATACTACATTAAAATTGTCAAAGTGTTTTCATACCCATTATTCATTGGATGTTTATAATAGCATCATGAAATTGCTATGGCACATGCTACTTCCCACATTTTAAACATTAGAAAACCAAAGTGTAAAACTGCATGGCAGGAGAACCTAAGATAGCAGCTGGAAGAGATAGGGCAAAAAAACACCTTCGTGAAAAATACTAGATAAAAGCCAGAAGGTGACCCAGAACACCAGTTTCAGCGATGCACCAGCTGGACAAGGTCTGCTTAATCCACAGGGACCGTGCACTTGGTGAAACTGGGAGTCTGCATTCTGAAATGAGTGAGTAAACCAGCTGAATGTCTGGCAGCCATTCTGCAGTGTGGAGAAACCATGAGTTGGTGTTTGGAGGTGGACTAGTTCTTTTTAAAAAAAAACCCAAAAGAGGCTGCAGATACAGCAGCGAGAACTGCACAGTGAAGTGTGGCAGGAACAGGCTGTGTGAATGCCTCAATATCTGGTGTGGAAGACAGCCTTTCATGCACTGGCTGCTAATTGCCTTGGAACAAGGCAGGCAGAGGTGAGCCAAAAGGGGAAAATAACAATGACCCTAGCAGCCATCTTCCTGGTGGGCTGGGAACACTCCTGCCTGGTGCTGGAGCCACAGCCCAGAGCTGCATCAAAAAACCCAGTGCAACAGGAAGTGTTTCCAGCAACACATACACACCACAATATCAGGCATGGACAGTAGCCTTTCACACACCCACAGCTAACTGTCCCAGAGCTAGGAAGGTGGAGCTGTGCAAAAAGGGGGAAATTTATGCACCCCATACAGCCATCCTTACAGAAGGCTGGGAATGCCCCTACATGGCTTGGCAGCCGAGAACTTCCCCTGAGGGACAGCGTGCACTTGTGACATAGCACAACCTTCCCTCAGCAGAGGCCCTAGAAGGGCATGGCTTGGAAGACGGACCCACTTGGAAATCCTGGGGACCATACACCAATACCAAGGACTTGTGGATCAGCAGCAGAGACAATCTGTGGCAAGACTGAAATGAAAGTTTAGACCTTGTAACAGCCTTAAATTTCCAAGAACAACTGGGAGGTTTGATTATTAAAGCTGCCCTCTCTTGCTAACTGCTCAGACACATGCCCCACATTCAGGGTGGACAGCACCAACAACACACCCAAACTTGGTGCACTAACTGGACCCCACAAGAATCAGACCCCCACACACCACAAAGACAAAATTGGGGAGAACTGACTTGAGGGGAATAGGTGACTCATGGATACCATCTGCTGGTTAAAGCATATTCCATCAAGCTGTAGATCTGAAAATTAGACATTAGACTTTGAGTAATCCTCCATATCCTAAAAGAACCCTATCAAGTAAAGCAAATGCCAAAAGACCAAAAACAACAGAAAATTTTAAAGTGTATGAAAAAACCAGATGATATGGATAACCTAAACCCAAACACCCAAATCAAAAGATCAGAGGAGACACAGTACTTGGAGAAATTAATCAAAGAACTAAATACAAACAATGAGAGCATGGCACAGGATATAAAGGACACGAAGAAGACCCTAGAAGAGCATAAAGAAGAAATTGCAAGAGTAAATTAAAAAAAAAAAAGATGATCTTATGGAAATAAAAGAAACTGTTGACCAAATTAAAAAGATTCTGGATACTCATAGTACAAGACTAGAGGAAGCTGAACAAGCATAAGCAACCTTGAGGGCCACAGAATGGAAAATGAAAGAACAAAAGAAAGAATGGGGAAAAAAATAAAAAAAAACTTGAAATGAACCTCAGGGATATGATAGATAAAATAAAACATCCAAATGTAAGACTCATTCATGTCACAGAAAGGGAAGAGAAGTGTAAAGGTCTAGAAAGAGTATTCAAAGAAATTGTTGGGGAAAACTTCCCAAACCTTCTACACAATATAAATGCACAAAGCATTAATGCCCAGCAAACTCCAAATAGAATAAATCCAAATAAACCCACTCCAAGACATATTCTGATCAGACTGTCAAATACTGAGGAGAAGGGGCAAGTTCTGAAAGCAGCAAGAGAAAAGCAATTCACCACATACAAAGGAAACAACATAAGACTAAGTAATGGCTACTCAGTGGCCACCATGGAGGCAAGAAGGCAGTGGCATGACATATTTAAAATTCTGAGAGAGAAATCCTGCCAACCAAGAATATTTTATCCAGCAAAACTTTCATTCAAATTTGAGGGAAAGCTTAAATTTTTCACAAACGATTCCTGAGAGACTTTGCTAATAAAAGACCTGCCCCTAATTCAGATACTAAAGGCAGCCCTAGCCAACAGAGAAACAAAGAAAGGAGAGAGAGAGATGGAGAAAGGGTCAGTACTAAAGAGATTTAATATTGGTTCATTAAAGGACAATAAGAGAGAGGGAAAAATATATCTGACAAACATAAACCAAAGGAGAGGATGGCTGATTCAAGAAATGCTTTCACAGTAATAACGTTGAATGTAAATGGATTAAACTCCCCAATTAAAAGATATAGACTGGCAGAATGGATCAAAAAATATGAACCATCAGTATGTTGCATACAAGAGACTCATCTTAGACACAGGGACAGAAAGAAATTGAAAGTGAAGGATGGAAAAAAATTTCATGCAAGCTACAGCCAACAGAAAGCAGGAGTAGCAATATTAATCTCAGATAAAATAGACTTTAAATGCAAGGATGTTATGAGAGACAAAGAAGGTCACTACATGCTAATAAAAGGGGCAATTCAACAAGAAGAAATCACAATGATAAATGTCTATGCACCCAATCATGGTGACACAAAATACATGAGACAAACACTGGCAAAACTAAAGGAAGCAATGGATGTTCCCACAATAATTGTGGGAGACTTCAACACATCACTCTCTCCTATAGATAGAGCAACCAGACAGAAGACCAATAAGGAAATTGAAAACCTAAACAATCTGATAAATGAATTGGATTTAACAGACATATATAGAACATTACATCCCAAATCACCGGGATATACATTCTTCTCTAGTGACCATGGAACTTTCTCAGAATAGACCATATGCTGGGACATAAAACAAGCCTCAATAATTTTTTTTTAAAATTGAAATTATTCCAAAGCACATTCTCTGACCACAATGGAATACAATTAGAAGTCAATAGCCATCAGAGACTTAGAAAATTCACGAACACCTGGAGGTTAAATAACACACTCCTAAAATAAATGGTTTATAATGTAGAATGTAGGGGAAATAGCAATAGAGAGCAATTGGTGAAGTGGGAAAGATAACCCAATAAGAACAGATAAGCTCTTGTGGGTGAGTTTAACATTTTGGGAATGCCCAGGAATGACTATGGTTTGTTAATTTCTGATGGGTATGGTAGGAACAAGTTCACAGAATGTTGCTATATTAGGTTATTTTCTTGGGGTAGAGTAGGAACATGTTGGACTCCCTTGTTATGGTTTGTTTGAAATGATTTTTTTATGGTATGTTTTTAGTTTTCTTTTTTTTGGATATAATGATTTAAAAAAAGAGTTCAATTAAAAAAAACAATAAAAAATATGCAGAGCCCCCCTGAGGAGCTGGTGGAGAATGCAGGGGTGCTGGTCTCACCCACCTCCATGGTTGCTGATGTGCTCACAGACATAGGGGACGGGTGGTTTGATGGGCTGAGCCCTCTACCACAGGACTTGCCCTTGGGAAGACTGTTGCTGCAAAGGAGAGGCTAGGCCTCCCTATAATTGTGCCTAAGAGCCTCCTCCCGAATGCCTCTTTGTTGCTCAGATGTGGCCCTCTCTCTCTAGCTAAGCCAACTTGGCAGGTGAAATCACTGCCCTCCCCACTACACGGGTCTGACACCCAGGGGAGTGAATACCCTTGGCAAAGTGGAATATGACTCCCAGGGAGGAATCTAGACCCAGCATCATGGGATGGAGAACATCTTCTTGACCAAAAGGGGGATGTGAAAGGAAATGTAATAAGCTTCAGTGGCAGAGAGATTTCAAAAGGAGCCAAGAGGTCACTCTGTCGGGCACTCTTACACACAATATAGACGACCATTTTTAGGTTCTAATGAATTGGAATATCTAGCAGTAAAAACCTGAAACTATCAAACTGCAACCCAGGACCCACTGAATCTTGGAGATGATTGTATAAAAATGTAGCTTATGAGGGGTGACAATGTGATTGGGAAAGCCATATGGACCATACTCCCCACTTTGTCTCATTCATGGATGAATAAGTAGAAAAATGAGGGGAAGAAATAAAAAGGAGAAAAAGGCACCCAGTGTTCTTTTTTACTTTAACTGTCCTTTTTCACTTTAACTTTTATTCTTATTATTTTTTTGTGTGTGGTAAAGAAATTGTCGAAAATTAATTTTGGTGATAATGGTACTGTGAACAATTGAATGTATGCTTTGTTTGTATACTGTATGGTATGTGAATATGTCTCAATAAATATGAATACTATTAAAAAAACACACATGACTAGTTAATGACAGAGCCTAGGACTTCCAATCCGTCATCTTATACCATTATTCTGTACAAGGAAATGTTGGAATTCATCAACTGACTTGGGGGAAGGGTATGGAGACCAAATCTTCTCTTACATTAAGTTAATTATCCTAGCAACCCTTTTTTCAATGAATCAAATCTCTTAGATTAGGACCACACTTTGTTTTATATCCTGCTAAATTCCTGTTCAGTTAAGTCTTAATTTACAAACAGAAACTATGAACACACATAATTATTAGTAACATTTCAATTATTATAAAACAGTGTTTGGAGATTTATGAACACTTTATTAGATGAGGCATTTAATTTCCCTATCATCATTTTCTAAATTCACATTATTTTATTAAATATGAATAACCAGTATAAACAATCACCCAGCAAATAATATAAGAACAAAATTACCTTACTAAAATAATCTCTAAATTATCAAGAATGTCAAGTCTAATTTTAGTCCCCTTTCCAAATTTATTTTTAAATTTGCTAATTTAACAAACTCCTGGGCTACTGTATTTAAAACTCATCTGATAATGGAAATTTTAATTTTGTCCTTATGAATGATTTCTTTAAAGGTAACCAAGTATATGTTGCATAAAACAAGAACTTATATGTCAGAAACCATGTAGTGACTTAGAAGCCAAGGGGAAGGGGCATTACAAAAAAGTAATTGGGTATAAAGTATAATTGGAAAAATCAGGTCTTTGTACCAACAAACTTCCTTCAGATCTCTGTCCATGCATGCACTTTTTTTCCTATTACCTGACCCTGACTCTTAGACATTCCCTTGTTTCTGTTTTCATTCATCCTGGCTGGGATCATTTAAGTTTACCTGGAAGAAACACTATGTACTGACTCAGTGCCAATGTTTACTTGTGTTGACTGAACACCTTTAACATCCATCAAGAAACTCTTTATTTACCCTGTACTCATGTTATATATTGGGTAACATGTCTGATTCAAGCCTCCCAAGGTTCATTCCCTACCATTCTCTTGGGGTATCAAAGTTGCCTGAAAGGTGCTTAGTCCTTTTCTCTGTCCACAGTCTCTTAGAAACCTGTAGTCTATTTATAACCTAAAGTAACTTTCTCTGCATTATTTTGTGGAAGGTGCTGTACCATAATTTTCTTTTCTGGGTTTAGTTCATTTTAGTTAGAGTATGTTGCTGACGTGGTCAAAGTGGCAGATGGAATTGCCATATAGCCCTAACTGATCTCTGTGAAAACTATTAACTTTGCTTATGTACTACTGATCTTATTTATCTGTCTTTTCATTAGAAAAAGAAACATTATCACTAAATCAATGAGATCTATCTCAAGTTATAGAATTCAGTGTCATTTTCATACTGTTGGCCAAGAAATTCAAAACTTCCTGCTGAGCTTCTATGGCAGGATAAATCAGAAACTGGGTGCTGTTCAAACCAAACACTTATGCAAAGGAATAATTGCCATAATGTTACTAGGCTGGGAATTGAAAAAAGTATGAAAAACAAAGTGAAGCCTGGAATTCACAGCAAGAATTTGCTTCTTGAAAACAGTGGCAGAATACTATGAAAGGCATTTAATGAGCAAAAGCACAACCCAAAATGTTAAGGCTAGAGACAAGGAACCTCCACAGAAAGAAAAGAAAATAGGGCATTTAAATAGTGTTGTATAGTATAAATTGGTAAGGCATTTGGAAGAGCCATAAAATGTTAAATGCTTTGAACCAGTAAACCTACTTGTAGAAAGTTTCCATAGAGAAATAATACACAAAAACATGGGAGAGTCATATACAAAAAGGTGTTCATTGTATTATTTATGTTTATGAGAAAAATAATCTACATAAATGTTCAATATTATATGAATGGTCAAGTAATATTACATGTGTGCTATATGAAGATTAAAATATTATCATCACTTAATAATAGAGGAACATGCTAAATTTTTAAAAAGATGCAAAATGTTGTGCACATTATATTTGTTACCATGAAAATCCATATGCTTATGAAAACTGGATTGGTGTATCTCCAAACTATAATTATTTTATTAGGATTTTGGACTTGTTGCAAAAGTATTTTTCTCTTTTTTTAGCTTAACTTTCTCAATATCATTTGTATATTTTAACATGATTTTAAAAATCTGCCTGTACTATTCATTTCTCCACTTTATCTTTACCCAGATGTCATCCATTGCAAGCCTGAAAACATTTACCATATTGCAGGGGTCATAGAATAGAAAATAGTTGGAACCAATGAATTGTCATAAAAATATGTTGTTATCTAAGAATTATGATATAGTTTCATACATAATTTTCTTTTCTTGCCAGTATCCTTCCAAGAGCATCTATTATGAACTCTGTTTCTTCTTGACTGTGATATGGAAACCTATAGAGTCACAGCCTTTCTTTCAGTTATCTAATAAAATAGTTGAACTCCTCTCTCAGGAGTTTATAAGGCATCCATCACCTAACCCCATGAAAAACTCCACTCCATTTAGGATGTTATCAGATATTTTACATCCAATATCATTTAACCCTCGCAATAACCACATGAAGAACAAATTTTATAGCTAATAGAAAGAAACTAACACCCAGAAAAATTAAATAACTTAAAAAAATTACGCAGACTATTAGAACCATTTTTTAAAACAGAAGTGCCTGAATTCCTAATTAGAATTTTTTCTACTGTACTTCACTTCCTTTCTCTTCATAATTGCCTCATAAGTCCTCTGCTCACCTTCATTCTTTTACTGAGCACCTTCTATGTAACACTGTACTAAATTCTAAGGACACATGGATAGATAAAATACAACCCTGCTCTCAAGGTTTATCTACTCTGTCCTTTGCCATTCAATCATTTATTCATCCATTTCAAAAATTATGTAATTTATGCTTACTATATGACAGATGCTTCCTATTGGAAAGATAACATTTGACTTAAATTGAAGTATTGCTCAATTACAAGAGAAGATAAAACAGCAAAACAAGCAGTCACAGTAAATACATAACATAAGTGGATAAAGCTATAATAATGCCAGGCAAGTTACTTCAGATAAATTAGAAATTTCTGAAAACAATAAAGCATGTCATTGCAGGGAAATATTCTTAAAAGAAAATATGAAATGCAATCCCTAAACACTTGTGATATCTGAGTTGGAAAGCCTAAGGGCAGAAAGCCCTACATCTTGTGTCACTGACATAAGACTCTATCAGTGTTTATTACCACAAAACAAAGCCAATCAATATGCAGCTATGACTATCACTCTGCCCCCTATTCTTACTTCTATATCCTCCTTTACCTATTTCCTCAAATATTTGTCTTAGCTTTTAAACCTTAATTTCAGGTAAATAGTTTGGTATTCTACACTATGAAAACAGAAACCTACCTTTCCTACATATATGGCACTCTTACTGTATTTCATTCTCACAAGAGGAGATTTTATACATTTTCATCTCCAGGAAAAAATTTTTTAAATAAGCACATTTTTTGAAGAGTGGTTAAGTTGGAATTTTTTCATGTTCCTTGTTTGCTTGCAAGTAAAAGAGAAATGTAGGCTGAACATTATGAGTTAAAATCTCTCATTTGTACACAGCTGGTTATACTTCGAAAAACTCATCAGTATCAGTGGCCCATAATGTTTTTTATCATCATATAAGAAATAAAAAAATTAAATTTCTTCCAAATATTTCAACAAGTGTACTGTCATGATGCTGAATAACAGAAGCTGTATACTAATTTGTCTCTTCAGTTCATGAATGCTCAAAGAATGAGTCTGCCTTTCTCTCTCTTGTTCTCACTTCGTCTCTTGCTCTCTTACTTTCCAAAATTATGGCTAATTTAACAGACAAGATTCAAAATGAACTGTCAGAGGTAACATCTAGATTAAATATTGGAGAGTATGATGAAGGACTACAGAAGTGTGCTTTATTCCAACTCCTTAGCCAGTGTTGGACCATTTTGTTTACAATGTTCCCTTTTCAAAACTTAATTAGCAGATTCACTAATATGAGACTCCAGGCAAAATTGAGTTATTATGTTTATTTTCTCTAACATCCAGTTTTTAAAATCAGTTATAACTTTCTGTATAGTTTACATGTAGCCACCCTGTATTACACTGAAGCTTTATCTGTACTGATCTGACATAAGAGTTTACAAGTTCAGTGTTGAGAGACAGTTTAACACGGTGGAAAAAGCTTCAGCTTTTGAGACAGATCAGGTTTCTAATTCTGCTTTCACCATTTCCAGCTGTGTTGCCCTAAGCAATTGTACCAGAGATGGATAGTGTGACTGTCTCTTAAAGATGGATATAATGGCTATTCATATTTTGCATCTCTTCATTTGTTGGAGGAAGTTTATAAGAATGCCTTGGTTTTTATGATGCATAGTTACATCATATCAGTGGTGGAAGCAGAGTTGTTTTTACTGTATAGAAATTCAAATATATGTAGAAGGGTGTTTTTGTATGTGGAGTAGCTAAAATATTGGGCTGTGCCAGTTATTAAGTTATTATGTCTCGGTTATAAACTCACCCTCCTATACTCTACTTCTTGATGCTTCTGCCAGGATTCTGCAAACTGCGTTTTTGGTTTGCCACCTGGTTTTATCTTCAATTCTGCCAAATTGGGACATGACTGGGAGAATGCAAGGTTGGAGGAAGACAAAGGGCATGCTTCCTCATCTGGGTCCTCTCCAGATTCCACATTCTTCTCTTTCTTTGTCCAACCCTAGGCATGGTAGTTGCTTCCTATAGTTGTCATATCCATGATAATTAAATCTTCTATTTTTAGCACTTTCAATTGTCTAGTTAATATTCTTAATACCTACTTATCTATTATTTATATTAAATTCTGTCTGTCCAAATAACTCCTATGGTTTTTATTCCCTGACTGAACCCTATTACAGCATGCTACCATATTTCCCTGAAATTCACTTTCCCCCATTTTAAACATAGGAATAATAATGCAGGAAGTCCTCATTATCCAGAAGTAGTTAGTATCAGAAAAGGCTACAACATGAATATACTTTAAAAGAGGACCAAAATGCATTGCAAATTGTGACCAAAAGTTTGGTTGGGATTATACCTTGAAAAAAAATAAAATTATGAAAAGCATTTATCTTTCATTTAACAAAATCGTAATTATAATCAAAACTGTCCTATTCTCAGAACAAAGATGCTTTAATGTTGATTTTGACTTTTATTTTATGTGTGTATAATTTTTCTGAAAAAATAGTATAATAGCATAATATAACACTCTTTAATTTATGTTTGATTTATTTTGCATATCCATTAATAAGGTCATAAATGGAAAAATATTCAAGGGCTTCATCAGTTTCCAAAAGGACTCTTTTCATTATTATGGTAAATGTTCTCTTATTCAATTATTTTATTTATTTATTTTTTTTGGGGGGGGTACCTGGGGCTATTTTTTTTTTTTTTTACAAAACTAAGCGTACATTCAATTGCTCACAGTACAATTATATAGTTGTGCATTCATCACCAAAATCAATCCCTGACTCCATCATTACCACACACACAAAAATAACAAAAATAAAAATTAAAGAATAAAAGAGCAATTAAAGTAGAAAAAGAGCACTGGGTGCCTTTGTTTGTTTGTTTTCCTTCTCCCATTTTTCTACTCATCCATTCATAAACTAGATAAAGGGGAGTGAGGTCCATATGGCTTTCTCAATCACATTCTCACCTCTCATAAGCTACATTTTTATACAATTATCTTCAAGATTCATGGGTTCTGGGTTGTAGTTTGATAGTTTCAGGTATCTACCGCTAGCTACCCCAATTCATTAGAATCTAAAAAGGGTTGTTTATATTATGCATAAGAGTGCCAGACAGAGTGACCTCTTGTCTCCGTTCGGCATCTCTCTTGCCACTGAAGCTTATTTCATTTCCTTTCATATCCCCCTTTTGGTCAAGAAGATGTTCTCCATCCCATGGTGCTGGGTCTAGTTTCCTCCCTGGGAGTCATATTCCACATTGCCAGGGAGATTCACTCCCCTGGGTGTCAGATCCCACGTAGTGGGGAGGGCAGTGATTTCACCTTTCAAGTTGGCTTAGCTAGAGAGAGAGGGCCACATCTGAGCAAACAGGCATTCGGGAGGAGGCTCTTAGGCACAATTATAGGGAGGCCTAGCCTCTCCTTTGCAGCCACAGTCTTGCCAAGGGCAAGTGTCATGGTAGAGGGCTCAGCCCATCAAACCACCAGTCCCCTATGTCTGTGAGCACATCAGCAACCATGGAGTTGGGGAAGCCCAATACCCCTGCATTCTCCACCAGCTCCTCAAGGGGGCTCTGCATATTTTTTCATTTTTTTTTAATTAACTTTTTTTTAAATCAACTGTATCAAAAAATTTTAAAGAAAACATACAATAAATAAACATTTCAAACAAACCATAACAAGGGAGTAAGAAAAAGACAACTAACCTAAAATAACTACTTTACTTCCAACATGTTCCTACTCTAACCCAAGAAAATAACCTAATATAGCAACATTTCTGTGAACTTGTTCCTAGCACACCCATCAGAACATCGTCATTCCAGGGTATTCCCAGAACGTTAAATTTACCCTTGATAGTTTATCTGTTCTTACTGGGTTATCAATTCCCCTTCCTTAATTGCTCTCTGTCACTAGTTCCCCTCCATTCTACATTATAAACCATTTGTTTTACATTTTTCAATGTTCACATTAGTGGTAGCATATTATATTTCTCTTTTTGTGCCTGGCTTATTTCGCTTAGCATTATGTCTTCAAGGTTCATCCATGTCATATGTTTCACAACATTGTTCCTTCTTACAGCTGCTTAGTATTCCATCATTTGTATATACCACATTTTATTTATCCACTCATCTGTTGAAGGGCATTTGGGTTGTTTCCATCTCTTGGCAATTGTGAATAATGCTGCTATGAATATTGGCATGAAGATATCTGTTAGTGTCACTGCTTTCAGATCGTCTGGGTATATACTGAGAAGTGCAATTGGTGGATCGAAGGGTAACTCTATATTTAGTTTTCTAAGGAACTGCCAGACTGACTTCCAGAATGGCTGAACCATTATACAGTCCCACCAACAATGAATAAGAGTTCCAATTTCTCCACATCCTCTCCAGAATTTGTAGTTTCCTGTTTGTTTAATGGCAGCCATTGCAATTGGTGTGAGATGGTATCTCATTGTGGTCTTAATTGGTATCTCTCTAATAGCTAGTGAAGCTGAAATTTTTTTCACATGTTTCCTGGCCATTTGTATTTCCTCTTCAGAGAACTGTTTTTTCATGTCTTTTGCCCATTTTATAATTGGGCTGTCTGTACTTTTGTCATTGAGTTATAGGATTTCTTTATATATGTAAGACATCAGTCTTTCATCAGATACATGGTTTCCAAAATTTTTTTCCCATTCAGTTAGCTGCCTCTTCACTTTTTGAGAAATTCCTTTGAGGAACAGAAACTTCAAAGCTTGAGGAGTTCCCATTTATCTAATATTTCTTTTGTTGCTTGTGCTTTGTGTGTAAAGTCTAGGAAGTGGCTGCCTAATACAAGGTCTTGAAGATGTTTCCCTACATTATCTTCTAGGAGTTTTATGTTACTGCCTTTTATATTGAGATCTTTGATCCACTTTGAGTTAATTTTTCTGTAGGGTGTGAGGTAGGGGTCCTCTTTCATTCTTTTGGATATGGATATCCAACTCTCCCAGCCTCTTTTGTTGAAAAGACTTTTATGTCCCCGTTCAGTGGCTTTGGGGGTCTTATCAAAGATCAGTCAGCCATAGATCTGGGGGTCCATCTCTGAGTTTTCAATTTGATTCCATTGATCAATATGTCTGTCTTTGTGCCAGTGCCATACTGGTCTGACAACTGTGGCTTTATAATAAGCTTCAAATTCAGGGAATTTAAGTCCTCCCACTTTGTTTTTCTTTTTTAGAGTGTCTTTAGCAATTTGAGGCATCTTCCTGTTCCAAATAAATTTGATAACTAGCTTTTCCAAGTCTGCAAAGTAGGTTGTTGGAATTTTGATTGGGATTGCATTGAATCTGTAGATGAGTTTGGGTAGAATTGACATCTTAATGACATTTAGCCTTCCTATGCATGAATATGGAATATTTCTCCATCTTTTAAGGTCCCCTTCTATTTCTTTTAGTAGAGTTATGTGGTTTTCTTTTGATAGGTCTTTTACATCTTTGGTTAAGTTTATTACTAAGTACTTGATTTTCTTAGTTGCTATTGAGAATGGTATCTTTTTCTTTAGGGTATCTTCACTTTGTTCGTTCCTAGCACATAGAAACATTACTGACTTATGTGCATTAATCCTGCATCCTGCTACTTCGCTAAATTTGTTTATTAGCTCTAGTACCTGTATCATAGATTTCTCAGAGTTTTCCAGATATAAGATCATATCATCTGCAAACAATGAGTTTTACTTCTTCTTTTCCAACATGGATGCCTTTTATTTCTTTGTCTTGCCGGATTGCCCTTGCTAGCACTTCCAGCACAATGTTGAATAATTGTGGTGACAGTGAGCATCCTTGTCTTGTTCCTGATCTTACAGGGAAGGCTTTCAGTCTCTCACCATTGAGTGCTATGCTGGCTGTCGGTTTTTCATACATGGTCTTTATCATATTAAGTTTCCACCAATTCCTACCTTTTCAATTGTTTTTATCAAAAAGGGATGTTGGATTATCTTGAATGCTTTTTCAGCATCTATTGAGATGATCATTTGATTTTTCTCTTTTGATTTGTTAATGTGTTGTAATACATTTATTGATTTTCTTATTTTGAGCCATCCTTGCATGTCTAGAATGAACCCCACTTTGTCATGGTGTATGATTTTTTTAATGTGTCTTTGGATTCGATTCGCAAGTATTTTGTTGAGAATTTTTGCAACTATATTCATTAGGGAGAGAGGCCTGTAGTTTTCCTTTTTTGTAGCATCTTTGCCTGGTTTTGGTATTAGATTGATGTTAGCTTCATAGAATGAGTTAGGTAGTGTTCCATTTTCTTTGATGTTTTGAAAGAGTTTAAGATTGGTGTCAGTTCTTCTTGGGAATTTTGGTAAAATTCCCCTGTGAATCCATCTGGCCCTGGCATTTATTTGTGGGAAGCTTTTTGATGACTGATTGGATCTCTTTGCTTGTGATTGGTTGGTTGAGGTCTTCTGTTTCTTCTCTGGTCAGTCTAGGTTGTTCATATGTTTCCAGGAAATTGTCCATTTCCTCTACATTATCCAGTTTGTTGGCATACAGTTGTTCATATTGTTCTCTTATAAGTTCTTTTAATTTCTTCAGGATCCACACTAATGTTACCTTTCTCACTCATTATTGTGTTTTTATGGGTCTTCTTTATTTTTGATTTTGTCAGTCTAGCTAGCGGCTTGTCAATCTTGTTGATCTTCTCAAAGAACCAACTTTTGGTGTTATTTATCCTCTCTTGTTTTTTTTTTTTTTTTTTTTTTTTTTTTTTTTTTTTTTTTTTTTTTTTGTTCTCTATGTCATTTATTTCTGCTTTAATCCTTGTTATTTGCTTTCTTCTACTTGGTTTAGGATTGGTTTGCTGTTCATTTTCTAGTTTCTTTACTTGATCTATTAGTTCTTTGATTTTGGCTCTTTCTTCCTTTTTAATATATGTGTTTAGTGCTATAAGTTTCCCCCTCATTACTGCTTTTGCTTCATACCATAGGTTTTGGTATGTTGTGTTCTCATTTTCATTTGCCTCTATATATTTAGCAATTTCTCCTGCTATTTCTTCTTTAACCCACTGACTGTTTAGGAACATGTTGTTTAACCTCCAGGTATTTGTGAATTTTTAAGTCTCAGATGGTTATTGACTTCTAATTTTATTCCATTGTTGTCACAGAATGTGCTTTGAATAATCTCATTTTTTTTCAATTTATTGAGGCTTTTTTTATGTCCCAACATATGATCTATTCTGGAGAAAGTTCTGTGAGCACTAGAGAAGAATGTGTATCCTGGTGATTTGGGATGTAATGTTCTATATATGTCTGTTAAATACAATTCATTTATCAGACTGTTTAAGTTTTCAGTTTCCTTATTGCTCTTCTGTCTGGTTGATCTATCTATAGGAGAGATTGATATGTTGAAGTCTCCCCCAATTATTGTGGAAACATCCATTGTTTCCTTTAGTTTTGCCAGTGTTTGTCTCATGTATTTTGTTGCAGTATGATTGTGTGCTTAAACATTTATGATTGTTATTTATTCTTGTTGAATTGCCCCTTTTATTAGTATGTAGTGGCCTTCTTTGTACCTCATAACATCCTTGCACTTAAAGTCTATTTTATCTGAGATTAATATTGCTAATCCTGCTTTCTGTTGGCTGTAGTTTGCATGAAATTTTTTTCCATCTGTTCACTTACAATTTCTTTGTGTCCCTGTGTCTAAGATAAGTCTCTTGTATGCAACATATTCATTGCTCATTTTTTTTAATCCATTCTGCCAATCTATATCTTTTATTTGGGAAGTTTAATCCATTTACATTCAACGTTATTACTGTGAAGGCAGTTCTTGAATCAGCCATCTTATCCTTTGTTTTATGTTTGTCATATATATTTGTTCCTCTCTCTCTTACTGTCCTTTAATGAACCAATATTAAATCTCTTTAGTACTGACCCTTTCTCCATATCTCTCTCTCCTTTCTTTGTTTCTCTGATGGTAGGGATCCCTTTAGTATGTCAAGTAGGGCAGGTCTCTTGTTAGCAAATTCTCTCAGCATTTGTTTGCCTGTGAAAAATTTAAGCTCTCCCTCAATTTTGAAGGAGAGCTTTGCTGGATAAAATATTCTTGGTTGGCAATTTGTCTCGGATTTTTAAATATGTCATGCCACTGCTTTCTCACCTCCATGGTGGCTGCTGAGTAATCACTGAGTAGTCTTATGCTGTTTCCTTTTTTATGTGGTGGATTGCTTTTCTCTTGCTGCTTTCAGAACTTGCTTCTTGTCTCCATATTTGACAGTGTGATCAGAATATGTCTCATAGTGGGTTTATTCGGATTTATTCTATTTGGGGTTCACTGGGCATTCATGATTTGTGTATTTATGGTGCTTAGAAGATTTGGGAAATTTTCCCCAATAATTTCTTTGAATACTCTTCCTAGACCTTTTCCATTCCTTTCCCCTTCTGGAACACTAATGAATCATATTTGGATGTTTTATATTAGCCATCATATCCCTGAGGTCCATTTTGATTTTTTTTTAAATTTGTTTCCCTATTCTTTCTTTTGTTCTTTTATTTTCCATTCTGTCATCCTCCAGGTCACTGATTTGCTGTTCAGCTTCCTCTAGTCTTGTACTATGAGTGTCCAGAATCTTTTTAATTTGGTCAACAGTTTCTTTTATTTCCATAAGATCATCTATTTTTTTTTAATTTACTCTTACAATTTCTTCTCTATTCTCTTCTAGGGTCTTCCTCATGTTCTTTATACCCTGTACCATGCTCTTCTTCATGTGCTTTAAATACTGTGCCATGGTCTTGTTGTTCATCTTTAGTTCTTTGATTAATTGCTCCAAGTACTATGTCTCCTCTGATCTTTTGATTTGGGTGCTTGGGCTTGGGTTATCCATATCATCTGGTTTTTCCATATGCTTTAAATTTTTCTGTTGTTTTTGGCCTCTTGGCATTTGCTTAACTTGATAGAGTTCTTTTAGGATTTGTAGACAAATTAAAGCCCTTATCTCTATTTGTCCGATATACAGCTTTGTTGAGAACACTTTAACTAACCAGCAGGTGGTGCCCATGAGCCACCTATTCCCCTCAAGCCAGTTCTTCCCCACTTTGTCTTTGTAGTAAGTGTGGGTGTGGGTCTTGTGGGTTCCAATTGGTGCACGAAGCTTGCATGTGTAGTTGGTGTTTCCCACCCTGTATGTGGGGCATGTGTTTGAACAGTCAAGGAGAGGTGGGGCAGCTCTAACAATCAAATCTCCCTGATATTCCTGCAGATTTAAGGCTGCTGTCATAGTCTAATCCTTCAGTTCAGTCCCATCACAGTTTGCCTCTGCCACTGACCCACAAGTCCTTGGTATTGGTGTATGGCCCCTGGGATTTGCGAGTGGGTCCCTCTTCCAAGCTGTGCACCCACATGTCCTCTGTTGAGGGAAGAGTGTGCTATGTCACATGTGAGTGCTGTCACCCCAGGTTGGTTCTGGGCTGCAGGGCTGTGTAGGGGCATTCCCAGTCTGCTGAAAGGATGGCTGAATGGGCTCCACCTTCCCAAATCTGGGACAACCAGCTGAGAGTACGGGAAATGTTGGGGATGATTAAGGTAGCATGTATAAAATCCACCCTCAGCGATGCCGGAGATATGCAACATGACCGCTAGGGCTGATGCAATAGCGGCTTAAGTTGCCCTCAGCCTTCTACGGAAGTGATAGCCGTTCGCACCTAAGATTTGCGCCTAGAGTGCTAGCTTTACTACCTGCCTTCTACCCCAGCAACAGTAGCCACCAATCCTGTGCTAGCCTTACATCTGCCATCCGCCCTAGCAACAGCAGCAGCCAATCCTAGACTGCCACCCGCCTTTGCAGCCACCAATCCTAGGCCGCCACCCGTTCGTACTAGCCACTCCCTCTACCTTAGAGTATATATACCCTGCCTCTTCAATAAAGTTTTGCAGCTTGATCAGAAACCTGTCTTGCTGTTGTTCCTCGCGTCTCTTGTCCCATACCATTCCTCCCTCACAGGATTTGGAGCTTCCGTTGAACATCCCGCCGGCCGGGACAAACTGGCGCCCAACGTGGGGCTCGAAGTTCTGTGAGAGACGGAACGCCGTACTCAAGGAGAGAGAGGCCTCTCACACTCACCGCACCCGGGATCGCCGCGGGGAAGCGCACTCGCGAGACAGATCCGTTCAGCAGTCGATCAGTGCCGGCGAAGGGAAAGAAGAAGAAGGAAAGAAAGCAACGAAAGGTAAGCCCCCACCCTCATCATGGGACAAGGAATTTCCCGACATGAATTATATGTTAGTCAAGTTAAGCAATCACTCAAGGCACGAGGAACACGAGTTAAGAAAAAAGATCTCACGTACTTTTTTAATTTCCTGTTACAAACCTGCCCTTGGTTCCCTCGAGAAGGGACTATAGATCACCAGTGCTGGCTAAGAGTTGGAGATTGTTTAAAAGATTATTTTTGAACCTTTGGTCCTGAAAAGGTTCTGGTTACTGCCTTTTCTTATTGGAACCTAATTAATGAAATTCTAAAAGTCCACTCTTCAGCTCCAGACGTTCAAAACCTCTGTAAATTAGGAGAGGAAGCTTTGAGAGAGCACTCTCACCCTGCTTCAGCGTGCGGCTCAGTAATTATTAACATGCCTGAATATCCCTTAAACGAAAATTCTAACAGGGATAGGCCAAATACCCCAACCAGTCAAGTCAGTTTGTCGCCCGATCAGCATGAAATAGAACCAAAGGCTAAAATTTCTCCCTCTTTGGAGGAACTGGAGGTTAAAATTTCTCCCTCTTTAGAAAATAACTCCCTTCCTCTGTTTCAGCCACCCCCTTATGCACCCGATTTTCTCAAACAATATTCTCATTCTTATCCAGTCACGCCCTTATCTCAGTTTCGCGCTTTAGAAGAAGCCATGGAAAATCTCCGGCTACACGCCGATAATTTTAGAGAAACTTTTAAACAGGAGCGGCAGCATGCCGCCGATCTGCTTGCCGACCTCCGGTGGGCAACTCAAAGCATTGCAGCCCTTTCGCTTCCAGAAAATGCCCGCTCATCACGCCTCCATTGTACTTGCTGCGCCTATGCTTTTCCGGTTACGCGTAGTCAGACTCAAGATTCTCAAAATGGAGCCGCCGGCTCCCAAAATGGTGTTGCCGGCTCCAAAAATGGCGATTCTAGTAGTGATAGCAAGGAGAATAATAAATCAGATTCCCCCAACTCTAGCGAAGGAGAGCAGGAGGAAGCTAGTTCCACCTCAACAGCTAAATATAAAAAACTTAGTCTAAAATATCTAGAGAAATTAAAAAAGGCAGTGAGTGATTATGGCGCTACTGCCCCCTTCACGCTCGCCCTGCTGGAAAGCCTTAGTGAAAAGGAACTTATTCCTAACGATTGGTTCCAGCTAGCCAGAGCTGCCTTGTCTGGCAGTGATTTCCTGTTATGGAAATCTGATTATGAGGAGCATTGTAAAAAATATGCCACCCGCAATGCCCATAAGGCCACTTCTAAAACTTGGACCTTAAATAAATTTTTAGGTCAAAGTCCCTACCATCAAAGTGATAAGCAGGCTCAATTCCCCCCAGGTCTCTTAGCGCAAATACAAACGGCCGTGCTTAGAGCATGGAAAAAACTTCCGCAAAAGGGCGCCGCCACTGCCTCTCTTGCTAAATTAAGACAGGGGCCTGATGAGCCATATACCGATTTCCTTAGCTGCCTACAAAACATGGCTGAGCGCTTATTTGGGGCTAGCGAAAACGAAAGTGATTTTATTAAACACCTGACCTATGACAATGCTAACGCTGCCTGCCAAGCAGCAATCCGTCCCTTTCGTAATACCAATCTTAATAATTACATAAAGCTCTGTTCTGGCATCAGGCCCACTCAAACCCTTGGAATAGCTATTGGCGCCGCTCTTCAAAATTTTGCAGCGCAGCACAAAAATTTCACGGCACAAGCAAAGCCTCCAACATGCTATAATTGTAAGCACCCTGGTCATTTCTCAAAAAATTGCCCCGTGCCGCGAATTAATTCCCCCTTACCCACTATCAACAAACCCCTATTGCCGCCCTCTATTTGTCCCCGCTGTAAAAGAGGGTTTCACTGGGCGTCTGAATGCCATTCTCAGACAGACATAAACGGCCAACCCCTTAAGCCTAAGCTTCAGGGAAACTTCCAGTGGGGCCGGCCCCAGGCCCCAGCCAGAACGAACCCAGGGGCAGTACGGTTTGTTCAGCCATCCCCAGTTGCAGTACCCGCGCTCCCGACCATAAACCACGCTGCTATATCTCAGACTTATGAAGAGCAACAGCAGGGAGCGCAGGAATGGACCTCTGTACCGCCTCCGGATCAATATTAACCCCAGAAAACAGTCCCCTCCTCATACCAACAGGAGTCTATGGACCTTTACCCCCTAATACTTTTGGTCTCCTTCTAGGAAGAGCTAGTGTCACCCTGCGTGGAGTTCAAATCATCCCAGGTGTGCTAAATAATGATTTTAGAGGTGAAATACAAATAATCGCAGCCACCTCAAACAATATTTTCTCTATTCCTTCTGGCACTCGAATAGCGCAACGTATAATACTCCCCGTTCAGCATGTTAACTCGAATTTCAAAAAACTCCAGTGCCCTACAGAGGCCCCTGGATCCTCCAATATTTTTTGGGCACAGCCAATATCCCATAATCGGCCCATCTTATGATTGAAATTAAATGGTAAATCATTCGAAGGTATCTTAGACACAGGGGCTGACGCTACAATTATATCTTCAAATCACTGGCCTAAATCCTGGCCTCTTACAGCCACTGCCACCTACTTACAAGGAATAGGCGAAACTGCAAATCCTTTACAGAGTTCACAAACCCTAAAATGGGAGGATGAGGAAGGAAACACTGGTACAGTTATACCATATGTTATCCCCCATCTCCCCGCTAATCTATGGGGTAGAGATATCCTAACTCAAATGAAAGTTTTTATGTGCAGCCCTAGTGATACAGTCACTGCTCAAATGCTTAAAATGAACTTTCTCCCTGGCAAAGCCCTGGGCAAAACTAATCAAGGGATAAAACTGCCCATCTCTGTAACACCTAATATAGCTAAAACAGGACTTGGGTTCTCCCAAAATTTATCCTAATGGCCATTGACATCCCTGTACCCCATGCTGAAAAAATTTCCTGGAAATTTACGGAACCAGTGTGGGTTGATCAATGGCCTCTGACTCAGGAAAAGACCCTAGTGGCTATAAAGTTAGTACAGGAACAGCTTAATGCTGGACATATTGAACCTACTCAGTCCCCTTGGAACACTCCTATTTTTGTTATAAAAAAGAAATCAGGTAAATGGAGATTGTTGCAAGATTTGCGAGCTGTAAACAAAGCTATGGTACCTATGGGAGCACTGCAGCCTGGCCTCCCTTCGCCAGTTGCTATCCCTATTAACTTTCACAAAATAGTTATAGATTTAAAAGATTGTTTTTTCTCCATACCCCTTCACCCGGAAGATAGACAATATTTTGCCTTTAGTGTCCCTCAAATTAATTTTCAAGGCCCTATGCCTCAATTTCAATGGAAGGTTTTACCGCAAGGCATGGCCAACAGTCCAACTTTATGTCAAAAATTTGTTGCTGACGCCATTAACCCTGTCAGACAACTATGGCCACAAATTTATATTCTCCATTATATGGATGATATTCTATTAGCAGGCCAGGACATATCTAAACTGCATTCTTGCTTTCAGAGCCTTCTTAAACATCTAGCAGCAAAAGGTCTTCAAATAGCCCCTAATAAGATACAAACTTCAGATCCCTTTTCCTATCTAGGATTTGAACTTTGGCACCAGCAAGTTTTAACACCCCGCATTCAACTGCGAATCTCCCATCTCTTAACATTAAATGACTTCCAAAAACTTTTGGGAGATATTCAATGGCTTCGCCCTTATCTAAAGCTACCCACTGAAACTCTTGTGCTGCTCAATAATATTCTAAAAGGAGATGCAAACCCCTCCTCTCCCAGAAACCTAACTCCAGAAGCAATGCAGGCGCTCACCATCATAAATCAGGCTATCCAAAATCAAATTTGCTATCAAATAAGCTACCACCAGCCTTTAGTCTTTATAGTTCTTGCCACAACCCACACACCTATAGGTGTATTCTGGCAATCCAATTTAAAATCACCAAACGGGCGAGGTCACCCATTGCTCTGGGTTCACCTCCCTGCTACTCCAACAAAGGTGCTCTCACCGTATATTTCTCTCATAGCTGCCCTTATAACTAAAGGCCGACAAACTAGTCGCCAGCTGTTTGGAAAAGACCCTGATTCCCTTATCGTCCCGTACACCCAAGATCAAATCCATTGGCTTTTCCAAACCGACAACGAATGGGCTATCGCATGCTCTTCGTTTCTGGGTGATATTCATAACCATTATCCCAGCGATCCATTAATCCAATTCGCTAAAATCCATCAATTCACCTTCCCAAAGGTCACCAAAACAAAACCAATAAACCCTGCTGTTTTGGTCTTTACTGACGGTTCAGCAAATGGGACCGCAGCATATGTCATCCAAGGCCAGGCATTTTCCATGCCCTCTCCCTATACCTCCGCTCAACTTGTGGAGCTCTATGCAGTACTGCAGGTCTTTTCCCATCTCCAAGACCGATCTTTTAATTTATACACTGATAGCGCATATATAGCTCAGTCTGTTGATAAATGGAAACAACTCCATTTATCAAACCATCCACCAATGCAGTTCCCTTATTCTCAAGGTTACAAAAACTAATTCTTAAATGACAGCGTCCCTTTTTTATAGGACACCTCCGTGCCCACCAAAACCTGCCAGGCCCTCTAACGGAAGGCAACGCAATGGCAGATGCTGCCACCCAATTAATATGTCCCAATTTTTCTAATTCTCTAACTTTAGCTTCTCAAGCCCATGCTCAACACCACCTAAATGCAAATACCCTCCATTTAAGATTCAATATTACTAGGGAACAAGCAAGGGAAATTGTTAAAACCTGTAAAAACTGTGTAACCCAACTGCCAGTCCCTCATTTGGGAGTCAATCCAAAAGGACTCATTCCAAATGAAATCTGGCAGATGGACGTCACCCATTTTGCTGGTTTTGGGCAACTTAAATATATCCATGTTTGTGTTGACAGATATAGTGGATTTATTCAAGCTAGTTTGCAAACAGGAGAAGCTTCGAAGCATGTTATTTCTCATTTACTACACTGCTTCATTACTTTAGGCCAACCTAAAATCATTAAAACAGACAATGGGCCTGGATATACTGGAAAAAATTTTCAAACCTTCTGTCAACAATTACAAATTAAGCATATCACGGGAATACCGTATAACCCCCAGGGGCAAGGAATGGTAGAACGAGCACATCGCACCTTAAAAAATGCCCTGTGCCGTTTAGCCGAAAGTACTCTCAATCTCACCAAACAACGACCTCGAGACGTTTTACATCATGCTCTTTTTGTTCTTAACTTCCTAACTCTGGATGATGAAGGACAATCTGCAGCTGACAGACATTGGCATCCCAAAACGCAAACGCAGCAAGCCACCGTTATGTGGCGTGACCCCTTAATGTCAGAATGGAATGGGCCTGACCCCGTGATTATTTGGGGACAAGGCTCTGCTTGCATATACGATCAAAAGAGGGAAGGCCCTCGTTGGCTTCCAGAACGGCTGATAAAACATATTAATTCTTCATTGCCGAAACAAACCCCTGAGACACTTCCCTCCCCTCCTCTTAATAATAACCTTTCCAGGGTAGAAGCCTCTCCCTGAGAAAAATGTCTTTCTTTTCTCTTCCAGCGCATCAATAACTCCTGCTATAAACCATCCGGAGACAACCAGTCCGCACACAACCGGAAGTGGAAAGAAGTCCTGCTTACAGGTTTATTCCATCACTAATCACATGAATTACCACTTAAATTACTATTGGCTTTTCTTAATTGGTCTTCTGGCTTTGCTGTTTGTAGCCGGATTAGCAACCGTTGCCCCAAAAGATTGGAATCCATTAGAAAGATCCCTGCTTGCTATAGCATATTTGTGTGTTGTAGGGTGTATTACTTTGCTAGCTTGTCTCCCTTAACAGGGAAGAACCTATAGCCTCTATTAGTATGGCTTTGTTATGCCTACTGCCATTTAAAGTTGCCGCCTTATATTTTCTCCTGCAAAGTGTGCATGCCACCTTCGGCAACTCCAACCCCCATCAGCCTTGGAAATGGACCTTGGCACGATGGGAAGATTCCACAGTTATACAAACCCAAGTTACAGCAGGGCGACCTTCCTTTCTTGTCAATGCAACTGATCTATTTCCCACTCCTTCCATACGCCCCACTGGTTGTAATCAAGCCCAATATTACATGTGCCCGGCCTCCAACCCTGGAAAACCGTACTGTAATGCTCCCAACCAATATTACTGTGCATATTGGGGATGTGAAACATTAGCCACTCATTGGAAGCCTTACGCCACTGATCATTACCTAACTCTAAAATGGGCCCCCTTGAACTGCAAACCACCTGAAGAACCCATTACCTGGGGTATCTATGGAAGTCATCACCACACTGCACCTACAGGTAGCTGCTCACATTTAAATCTCACCGTGCAGCTCCCTGCTGATCCCTCTTGGCTCCTCGGTCGAACTTGGGGCTTTAAGATTTACATGAAAGGGACCAACTCAGGAAGCCTTATTCTAATAAAGAAGGAAGCAGTACAGCAAAAACCTTCTGCCATTGGACCAAATATAGAACCCACGCCTCCAGCTATCCCTCCTATCCCGAGCACGCCAAGCAAAAATCTTTCCAAAATTCACCCCACTACTCCCCCTTTTATTAGCATCCCAATATTGTCGTCCTCAAGCCCGTCCATATCATTTGACAGCCCGCTTTGGCCACTACTCCAAGCCACCTTTCTCTCTCTAAACTCCTCCCAGCCTAATTTTACTCGTAGTTGTTGGCTGTGTTTCTCTGCCAAGCCTCCTTATTATGATGCTATAGCTCTTAATGTTACATTTAATACTTCTAATGAAGACAATGCTTCCCAATGCCCTTGGAATGCAAGAAAAATCGGTCTCACTATGCAATCCGTTCTTCACTCTGGACATTGTATTGGTAATATTTCTGCCTCCTTAAAAACAGTCTGTGCACAGTCATCCTCTCCATCGCCTGGTAAATTCTATATCCCCCCAACAGGGGCAAAATGGCTGTGCTCTTCTACGGGGCTTACTCCTTGTGTATCAGCAAAAGCCCTAACTGAAACAGGGGAAATGTGCCTCTTAGTGGCTGTGTTACCCCATGTCCTCTTTCATACAGAGGAAGACCTTTATCACCACTTGGTCGTGCAATCTCCAGCCACGCTGAGAAAGAAAAGAGAACTTGTTACGGTTGTTACTATTGCTTCTCTTTTAGGTATTACTGGCCTAGGCACCGGAATTGCCTCTATCGTTCTCCAAAACCAAGGCTTCTCCCACCTAAGAGCTGCTATAGACGAAGATTTAGCCCGCATTGAAACCTCCATTACCCATCTTGAAAAATCCCTTACGTCCCTGTCGGAGGTTGTTCTCCAAAACAGGAGAGGCTTAGATCTGCTTTTCCTTAAGCAAGGAGGGCTTTGTGCTGTGCTAGGTGAGGAATGTTGCTTTTACGCTGACCATTCTGGCATAGTTAAGGATTCCATGACCAAACTTAGGGAAGGAATTGAAAATCGCAAACGTGAGCGAGAAACCCAAGGGGGTATCTACTGGGGGCTTAATGGAATCCTCCTACCTCCTCCCTATATTAGGCCCCTTAATAACCATAATCCTTATAATATCTTTTGCTCCTTGGGCCATAAAAAGAATAATACAGCTAGTTAAGGATCAACTTGACTCTGCCCTAAGCAAGCCTATTCAAGTGCATTATCACCGGCTCCACCTCGCTGACCAGGGTTTGGATCCAGATCATCTGACTGCTACCCACCCTTACGGGTAAGAAACCCCCTCCTACGGGAGCAGCATATAACTCGAAAGTATGCTTCTAGCGTATGCTATGATTGGTACCGCTGGGTGCAAGGCAAAGCACTGCAAAGGAGGGCCAAAGCAACTAAAGGCCATTTTCGAGCTCCTTGAGAAATATGCCTCATTTGCATAGGGGTTTTGCTCTGCCAAAAACTCCCCTCCCCAGAAAAAAAGAGCCACAAACAACTTGGGGAATGAGGCCTCTATTTCCCCCAGCAGGTTAATGCCAAAAGAGTGCTCCATCAGCATTCTTCCTCCATCCTTTTGAAAAACAAAGGGAGGAGATGTTGGGGACGATTAAGGTAGCATGTATAAAATCCACCCTCAGCAATGCTGGAGATATGCAACATGGCCGCTAGGGCTGATGCAATAACGGCTTAAGTTGCCCTCAGCCTTCTTTATGGAAGTGATAGCCGTTCGTGCCTAAGATTTGCGCCTAGAGTGCTAGCTTTACTACCTGCCTTCTACCCCAGCAACAGTAGCCACCAATCCTGTGCTAGCCTTACATCTGCCATCCGCCCTAGCAACAGCAGCAGCCAATCCTAGACTGCCACCCGCCTTTGCAGCCACCAATCCTAGGCCGCCACCCGTCCTTACTAGCCACTCCCTCTACCTTAGAGTATATATACCCTGCCTCTTCAATAAAGTTTTGCAGCTTGATCAGAAAACTGTCTTGCTGTCGTTCCTCAAGTCTCTTGTCCCATACCATTCCTCCGTCACAGGACTCGGAGCCTCCGTTGAACGTCCCGCTGGCCGGGACAGGGAAAGGCTCATGTCCATGCCTGATTTTGTGGTGTGTGCATAAATTGTTGGAAACACTTCCTGTCACACTGGATTGTTTGGGGCAGCTCTGTGCTGTGGTACTGGTGCCAAGCAGGAGCGTTCCCAGCTCACCAGGAAGATGGCTGTCAGGGGATGTCCCCCTTTTCTTGGGAAATTGTAATGTTTAGTGAATTTTCTCAGCCACTGGACTTATTGTCTTGTGTCTCAGAGCTCTCTTAGCTCTGCTCTTGGCTGGGCCTAAATTTCAATCTTTGAGGCTTTCTATAATGGGCTTCTTAGGATAATTGTTTTAGAAAAAGAGAAAAAGATAAAAGAAAAAAAAAAAGGAAGGGCCCTCCTTGCAGATCTAATGGGCTATTGAAATGCTAAGAGACAAGGAGATTAGGACCATTAAGGAATGATCCAGGGAGCAGAGAAGTCTGCTTTTCAGACAAAGAAACTTGCCTTCTGGATTTGCATGTGATCCTGACTCTGCCTGAGCTCTGACCTTCCCTGTTCTATGTTCATCAGAACTCCAAAAACTCTCTGCTTTTATTTTTGGGTTTTCCTTGCTGTTTTTGCTGTCCCTATCTCCTCTCCACTGTGCTGACTGCTCCTGGATTCTCCGGTGTCTGGTTTCAGTCTATCTATGTTTGGAGTTTGGATCAGTAGAATGAGTTTCCGATAAGAGCCAGAACTGCAGTTCTCCCTCCTTGTTCCCAGAACTGACAGCCCCACAGGGCTGAGCCTGGTAGGGAGGGGCATGGGTCCCCTCGCTGCAAAAACTTATAGATTTGCTTATCTCACCTGTTCCACACATTCATGAGTGGTGTATGAAGTATGTCCAAAGTCAAATTGCTCTGTGGTGTCCAGTCTAAACAGTTACTGTCTTTCTACCTACTGCCCTGGAGCAGTAACTAAAACTTACACCTCAGCACTCTGCCATCTTGTCCCACCCTCTTATTCAATGATTAACAGGTCTCTCTCTACAAGGTTCTCACGTTATTGGTTTCACATGTGGTTTGAGATGTTCCCTAACATCATGCTCATTAACTTCATGAAAGCTTGAATCTTTTGTGTGATCTATTTGAATTGTGTCTGAATTTTAATGTGTGATTATGAGTAGGACATAAGGGGAAGAGATGGATGCTAGCTTTTATCATGGAGAAATGATTCAGAGGGGTACTACTTTTTTGTATTTAGATCACTTGTGAATATTTTTGTGCTTTGATTATGTTTGCTTCTCATGAAACCTCAAAACTGCTGAGAATAACATGATGACTGCCTGGTTAGCAAGGATCATGTATATATCAATTGGATTGTGTGGGGGTCAAAATAGATCACTGTGTTTAGCACAGTACCTGAAACACAATTTTTTGACTAGTTATCATTATTATTAAATATTAACACTTTAGTTGAATAAATGTGCATTTTTTAGTATTATTTTAAACTGTTACAATTTAATGTACACAATTTATCTGATACTTTAATGAGAGCAGTTTTAGATAGGAAGAAAGGTTGAGAACATGGGTATCCCAACCTCTATCAAGGAACAAAAGCAAACTTTCCATTAGAGGTATGATATGGTGGTTTCTTCACCCTTAAAAATAAAAGACCTTTTTGAAAAGCTGTTTTTAGATACAAACAGTATCAGAGTATTTTACTACAAAGATGCATTGGTTTTTGGAAATGGAAACTCTTATAATGGAATTTAAGATTAAGTTTTCAGTTAATGGATGGAGATGAGAAGTAACAAACTAATAAAATGGAGGTAGAAAACATATTGCCCAATGTACCATATAAGAGAAACTAAAATGAGCCATAATTTTTTACATTCTTTTAAATGGAAATACTTTTCCTTGAACATTTCACAAAAGAACACTTACTATACTTACCACATTTGTATGGGTTTTCTTACAGCCTGCTACCTAACAAGAAGGGCTTGAAGCAAATTGAAATATGGATCTATAGTTCTCAGGAGATGAGGATATATACCAAGTGTATTGACTTGAATCTATATTCCCTGCTGATAAAAATTCATTACAACAGGCAAATGATTTGCTGTATGCAAAATTTTTCTTTACTTTTTTACACTGGCTTCTGTAACTGCTTCAGTTTGAGATTTTAAAAGCTTGAGGTAAAAAAAAAATCATTTAGGTGCACTAAAATATTGTGCTACTAATGCCAGTCTGTAATTATTGTAATCAGGTTTGCTTCCATTTTATAGTAGAAAGGTATGTAGATAAGGTTTACTATGTGACAGATATCAAGACTATGTTCTCACAATATTATATTTTGACAATACAACATTTATAATTTATTACCTTCTAAATGTATATATAATTCATTTAGGTAGTTGGTTATGAAGCTTAGACAGCAACTGAGACTGTATCTGTAGATTAAAGTAACCACATGACAACAAAATTTAGTGAAATATGTTATATTTACTTCAAGAACATAAAATAGTAAACCAGAGGATGAACTATATTTAATATTATAAATATATAAGCACAATACCAAAGTTATTCCATGAAACGTTAGAATGATGATGTGGGAATAACTGGAAAATATAATGAATTTAATTGTTTCTTCAAAATTACATACCCCTCTGGACATATGTATCCCTTTCAATGAAATTATCCTTCTCTCTGTCTTATGGCTTAAATCTTCAAATCACTCTTGATCCTGTTCTTTCTGGAGAAACTTAAAGACAACCTAGTTGTGAAATTCACTAACTCTGCTCATCACAAATATTGATTCATCCTTCTCTCCTTCAAATTCCATCAATCACCAAGTCCAGTTTGATTTTTCTTTGGTGATATCCTTTCCTTTCATCCTTTCTGCTGCCACCTTTGCACAGACCATCAGCACTGCTCCCCTGGATGATTGCCATAGTTTTTTAACTGGCTTCCTTGCCTTTAGTTTTTCTCTATTTGCTGACCAGTAAATCTTCAAAAAACATCATTTTGTACCATTACCCTCTGTCTAAATGCTTCAATATCTCCCAATTACCTACCAAGTAATCATGTAATTCCCTATTTTCACATTTTAAAAATCTACAATATATTACTCTACTTTGCAGGAATGGTCTTGCCTGCTCTCTTTGCTTATTTAACTTCTAGCTTACCTTCAAACCTCAGCTTAAACCACAGTGACTCTGAGTTTTCTCTGTCTCCACCACCTTACAGTTCTGTCTTCCTTGGTAAACGCTTAGTGACCATAGTGTTACCATAAAATCATACTGTAAAATTTCATTTCCTGGCTCACACATTTGTGAATTTTTGTATGATGCTAACTCAATATATCATTTCAATACAAGCACTTACTGTATAAACACAAGTAGTTTAGAGACTGTACCTATCAATTACAGCTGTCATACTGTTGATTACTTTGACCTGTATAAAATCCTGATCCACTGGGTACATTTTATTCAAGGAAATGTACTGAAGTTCAGAAATGTTTTTCATGGCACTGTGACAAATGCATTTCATGGCACTGTGCCAAATGTATATCTTTTCTGTTTGGTCTTCCTTCATTTCTAGTGCCAAATTGGAAGACTAAAACATTATCTTATAGATTTCTTACTACCAAACAGTGCCATAACCTTCTTTCTTTATGTCTTATGCTGTATCTTCTTTGCAGTCAAAATTAGTACAGGTTTTGACACTCATCCACACATCACCAGTATCAATGCAGTCTAAACAAAATTATACTTCCTTTAACACATAGTGATCTTTATATCAACCCAGCAATGCAATAGTTTTGTAAGGGGTGGTGATTGTGTTTTATTATAAACTCATCAGTCCAGATTGATTAATTAATATCCAAAAACTACAATGACTGTAAATCACTTAAAGTAAGCTTTAAGCTGGCTGTGCAGTGCATGTTCTCCATTTTCTTTAAATAAGGCTTGGTGTAAATTTTTTCATGAACTGCCAAATGCACAATATATCACTGGAAAAGAAAACATATTTTTATGATGTTAAGATATTGTTTCCTCAAACTAGGACACAAGAAGCTTGACATTTTCATCTTTTACTTCAGTAAAACAGTAAGAACAAAAACAGGATAAATCCCATAGCAACAAGACATTTCTTTTACCATCTGTTTGATTTATGTTGAATTTAAACTGGCTGTACTTTAGAAAGGAATCTGTTTTCTATCTTCAGAAAGATACAATCCAACCTCTCTTAGCTGCTAATTTTTAGTAGTTAGAGGCTCCCTTGTGCTGCTGTCAACTGCAACTTATTGCATAGGTACTTTTCATTAAACTCATTATAAAGTGATTAGCCTTCAGCAAGACAGTGCAATGCTACAGCCTGCTTGCTATATATGTTGCTTTACAACTGAAATTTTTCCTGTCAAATTTTATCAGTGAATATACAATGACTCCTGGGATTTGACATGTAAAATGTTGAAAGGGATATTGCCACTTCTCATTAAAACCATAAATTTCCACCAGGGGAAATAATGTACATGTGCATATAAATATATACACACATGCAACATGTGTGCACACACAACACATGTACAAAATACATATCATTAGTTTAATGATGCCAAGATGGTATCCTTAGGTAGCATCAAAAACATGTTTAAAAATCCATGAATTGTTCTTTGACTTTATGTTTTAAATACAAAGCTAATTTGGTGGCTCTATCTAGAGTCTATGATGCATTATCATTACTATATGTAATTGAGCTGCTTTTTTATTAGCACATTTAAATTGACATTGCTTCTCACCTTAGGGTACCAGTATTAGTCAATACTTTTGGGTTTAACATGCTGTCTCAGTTTCTCCAATGGAACTAAAATTATACCAGATAGGTAGAGACAGATTATTATGAACAAGGTTTATTTTGCTCTTCAGCTGCATGCCTTCCTAAACAGATACACATTATCCCAGCTACCATATTCATTATTGCATGAAACCAGCACTATGCTGTAATAATGAAGTCTTTTAAACTGGAAGCTACATGAGATACATTATATTGACATAAATTGTCCACCTTTAGTCTCTACCAGTTATAAACCTCTTTCATTGTCCAGCTCATATTCCTGAACTGTTATGTTAGAATTAAGCTCATAAAATACCTGTAGAAGTTTTAAAATATAAAAGAGAAATTTGTGTAATATCTGGGAAAAACCACAGAATTTCATGTTCTGAACTTGTTCATATGATAACAACTTCAAGTATAAGGGCTAACTCAAAACAAATCATCTATGTTTTAGTATAAAGATCTAAATATAGTTATTTCACCACTTATCATTTGTCCTGCTGTTTTTGAAACTGAACTAGTATTTATTCTTTAGTTGGGGTGGAGCATTTTTGAATGTACAGATTATTTGCATAAGGGTTTCATTTTGTTGATTATGTCTGGGCAACTTTTCCTCCTTTTTCAAAGATTCTTACCACTAGAATGTTCTTAGGAATTTTCTTTGCATGGTGCATTATGTAGAGCAGAGTACAATGGATTAAACACACAGACTTTAGTATAAAACAGATTTCTGTGGGCCTTTGTTTCCAAATCTTTCTATAAGGATAGTGGAAAACTTACTTAGAGTGTTTTAGTGTTATTATTAGGTTTAGTTGAATATATGTTGGTGTGTGTTTGTATGTACTAGATGAATGCAGTATATATTTTAGATGTATACACCCACCACATTTTTTCCTGTGTGTGTAGGGTCATAATAAATGTTATTTCTCCATTTACAACACTAGATTTATTTAGTAATATTTATATTTTGATAGGCAATGTGATATTAAGCAGAGCAATATATAATTAATTATGGAATTTATTCTACAAAAAATAAAAAAATACATACCATATGCTAACACTCAGGCACCTTCTTTGACTTCCTGAGGCTCTTTATAATCCTATTTTGTTTATGCACTTATTTTTGAATAGCACATTTAAATTGACATTGCTTTATGGTTCCCTTAAACTATTAGGAATATTAAGACCAAGAGATGGATATCAGTCTTAAAGACTAAATTATGTGGTATAAGTCAAAGAGAGCTCAGACTTTTATCTGTGATTAGTTTGTTATTTCAGCCTCAAGTAATACATTGCTCAAGAAAAAGCAAGTTGTACTAGTATTGAGTATAATTATATTTAACAGAAGACATCCTAGTTGAAGAGAGAACAAGAGAGTGAAGGAAAATTAAGGTGGAAGATAAAATAAACACTCTCTATGCCTAATACATGATGGAGTCTAGAGATCATATGTAGGATGTGGAAAAGAGGGAGACAATGATCAAAATTATCTCAATAGGCTTTATCCTTGACAATAATCAGCTACGTGTTATTTATATTTTAAACATTTAACTGACTAGTCTTTTTCCAGTTAAATTTATTTTTGTTTTTCAGAAGTGTCCAGGTCCTCTGAATTTCCATTACAAATTTTGAATATTTTGCTAGCAATTATCAAGTAACAAAGCTTCCATTGTCATGAGTTTGTGAATAGCTACTTCAGGAAGATTCAGAAGGTAGCAATAAACATTTTCCCATGTAGTGGAATTATAGATTCATTGCTAGATCAAACACAATAATTAGTAACATTTCAGTAAAGAGGGGTGTCATAAAAAAAAGAAAAAAAAAACACTTGATTTAAAATTAAAAAAAAAAAAACTTTACTTAAACTTGAGCTTCCTGGTGGTCTACAGCAATTTTGGTGGCTGAACAGTTAAACAAAAAGTATACGAAAATGCAAAATGTATACAGACTGGTTATTTGCTAAATGAGGAACACCAGTGATATTTAAAGACAATTTAATTGGCATACATATGTAATTTTATTTGAATATTGATAAGGTTAGTAATTCCCAGGGACTTTGACTGAGTAAGAAAGTTGTTCTGGATTAATGAACACAAAAATAATGAAAGCCAAAAAAATGTATCCCTTGCTTTTGCAGGGGCAGAAAGAAAAAAAGGTTCTGCACTGAAGGCTCAAACTGGGTTGCTATTTTTATTTTTTATCACTCAGGATTTCTGAAGAAGGATTGGGAAAATAATGATAAAAAGATGTGGTAATTCACAAACGTATGGAGGTTAAACAACACCCTCTTAGAAAACCAGTGGGTAAAACAAGAAATTACAAGAGAAATTAGTAAATACCTCAAGACAAATGACAATGAAAACACAACTTATCAAAACTTATGGGATGCAGCAAAGGTGGTGCTGAGAGGTAAATTTATTGCCCTACATGCTTATATTAAAGAAAAGAGAGGGAAAAAAATTGAAGAATTAACAGTTCTCCTGGAGGAATTAGAGAAAGAACAGCAAACTAACCCCAAAGCAAGCAGAAGAGAAGAGATTAACAAAGATTACAGCAGAAATAAATGCAATTGAGAACAGGAAAACAATAGAGAGAATCAACAAAACCAGAAATTGGTTCTTTGAGAAAATTAATAAAATCAATGGACCTCTGGCTAGGCTAACAACAACGACAACAGAAAAAAACAGAGAGAGCAGATGCAAATAAACACAATTAGAAATGGGAAAGGAAATATAACTACCAACCCTGCAGAAATTAAGGAGATAATCAGAAGATACTATGAGCAACTATATGCTAATAAACTAGACAACTTAGAAGAAATGCACAACTTCCTAGAGAAGCATAAACAACCAACATTAACTCAAGAAGAAAGAGATGACCTCAACAAACCAATCACAAGTAAGAGACTGAGTCAGTCATCAAAAAGCTGCAAAAAAGGAAAAGCCCAGGACCAGATGGTTTCACATGTGAATTCTACCAAGCATTCAAGCAAGAATTAGTACCAATCCTGCTTAAACTCTTCAAAAAAATTGAAGAAGAGGGAAAGCTACCTAACTCTTTCTATGAAGCCAACATCACCCTAATACCAAAACCAGAAAAAGATACTACAAAAAAAGAAAATTATAGACCAATTTCTTTAATGAATATAGATGCAAAAATCCTCAACAAAATACTCACAAATCGAATCCAGTAGCACATTAAAAGAATTATACACCATGACCAGGTGGGATTTATTCCAGTTATGCAAGGCTGGTTCAACACAAGAAAATCAATTAATGTAATACACCACATCAATAAATCAAAGCAGAAGAACCACATGATCATCTCAATTGATGCAGAAAAGGCATTTGACAAAATTCAGCATCCTTTCCTGATGAAAACATTTCAAAGGATAGGAATAGAAGGGAACTTTTTCAATATGCTAAAGGCAATATATGAAAAACCCACAGCTAACATCATACTCAATGCAGAGAGACTGAAAGCTTTTCCTCTAAGATCAGGAACAAGACAGGGATGCCCACTATCACCATTGTTATTCAACATTGTGCTGGAAGTTCTAGCTAGAGCAATTAGGCAAGAAAAAGAAATAAAAGGCATCCAAATTGGAGAGGAAGAAGTAAAATTTCACTATTTTCAGATGACATGATTCTATATGTAGGAAATCCAGAAAAATCTACAGCAAAGCTACTGGAACTAGTCAATGAATACAGCAAAGTAGCAGGCTACAATATCAACATGCAAAAATCTGTAGTGTTCCTATACACAAGTAATGTGCAACAAGAGAAGGAAATCAAGAAAAAAATCCCATTTATAATAGCAACCAAAAGAATCAAGTATTTAGGAATAAGCTTAACCAAGGACACAAAAGACCTTTACATAGAAAACTATGAGAAACTGCTAAAAGATATTGAACAAGACCTAAATATGTGGAAGAACATACCATGTTCATGGATTGGAAGACTAAATATAGTTAAGGTGGCAATTTTACCTAAACTGATTTACAGATTCAATGCAATACCAATTCAAATCCCAACAACTTATTTTACACAAATAGAAAAACCAATAACTAAATTTATTTGGAAGGGTAAGGTGCCCCGAATAGCCAAAAATATCTTGAGAAAGAGGAACAAAGTGGGAGGTTTCACACTATCTGACTTTGAAGCATATTGCAAAGCTACAGTGCTCAAAACAGCATGGTACTGGCATAAGGACAGATATACTGACCAATGGAATTGAATTGAGTGTTCAGAAGTAGACCCTTACATCTATGGACAACTGATCTTTGATAAGGCAGTGAAGCCGAAGCAACTGGGAAAGAGCAGCCTGTTCAATAAATGGTGTTTGGAGAACTGGATATCCATTTCCAAAAGAATGAAAGAGGATGTATATCTCACACCTTATACAAAAATTGACTCAAAATGTATCAAAGACATAAACATTAGCACCAAGACCATAAAACTCTTAGAAGAAAATCTAGGGCAATATATTAAAGATCTTGTGATAAGAGGTGATTTCTTAGACTTCACACCCAAGGTGCCAGCAACCAAAGAACAAATAGACAAATGGGATCTCCTTAAAATTAAACACTTTTGTACATCAAAGGACTTTGCCAGAAAAGTAAAAAGGCAATCTACACAATGGGAGATGATATTTGGAAACCACATATCAGATAAGGGTTTAATATTTCAAATATATAAAGGAATCCTGCATCTCAATAACAGAAAGACAAACAATCCAATTAAAAAATGGGCAAAAGACATGGACAGAAATTTTTCTGAAGAGGAAATACAAATGGCTCAAAACATATGAAAAAGTGCTCAACTTCACTGGATATTAAGGAAATGCAAATCAAAACCACAACGAGATATCATCTCATACCTACCAGAATGGCCATTATCCAAAAAAAAAAGAGAATATGACAAGTGCTGGAGAGGATGTGGAGAAAGAGTCACACCTATTCATTGTTGGTGGGAATGTAGAATGGTGCAACCACTCTGGAAGACAGCTTGGAGGTTCCTTAGGAAGCTAAATATAGATTTGCCATATGACCAAGCTATTCCATTGCTGGGTATATACTCAGAGGAACTGAAACTTAAGACACAAACAAACATTTGTAAACTGATGTTTGTTGCAGCATTATTCACAATTGCCAACAGGTAGAAACAGCCCAATTGTCCATCAGTGGATGAGTGGATAAACAAACTGTGGTATATACACATGATGGAATATTATGCAGCCATAAGACAGAACAAAGACATGGATCATGTAATAATGTGGATGAACCTTGAGGACATTATGTTGAGTGAAGTTAGCCAGAAACAAAAGGACAGATTCTGTATGGTCTCAGTAATATGAACAGACAATAATGAACAAACTTTGGGAGTTAAAAGCTGACAACACAGGTGACCAGGAGATAGAAAGAAGGCAGAGACCAGCCATTTGATGTTGAAGGACTACAGAATATTTAGGATTGATTGTATAGATCCAGAAATAGCGTAATACTGTGTGATGGTAGCACAGTATTATAAGTACACTGAGCAAAGATGTCTGTGAGAAAAACTGAAAGAGGTGGGATAGGAGAATATGTGACACCAGAGTAAAGATAGATGATAAAGACTGGGACTGTATATTGTGGCAAAAACTGGAGTGGCCAATGACTGTTACTAAATATGCAAATATAAAAATGTTTTTGCATGTGGGAAAGCAAATGAATGACAACCATGTAGAGAGTTGAAAAAGGGATGGTATTCAGGAAAAAACATAAAGCAAACTGGAGTCAAACTGGAGTGGTCAACAGTAACATTGTAATATACCTCCATTAAATGTAACAAAGGCAATATGCCAATGCTAAATGTATATGAGAGGGGGATATACGGGAGGAATATGGGATTCTTGATAGTGGTGTTATTTGCTGTTCTTACTATTATATTGTATTGTATGATGTTATTTTTCTTTTTATCATTTTTTTATTATTGCTAAAAATTTTTTTTTCTTGTGGTAATCAATATGTTCAAGTGCTGATTTTGGTGATAAATGTATAACTTTATGATGATAACATGAACAACTGATTGTGCACTGTGGATAAATGTATGATGTGAATATAACTCAATAAAATTGTAGGAAAAATATACTGCTGAAGGTCAGTGTGGTTGTTCCACAAAAACTGAAGTATGTGGGGACCATAAGGTCCTGCAACCTCATTGTGGGGTATGTCACTTGAAGATCTGAGAGCAGAAACATGAATGAACATTTGCAAAGTGGTGTTCATGGAAACAGTAATCATGATTTGCAAAGGGTGGAGATGACCTAAGGGTACATTGACTGAAGAATGGAATGGTGTACTGTGGTGTATGCATACAGTGGAACATTGAGCAACTACAGGAGTGAAGCTGTGAGACACACAACAAGGTGAATGGATCCTGTACACAGTATTTGAGTGAAGTACACCAGAAATAAAGGCAAACATTTTAATGCGTCAGCAATATGGACTAACTACAATGTGTAAACTCAGAATTGAATCTCAGAACATAGCCTAACATGGACATAATAATTGTAATAGTCCCTAGATTGTAAGCTCTTACAGCAGTTAAGTCTATCCCTGAATTGTAATGCCTGTCTCTAAACTTTGAGATGCTGATCCCTTAGTGTATAACCTGATTGGTCTCTGGAACAATGTGTATCTCTCAGACACCTGAAACTCAGAGCTAGAGCTCAGCAGATATGAATGTCAGTTTTAGTGCATACAGCCACTGTTAAAAAAAAAAAAAAAAAAAAAAAAAGCTGAAAAAGAGACCAGACTTCAATTAGTGATATGAATGAAGCAGGTCTGGTTAAGACCAGAGCAAACCAGGCCAAAGGGTAAAGGTTGAAACTGACTGTGTTTTAAAACTTCAACTTCCATATGAGACCAAGGGAATAGATACCTATTTGGTACAGGATCTAAATTTTCTCAATGGTACAACTCTACAGTTGATTTGTTCAAACACCACAATTGCATGGAACTTTGAATAGGAAGTGAGATACGGTAGGTTAGTATAGGCTGGAGTGAAATAGTGACACATCCTAGAGTAATTTGGGCAGATAATAAAAAATATATTTACAGCCTCCCCCTCCCCAGCCCTGAGGATCTGGGGGAAGGTGCGGATGTGCTGGACTTCCTCACCTGGACTGGTGTTAATATTGTCACAAACATTGGGACTGGTAGTTTGATGTGCTGAGCCCTTGATCATGGGACTTGCCCTTATGAAGCTTGTTACTGCAAAGGAGAGGCTAAACTTGCATATAATTGTGCCTAAGAGTCTCCCCCTGAGTACCTTTTTGTTGCTCAGATGTGGCCCTCTCTCTCTCTAACTGAGCCACCTTGACAGTTGAACTCGCTGCCCTCCCCGCTACGTGGGACCCGAGTCCCAGGGTTGTAAATCTCCCTGGCAATGCAGGATATGACTCCCAGGGATGAATCTGGACCCAGCATCATGGGACTGAGAGTATCTTCTTGACCAAAAGGGCGATGCAAAATGAGACAAAATAGTTTCAGTGCCTGAGAGATTTCAAATGGAGTCAAGAGGTCACTGTGGTGGACATTCTTATGCACTATATACATAACACCTCTTAGGTTTTAGTGTATTGGAATAGCTAGAAGTAAATACCTGAAACTACCAAACTGCAACCCAGCAGTCTGGACTCTTGAAGACAGTTATATAATAATGTAGACTACAAGGGGTGACGGTGTGATTGTGAAGACCTTGTGGATCACACCCCCTTTTATCTAGTGTATAGATGAGTACAAAAATGGGGATAAAAGCTAAATGACAAATGGGTGGGATGGTGGGATGGTTTGAGTGTTCTTTTTTCACTTTTATTTTTTATTCTTGTTCTGATTCTGATGTAAGGAAAATGTTTGGAGATAGATTGTGGCGATGAACACATAACTATGTGATCATACTGTGGACAGTTGATTGTATACCATGGATGATTGTATGGTGTGTGAATGTATTTCAGTAAAACTGAATTTAAAAAAAAAAGATGTGGTAAATTAGGAATCTCTGTTGCACCAAATAGTCTCTATAGTCAAGGAGGGAGAACCCAAATTCGTCTCTTGTCTGATCTTGGTGGTGAAATCAATATTTGACTTTGTTTTTAAAGGTAAGAGACTAAAATTATAAAATAAATTTGGACTACTCATGCCCTGAAAATTGAAAAATAAGAAATAACTCAACAGCAGTTATTATCTATATTTTTAGGAGTAATACTGGCTTTCCAAATGGGCGAAGGTGACTGCTCTCAGGTATGTTTTAGGAGATGCCTAATATCCTTCTTTTGTAAAACCATCCCCTTATTTTCTTCTTTTTTCCTAATAAACATTATTTTTTCTGAATCTAAAATTGAAACCATCTCAAGGTACATGACTTAGAAAATAAAAAAATATATATAAAAATGAAAATAGTCATTCACCAACATTAGTAACATACTGGTATATTTTCCTAGAAAGGAAATAACAGCTTTGCTTAGAGAGAACTTCTCCACTCCACTATTGCACAACTAATTCCTAATATTTTATTTTAAGATTTATTTATTAATTAAACATTTAACTGTCTAATCCATAGCAAATTTATTTCAGTGAATGATAATAAGTGACTATGTAAAGTTTGCAAATAACTAACTAATTGCCCTGGCACTATTTATTGGTTAATATTTGCTTTTCCTATTGATGATAGAATGCCACCTTTATAAATTGCTGAATTGGTACTTACATTTGGAGACTCTTTGAGAAATATTTCTTTCATGTCTCTATATTCTTGCATTAGTAGTAAATTATTCTAATATTTTTAGCTTTGTATTTTATCTTCTCTGCTATTGTCACAATTTATTCTTTTACACAGATGTTAATATCACTCTTTCACCCATTTCCCCCAGGAAAAGTCATTAGTCTTTTCACAGAAATTATTCATGTACTAATTTTGGCAGAATTGATATCTTTACAGTATTGCAGGCTTTTGCTTTTTCCACCTATATCAGAGGTAAAACTCCCCCCAACCCTTCATGCAAGTGTTCCTTTATGCTATTTCTTCTGCTTAAAGCACTCTTTCTTCTATTCTAATATTCAGTTTAAAGTCTCAGCTTCAATGCCTTAGTTTAAATGTTCAAGTCTAAGTTTAAATGTCCTTTTCAGAAACAGAAGCCTTCCTTGATCACTCAGTCTAAAGTACCCTGTAGCCCCAACACATGCTTACTCTTGATTACATTACCCTGCATTTTATCTTTTGTAGCACATATAACTGTTTGAAATTATTTTATTTCTATACTTGTTTACTTGTTTGTCTAATCAACTAGAATATAAAACTCATAAAGAAATGGATTTTATCTTTCTTTTTCTTTGCTCTTTCCTATTAATTATATGATTAATTAATGATATAATTATTAATTGTATCACTAAATTCATATGATTCTTTTTGTATCTCTACATATTTAAAATATATTGCAAGGCTATTTCATTTGATGTGTTACAGTTCTTGAACATTATATATTCAAACTGAACAGTAACATTTATTAACAAAATTTACTGTATTTGTAAATTGCTATGAAACTCAAAAAAATTTTTAAGTATACCTTGGTGACTGTTTTTTTAGATAAAGCATCAAAAGCATGACCACAATAGAACAGACTGAAAATTTTGGATGGATAAAAATACAAAGTTTCTACTCTTGGAAAGACAATGGTAAGACAATAAGAAGAAAAGCCATGGATTAATAAAAATATTTGGAAATCTTACATCCAATAAAAGATACGTATACAAAATAAAGCATTCAAAAATTCATTTTAAAAAGGAACATGCTTGAATACACACATAAGGGCAGAGAAAATAAGGGTATGAAAGAATGCTTAAACATCATTAGTCTTCAGTTAATGCAAATTAAAAGTACAGTGAAATAATACTAAAAACCTATCAAAATGGTGAAGTTTTTAGAAAATCAACTTCTCCAAGTGATGAAGAAGATACAGAGCAACTGGAAAACTCTTATGTATTGATGGTGAGAGACCACAAGGTATTACAGCTACTTTTCAGAAAAGGTGTGGTGAAACTCAAAATTTTCACCAAAATATTTGACAATTACTTACAATCCCCTTCAAACTTGAGTCAAGTATTTGTTCCTCTCAGGAAGTTCTCCCTCCATTGTTCTTTGGTTTTTTACTTCATTATGTCATGTCTGTTTTCTTTTTCTAAGATTCCTATTTTGTGTTTATTGGATTCCTCAGATTTGTTCAAGATGTGTATCACATTTTCTCTTTTTGTTTTACATCAATTTTGTGCTCCCTCACAGTTCTGGATGATTTTTTTAGTTTGTATGCCACTGTGTTACTTACATTATTATCTTACAATATGGTACTTTCTTTGTAGCTTTAAATCTAACAATATTATATTTAAAAGTCTCCATATGTGGGTTTTAGTTCCAATTTACCTTTATTCAAGAATGATTGTTCTAGTGTTGGTTTGTTTTTTCACATATTGCATTTTTAAATCTTGGGGAAAAAAAATCAGAATCTTCTCTAATGTCTTGTTTCTTGGAATAACCATGCTTCCCAGTGAGGTATTGCTTTTGATTCTTCATGACAATTTGTTTCTTTTGAATTGCTGTATGTTTTCACATATTTGGTGATATTTTCTCTTCTTTTTTAAAATTTATCATGTCAGGATATCTATGATTGTTCATTATTTTCCCATTATTAAAGTGAGATAGGTTTTATAAGAGATTGATTAAAATCTTTACATCAATCATACAGATGTAGTTTCAGACAAGGGAAATTTTATAATTTTGTAAATTTAGATTGTTAATTGGTAATTTAGAAGCCTGGATGTGTTGAAAATGGATCTAGAACCCTAAAAAGGCTAGGTAGGAAACTTGACTACTATGCTGTTCCTTCATTTTGCAAGGGCAAATTCATTGTAAGCAAGCCTAGAAGAATGCCCACAATAACTTGCTTCCCTGTACTAATAAAATGTCATGGCATTCCCCAGCTTCCTTCTTATTGACTCTGCCTGTAGCATTGACTCTTGGCTTCTTGTAAGCTCTCACTTTTGAGTAAATCACAGTCCCCCCACACACATTCCACTACCATGTTTAATATTGGGTCCAGATGCTGTGAATGCACAGAGGTCAGGTGGTAGGCCCTTTAATGTGTTTTGCCACATTTTTGACTCTAGCAACTCTGCCTTCTTCCCTGAAATTTAAGAAGCACTACTAGAGTTATCTCAATTACTTCCAAGACATACTACTTTTTCATAAGAGACATTTTGCTCTTCAGAGCTTTTTTCTTCCTTTCAGCAAGGTCTCATCATACTTTAATCAGTAAAATCCTCAAGGTTTGTGGTACATAGTTTGGCAGCTTCCCTTATCCTGACTTAGAATTCTTCCCTGTTTATGTACCTTTGGTCTTTTCAGTGGGAATAAGGAAAATTACTGTGCTAATGTTGCAAATTTTACTGGAAGGAATTCCTTTCACATCTCTAGGATTTCCTTCCACTTAAATATCTTGAAATCTTAGAATCATTAAGGGAAGTTTTGAACTATATGACAAATACTTACACTACAGTATTAACATTCTAGTCCATTATTAAAATAAAATCATCCTGGTTAGGTTACCCAGCATTATCTGACATGAAATTCTTGTTAAAATTTGGAAAAAAAATGTATTCATAAAAATAAATGATATACAACCTCTACTCTTAGACATGCCCAGAAATGAGTGTACTTGTTATCATTTAACAATAGATGGAATTAGTAAAGGTGTTTTTTTATTTATTTAAGGACCATTAATAGGAAACATTAGGTATCAGCAATTGTAGAAGTGACAGCAAATTTGGTGCAATTCCAATGAGAGTTCTTACCAAGGGGCAGCACGAGCATACTGAATCCCTATATTGAGGCACAGAAAGCAAAAGGGTCATAAAAATGGGGACTTGGAAGAAGAACTGTGAGCGAACTGGAAAGGGACTATGCTGAATCACAGCACTACTTAGGGTTTGATGGCCTTTTTTATTTTTTGACATGCATCATTATGATATACCAGTTCTAGTATTTTAAGATTGGGATTTTTTTTAAATGTTTTAGTTTTCCAGTTAGTATCTGAACATGTTAACCAAAGGTAAATGTTTGAATGACAGGAAGTCAATCCATGTCAAAGCTAGTTATTTATCTGCTAAATAAGGATATATCAGGTTTTCTACTGCTTTCCATGTGGCCACTTTCCAGCAATAGTTGGTGGAGTCTTTCTCACACTTTAAATCTCTCTGACTCCAACTGCATCCTTCTGACTGATTCTTCTGTCTTCCTATTCTGCTTTTAAGAGGTCACCCAAATAATACAAGACACTCTGTCTACCTCAGATTAGCATTCAATTGAATGATCAGGATGAAGGAATAGTGTGGAAAGGGACATCTTAAGAAATTCTGCCTACAACAAAGGATATACCTACTATCATAGGGAAGAAACCAACATTTCATTGCTTGGCTAGCTCACTTGTTTACTTGCTGCTGTTATTTGCTTTTACACATTTGTGCATTTATAAATATTATACAATTTCAAGGCTGACTTCTTAAATTTTATCCCACCATACACAGAGAAAGGTTTTTATTTTCCAAAAGTTTGAATCACTGACCAAAATACCATCCTGGAATTCATTAGCCTTTGAGTTTTACATAATTTCTTATAACATAAAGTGCAGAAAGGTTGCTATTGAAATACCACTGCATTTTAGTCATGACAGACCCTTAAAAATTCCTAGAGATGCTCATTTTATAAAGAAATGGGGAAACAGAAATCTCAGTAATGGCAGGTGAAAGCGTACTGATCTCTTGATAATGAGAGAGGCAGCTGTTTCAATACAAATTTTGTAAAAGTATAATGTCCCCTTGTGCCCTGGAATCCTAATTAATTATGGTGAAGTATCAGAGCTTACCATTTATTTGTTGTTTTATTTTATCACCTAGGAAGAAAAGATCTTAAACAAGACATGATCTAAGTAAACTTTACACTAGAGATCTAACATATAGACCAAGCCACATTGTAAATTAGTTTTTCAGAAATTGGACAGACAGTCAGACAAATGGGATATATATATTTTTTTAATTCCAAAAATCTAGAGATATAAGTCATTGAAATATTCCCTCTTTTAAATACTTATGTTTAAAAATAGGTGTTTGACTTCTCTCAGACAGTTTAAACTAATTGATAGAGTATAACTTTTGGAGACAGATAAAACTGTGCCCAAATCTTGGCTTTACCACTTAATGGATATGTGAGTGTGAGAAATTTACCTAATTATTCTGTTTCACCTACTTCACCTGCAAATAGGGCCACTGTAACCTACTTTGAAGGCAGTTGTGAGCAATAAAGAATATACGCAGTTCCTACCTCAGTTCTTGGGCACATAATACATGCTAAAAATGGTAAGTTACCATGATTTTCCAACCATACACAGTCTATGAATTGGTTTCCCCTGATTATTAGGAGACAATTGTTGCAAGTAATACTAAAATAATCTTGATCATGCACAAGCCCTTCAGTACACTCTCCTTCTCCACCTGTTCCTCCTCCTCCTCTTCTTCTTCATTCCCTCTCTGTCTCCCTCCTCTCTCTTTCCCTCTCTCTCTTCTTCTTCCTTCCCTTCTTTCTTAAACTTTTTTTCACTCCTTTTTTCATCTACTTATTTCAATAGTTGTTGAGAAGCAGGGGTAAAATGGGTATTGCATAATGTTGTAAAGGCAAAGGAGAAAATCATGAGTGTCAGATACAATACAGAGATCAGGAAGAATGAGAGTAGAGAAGAAAACTCTGCAGACCTCCCAGGAGGAAAGGTCATTGATGATTTTCATGAGTGCATTTACATTCCAGTGGGGATATTAGTCAGAAGAATGACTAATTTTCTAGTTCCATGGGGATATAAGGCAGGATAAGTGGACTCTTATGTAGAGACACAGACACACAAAATACTATTAAAGCCTGAAACCAACTTTAATACAGTCACATAGTCCTCCTAAGACATATTTCAAAACAAAGAAATGTCCTTGCTAAACAAGTGAGTTAAGAGTTTCACAAAACTTCAGGAAAGGTCTTTAGAAAAACTAGAGTAGGAGCAACACTTAAATGAGAGGGTCCAAGAAGGTGTAATAGCTCCGCTAACCCTGGCTTAGATTGTGTTCTGTTGCCTAAAGCTGTTTCAGTGGGCTTCATCAGCTGACTTACTTGAAATGCTGCCCCCACTACCCCCAACCCTTATATACATTTATTGAACAAGCTGGGTAGAATCACTATCAGAAATGGCCAGGCAATGATGGACTGGGCAGCCTTATTATAAATGGTTGACTAAAATCATGATTTTTAGTGGCCCATTTTTCCAAGCACATTGAGGTAGTCAGACATTCAAGAACTGAAGCATCCCAGGCAAAAATAACTTGCTATCCTTTTTAAAACACATACCTAAAGCTAGTCACATAGATCTATTGCAAATATAGCTTTATTGCCTAAATTAACACTGCTGTCTCATAGTGAAGATGGATCATCCTATCTTAGATTTTAGAACCATAGTTTTAATGCTAAGGAACAGTCTAATATCCAAACAATTTTATTAAAAATGACTTTCTAATGGCAGGAATGAAATAGTGTCTGGATGCAGATTGTCCCAAGGACCCCCTGAGAGAATTAATGGCTAAATGGAGGATTTCAGTTCTGAATACCATATATTTTAATATCATGATTATGGACCTCATCTTTGTAACCTGGCTATACAGTCATACTTAATGAACAAAGCTGTGAAGTCAGACCTTACCTATCTTCTATTTTTTCCAAAAGCAATTCAGAAGTTTTTTCAGAACATCATAGTTTGCAAATCCTGCTTTAAATTCCTTGTAAAGTAGGGACTATTTACAAAACAAATTCCATTGATCAGGATACTATTGAAATAATTTTAAAAAATGTATAGTTATCTATAAATCTATATATTCACCAAAAGGTAACAAAATGCCTCATTTCTTTTGAGCAACATTTTAATATGGTCAATGCTAAAATAACTGCTAAAATTTGATTTAAGCGAATAGGGCCATTTTGACTTAACTAAACCATGTTTTGGTTTCAAATATAAGCAAAGAAGATGGCATACAGTGGATTTTTTTTTTTAATGCATGGACAATGGGGAGTAAAGTTTCAGCATGTGAGATCAGACATTTCTCAAGGGAAAGACTTTCTTGACCACAAGGCATGTAGCAATCCATGGCCTGAGCAAAACAGGCCTGCAGATCTTTGGTGCACAGCAGTCTGCATGACCTAGGCAGCTAAATGTTTAACTTATTGTCTTTCTAAGCCACTAAAGATAAAAAGGGTAAATTGACCTTAAAATGAAACTTTAGGCAAGCAGGCAGGAAATGAGAAGCTCTTAGTCTCACAAAAAGAGCAAAATTTAATCATTCTAGTGTTATTCTAATCCTTCCTACACCACTCCCCAGGTCAGAATGAGCTATTCCTGCATCTATGCTCCCCCCACCCTTAGGAATGCCTTTGTCTTAAACCCTTATAAAAGGCTTTCTGTCCTTTTTGCATGGCTCGGTCATTGTTCCTGTGAATGCAATGCCTGCCCAGCCTGAGAGAGCTGTTATGATCTCTCCATGACTTCTCACCCTGTAAGTAAGCCCTGAATAAAAGTTCATGTATCAGAAAATGCTCATTGTCTTCTTTGGCCTCTGGACTGGCATGGCCCTCATGGGCTGTGACAATTGGCAGAGCCAGCCTGGAGAATTAAATAGCTGCCAGCCAGAGGCTAAGGAGATCCTGGGCACTGATGACATGAACTTGGGGAGGGAAAAGGAGAAGGCCCGGGGTGGGATACTGGGCAGCCCTGCAATATCTATGTGGGAAGGGCTGCCCACCCTCCCAGTGGAATGGATGTCTATGTGGGTAGGGGTGGCAACCCTCCTAGATGAGTGGAATCTGCTGATGGAGTATGGAAATGTTTATAATTCTCTGGCTAGACAAATAGCCATCTTGTATAAGGCCACAGGACCACTGGAGATTCAGAAAGAATAAAAGGGCCACCAGATTGCACTGCTACTGAGGAAGCTTTAGCAGCTAAGGTGGCCATAAGCCACCTCAGAGGTAAATTAAAGCTAGAAAAAGATATGAGGTTAGCACAAGTGGAATTGAAAGATGCTCTGGATAAATGTTTAGAAATATTGGCATACCAGCACCCTAGAGTAAGAGGGCATAAGCTGCCCAAAGGGCAAAAGTTAGGCATATCCTGGCTTTCCCTGACTGGGACCATAAAGTGTGGGACCCTGTTGACTCCTCATCAAAAGATGATGAGCCCGTCTGACTGGGAAATTGATACTAAGGAAAGTAGGCGTACTCAACCTCTGTTCTAACAAAGAGTTAAAGCAGAGGAAGTTCAGCACCCTGATCCCCCATGGAGGGAGAAAGATGGGGCAGTGGCAGCAGCTCCAGATCAGAGGGTGCTTATTTCATCCTGGGAGTTTTCCCCAGCAGAATTAAGAGATATTAGTAACCAATATTGGCAAAAAAAACTAGAGAACCATTAGCAAACTGGTTGCTCCTGTTTCATTTTATCTTAAACCTTGCTAATGTTCTTTATAATATTTTTAGATTCTTTCCAGCCAACCTGTGTTAGGCTTCACATGGGGAAAGCAACAATGGACATTTGCTATGCTTCCACAAGGATACCTTCAAATGTGGAAACCTCCAGAAGAGCCTGACTACTACTCTATCAAGTTCTTGAGTATTGTCTGGTTAGGTAAAACTAAGGCTATTCCTTCAGCTGTTGTTGAAATGCAAAGTTACCCCATATTGCTTACTTCTGAACAGTTGATGGCTTTTCTTGGTTTGTTAAGTTACTGAGAAGTATTTATACTCTAGTAGGAATTTTAAAACCTTTGTATACCTTAATTAGAAAAGGAAATGTGTGGAAATGGGATTTTCCACAGCAGGCTGTGTTTCAAAAGACTAAGTGAACTATTATGCAAGCAAAGACTTTAAGGGAGGTGGACCCCAATATACCCTGTGCTTTGGATGTGGTCAGTGCCAATATTGGCATTGGGTGAGGTATGTGGCAAAGGCAACAAGCTAAATGTGTACCTGTTAGATTCTGGTCCCAACTATGGAAGGGCACAGAACTCAGATATAGCCCTTTAAAAGAGCAATTATGCACAGTTTGTAATCGTCTGTTGCAAGTGTTGAAGGTGTAAGTGCCCAGTAACCTTACAGAAGACAATACCCACATAGATATGCAGATATGGGACACTATAAATAAGCCCCATTTGGGGAGTGCTCAGGTGAGCACACCAAGAAAATAGAAAGTCTACCTCCTACGATGTGGCATCTTTGACAATGGCTCTTTAAAAACAGAGATGTATGAAATTTTAGGACTGACCTCCTATGTGAAAAAGCAGCATGCCCTGCTTCCTGTTGATCCTCCCGAGGTGGCTCCTCCCATGCCCACCATTGATGGACAAGAAAATACACCTGATTCTGCATGGATTGGCACATGGGCAATCTGCTACCTGGACAGCCGTGACTGTCCAGCCCAGTACTGACACCACCTTGTGGGAAGACATCTGGACTGCCTGCCACAAGTATAGGGTAACTGTTTATCATGTCTCTGCCCACAACACCAATTCATTACCAGGTAACATAGAAACAGATGCCCTAGTGAAATTCCACAGCCTAACACCAACTACACATGAAGTGGCTGAATGGCTGTGCTGGAAGACTGGGCACAAAGGACACCAAATTCCTGTCACCTGGTGGCAAGTAAAGTATATTGGCGCCTTTCCTCTGTCCAAAGGGACAAAATATGCCTTTACCATCGAGGATATGGCTGAACACTTAAAGGATGATAGAAACAATGGACTTGAGGACTGTATCAGCATGAACTTCAGATAAAGGGGCTGGCTGCCTTCAAGCCACAATATGGTAATGATAATAACTCTCTCTTGCTTGTGCCACAAACTCTAGAAATTGGGGAAAATAAGGTCAGCTGGATCTGGTTCTGGCCTATACAGCAGATGCTGGTTGAGAATCCTAAGCCCATGGATATTAGAATTACATAAAAAACTAACTGTAGTTCTGACACTGAGGGGCTCCCTGCAGGGGGAGAAAACATGATATTTAAACCCCCCTCACCTGGAACTCTTTTATCTACCATGAAGTCTCAGTTTATATATATTGTTAAATCACTCACCTGTCCAATTTAATGCTTACATGTGTTGTTAATTCTTGTTAAAAAAATGTGTTACTATTTCAATAATGCAATGACTAAAATCTTTTTTGTATTTAGCCTTCCAACAAGTGTAATGTTATTGGTAATAATATGTTGTGAAATGCTTAACAATTTCCAAAATTATTTTGATAACTTGAATATAGAGGGTATGAGGGATTCTTTATTATTATTGAAGGAAAAGGAAGTCACTTTTTCCTAAATGACTGGTTGTATCAGAATAAAAAATAGAGGATATGGAACAAAACCTGAATGAATGTAAAAAGTTGCAGAAAGTTGGTAGAAAGGGAGATTTATTTCTGTGATCAAGGTTATGAAAAGGGTAAAAAACTAGATATAGAGTAAAGCAGAATACCTGGTAGTGTTATCCTTTATCTATTTTAGCCCAGGCAGTACTTGAGCTAAATGGTAAAACTCATTAACCTGGCCATAGCACCACTTGCTAATAGGTTTATTATCTCTCTGTACCAGTGTAGTAGTACTATGTTTATTGCATTGTTGTGAATTACAGATGTAAAGTCTGTCCTATGGTCAGTGCAAACTGTTGTGCAGGGGTAGATTGTAGCAACCCATGACCTGAGAAAAACAGGCCTGCAGATATTTGGTGCACAGCAGTCTGCATGACCTAGGCAGCTAAATGTTTAACCTATTGTCTTTCTAAGCCAGTAAAGAGAAAAAGGGTAAATTGGCCTTAAAATATAACTTTATGCAAGCAGGCAGGAAGTGAGAGGCTCTTAGTCTCACAAAAAAGAGCAAAATGTAATCCTTCAAGTGTTATTCTAGTCCTTCCTGCACCACTCCCCAGGCCAGAATGACCTATTTCTGCATCTATGTTCCCCACCCTTAGGAATGCCTTTGTCTTAAACCCTTATAGAAGGCTTTCTGTCCTTTTTGCATTGCTCGGTCATCTTTCCTGTGAATGCGATGCCTGCCTGGCCTGAGAGACCCGTTACTATCTCTCCACGACTTCTCACCCTGTAAATAATCCCTGAATAAAAGTTCATGTATTAGAAAATGCTCGTTGTCTTCTTTGGCCTCTGGACAGGCACGGCCCTCATGGGCTGTGACAAGGCATGTGTTAAATTTTGGAACTGAACAATTAAATATTCTGGATGTTAAAAACAGCAAAACCTTCATTAACATGGAATTCTTTGAATTTATATGAAATGGTAACTAACCAGGATTCTTGCTGTCCTGTGAATTTCCTATTAAGTCTTTGTTTTTCCTGAAAATGAGGAACAAAGCAGCAGAATAGAATACATTAACATGGAAGTCATCTACATAAGTGAAGGAGATAATATGTGTGAGAAAGAATTAGAGGATCCCTGATTTTAGGCCTTCTATGAGCTTTGTACTTTTAGTAAGTTATTCAATCATTGTGATTCTCAGTTTCCTCAACTGGAAACTGAAAATTATTCATACCCTTCTTCATTCATAAATCATTTTGTAAGATGAAATGAGCTAACAATTTGTGAAGCTTCTTTGTAAGCTATGATTTTCTAAATAATAGATGCTATCATTATGGAAATCAATGTGTGTCTTAATCATAATTTAATTAAATGCAATCCTATAACAGAGCAGAATATCCATTGTACTTATATTTGTGTTGGACCATGAGAAAGTCATAGAAAGATCTATACTTTCATAATTCATCTGAAAATCTAGAATTATTAGCAATCCATTAAAATAGAATATAAATCCATAGACCAGCTGAGAATTCTGAAATAAAAGGATATGTTCACCTTCAAAACTTTATGATTCTAATAATAGTTGGAGAATGTTTCCTTTTCCTGTAATGCAGGTAAAGCTATGTGGAAGTTTTAACTCAGCTTATTAAGTATCTACTAAGATAAATATTTCCCCCCTAACTCCTTTGTTTATTCTTGTAATTTGCTATATTAGAGATTAAATGATGGCTGTATATTGGAATAGAGAAGGCAAGAAAATAATCCAAGAAGAGACTGTCTCAAAATCTTATTAATGTATCTTGCGATACACTGAATTATGTACCCCCCAGGGCAGAGGTGATGACACATGTTCTTGATCTTAATCTATTTTTACAGTGTGAATCAACTGTAAATAAGACCTTTTAAGTATGTATTTTCAGTTAAGCTGTGGCCTAATTAAATGAATTTGGACCTAAATCCTATTACTGGTGAGTTTATGAAGAAAAAGCCACATGGAGCAGAAGTTGTAAGTTGATAGAATCTGGAAGAGAAAGGAAAAGACACCTCCATGTGCATTGCTATGTGACAGAAAAACTAAGGACTCAACGATTGCTGCCAACCTGTCCCAGAATGCCTCAGTTTTCAAGGCCAAAGAACCACCTTGGAAATGCCTCAATTTGGGACTTTTCCTAGTCCCAAAACCATGAGCCAATAAATTCATATTCTTTAAACTTACCCATTATATGGTGTTTGTCTTAGCAGCCTGGAAACAAAAACAACATTGAACAAATTCAAGCTTCTTCCATTTTAATATTTTCTCTAGAACAGGAAGATAATTGTGCTTGTCTGATGCTGTGTGACTCGAGTCCCTTTGGTTCACAAAAGGTATTTCTCTACAAATAAGAATGTTCACTATATAAATATATGAAATCACAGTATGCCATGTGTGCCAGTTTGAATGTATTATGTCCCCCAGAAAAAGCCATATTCTTTGATGCAATCTTGTGGGGCAGACATAATAGTGGGGATTAAGTTGGAAAGTTTGGATTAGGTTGTCTGCATGGAGATGCACCCCACCCAACTGTAGATGATAACTGACAGGATATTTCCATGGAGGCATGGCCCCACCCATTCAGGGTGGGCCTTGATCAGTGGAGCCATATAGATGAGCTGACTCAAAGAGAAGAAACTCAGTGCAGCTGTGAGTGACATTCTGAAGAGGAGCAAGCTTGCTAGAGAGGAACGTCCTGGGAGAAAGCCATTTTGAAACCAGAACTTTGGAGCAGACGCCAGCCACGTGTCTTCCCAGCTAACAGATGTTTTCCGGACGCCATTGGCCATCCTCCAGTGAAGGTACCCGATTACTGATATATTACCTTGGACACTTTACAGCCTTAACACTGTAACTGTTTAGCCAAATAAACCCCCCTTTTATAAAAGCCAATCCATATCTGGTGTTTTGCATTCTGCAGCATTAGCAAACTAGAACACCATGATACTTGTAAACTTCTTCCTTTTTCTTTCCATTTTTTTTCTTTTGTAAACGTGTTTGCATGTACTGTCTTTACAACTATGTTAAAATCATAGTTCAGCTTAACACAAAGGTATCTATTTAACATGACTAAGCCACTTGGCAGACAAATAGTATGGAACAAATTTTATACAATTGCTCAACTTCCTAGGTTGCCAAATAGTTCATATGCATTTAGTGAAAATTGATCTAAACCACATTTAAATGATTGGCTCTAAATTAGCCATCAAATCACAGAACAGGAATTTAGGAGTGGTTGACTATTTCTTATACAGAGGAGACCAACACGTATACTGTGTTGCTAAACCACAGAACATCTGTAAGTAGAATACTGCATGCAATTACAATCTTTGGAACACAAGAAAGGGACAGAGGGTAGTAGGAGAAATTTAAATGATCACAGAATAGGAGATGTTGCCATCTGAGAAGCAAACTCAAACTAGGGCCTTCTAGTGAAGTGTTATTCCCTAGATTCTTGTTTTATAGAACCAAGGGCTATCTATGTCCAAAGTACAAAATAAGTATATTTAAGATGGAGAAAAACAGAAACTATTTTCTACAGGAAGTTCTGTGGTTTAATATGGATAACATGAATGCTGGAATCAGACAAATTGGATTCCAGTCTTTGCTTCAGTAACTGTCCCCAAGATGACCACTAACAAGTTATTATGTCTCTGAATCTGTTTCTTCATCCAGAAAATGAGAATTCTTATAACAAATTGTTTCGCAAATTAAGATAATATATTTTCTGTTCCAGACATTTAATGGGCATTCACTAAATATTCTTTCACCTCTTTACACATAAAAATAAACAAAAAGAAATTACTACTCAAAAATAGGGCATATGATAAAGACATAAATAAATTAAAAGCATAATTGAGTGTGATATATAAACACTGGGTTTTTATGGAGAAACCAGGGATATTAAGAAAAATTCCAAGCCTTCTGAGGTAAATATTTAAGAAGATATTTTAGAGGAAATTGTGACCAAAATGTCATGAAAAAAGACTTTCTTCTCTACAGTTTGTCCCAAATAAACAAATTTTTTATAAGCCAGTGAATGAAAGTTTCAAAACTGTCAGAGGTAGATATTGGTCCAAAGAGATTTCCACAAGTCCCTTTATTTTCTACTTAAGCTAACATAATAATTAGATATTACACACATTGATTTGTCAGTCCTCTAATGATGAGGTTTCTCTACAATATATTTAACTGTTTCAAATATCCAAGCAGAGAATAAAAACAGTCCTTTTTCTTAGGCAGATCACCCTAAAAGAGGTTTGTTCATGGACAGTGACTCCGAGAATGACCTGCTCCCCGCTTTTTTCCCTTGACATAAACTACCTCCTTCTTTTTCTACTTAAAGTGACTGTCAGTGAATATATCCAATTATAACTTCTCATCCATTAGGGCACTAAGCCAAGGGCTTCCTACAACTACAGAGATGTTCACAAATTGTCATACAAGTAAAAATCCTCATGCTGTAATGAAAGCTATAAAGACTAAGGAAAACCCCATGCTTATTTACAGTTCTTACTTAGAAGTAAACTATATCTTGGGAATATCTTTCTGTACCATGACATCCCACTAATAATATTTCCAAATTCATATTCCTCAGATGAAGAATTCATTCTTCTGTGGCAAACAGCCAAGAAAGCGACCTGATTCTGCAGGATTTTCCAGGGGTCTCTGGCACAAAAGAGAAGCCAGTCATTCTCTTTTGGCTTCTGTTGTTTCACTGTGTTTAATCATGCATGATTCTGACCCAGTTTGCTGTTTGTTCTTAGATAACACAGGGTTAGTTTGCTCTCTTACAGAGCAAATTAAGCCTGAGTGTTCCATTCAAAAGTGGTTGTGGTGAACAAAAACATAGTGTCTTATGATGTTATTAATAACATAAGACACGGCAGCGCTTCTGTCTCTCTTTTACTTATCCCCCAACCTCTTCCTTTTTTTCTTTTTTTTTTTAACTTTTAAACTTTCCCCTTCCCCCTTTTCACCATTTCCTCTCGGAGGCGCTTTCTTCCTGCAGGAGCAGAGAGGGTGTTCCCCCGCCCTTACCTCCACCTCCTTTCCCTGGCCGCCGCCGCCCTATGGCAAGAGGGAGTCCCTACCCCAACGGGGCACAAGCGGCGGCGATTGGAGCAGTGGGACCGGCGGTGGCGGCCTCAGGTCCAGGATCACCATGGAACTAATTCGCTGAGTAACCTACCCACCCCGGCCATTTTCCCTCTGGAGCCCCAGCGCCCGCGTCCCCCCGCCCACTTCCCCCTCTTCTCCCTATTCAGTAGGCCGGGTCCTCTTTCCGCGCGTCCCCCAACGTGCGCAGAGGAAAATGATGTGGTAACGGGCCGCCTAAGACTCTACATCGCCACTGTGAGGCCTACAGCTCTGCCAGGGAGGTGGAGGCGGAGGAAGAGGAGAAGTTTACATCGAGCTGGGTGGCGGGCGGATTCAAAGGATATCATGAGTTTCCAGGATCTTTGGAAAACCGGAGATTGTCTTCCATACTGGAAAAGGCAATCTCTAGGGAAGCCCAGATGTGGAAGGTGAATGAGCCCAAAACACCTAAAAATCAGAATGTTGCTGCATCCCAGAGAGATGAAGTAATTCAGTGGCTGGCCAAAGTCAAGTACCAATTCAACCTTTACCCAGAAACATTTGCCCTGGCAAGCAGTCTTTTGGACAAATTTTTAGCTATTGTAAAGACTCACCCAAAATACTTGAGTTGTATTGCAATCAGCTGTTCTCTCCTAGCTGTCTAGACTGTTGAGGGTGAGAGAATTCCAGTACTGAAGGTGTTGGCAAGAGACAGTTTCTGTGTATGTTCTTCCCCTGAAATTCTCAGAATGGAGAGAATTATTCTGGTTAAATTGGGATCTTAACAAGCTATACCATTGGATTTTCTTCACATTTTCCATGCCATTGCAGTGTGAACTAGGCCTCAGTTACTCTTCAGTTTGCCCAAACTGAGCCCATCCCAACATTTGACAGTCCTTACCAAAGAACTACTTAAGTGTATGGCCTGCAACCAACTTCTACAATTCAAAGGATCCATGCTTGTTCTAGCCATGGTTAGTTTGGAAATGGTGAAACTCATTCCTGATTTGCTTTCTCTTACAATTGAACTGCTTCAAAAAGCGCAGATGAGTAGCTCCCAGTTGGTCCACTGTCGGGAGTTTGTGGCACATCACCTTTCTACTCTGCAGTCTTCTCTGCCTCTAAATTTCATTTATGTCTACTGTCCCCTCAAGCACACCCTGGTGACCTGTGACAAAGGATTGTTATGATTACATCCCTTCTCTGTCCCAGAACCAGATTTCTCCAAGGACAAAAGCAAACCGCAAGTGCCAGTCAGAAGCACAGCAACGTTCTGCCATCATCTCCCAGCTGCCAGTGGGTGCAAACATACCTCTGCTAAATGCAAAATAGAGGAAATGGAAGCAGATGACTTCTATGATGAAATCAAATGGCTCTATAATGAAGATGTATACTTCAGAAAATGTGGGTTCTGTGTGTGGCACTGACTGATCAAAGCAAGAGGGACATGGTTCCCCTTGCCTACCTCTGCAACCTGTTTCTATCATGTAGTTTCAACAAGTGTTACCTTCAAGTGCAAACTAAGGTAGTCTTCTCTGGCAATGGAAACATGTAAAACCAGGAAAGAGGCTATAAAAGGGTAAGAACCTTAACATGCTAAATTGAAGTGAGCCAGGAAAAAAAAACCAAAACTCTTGTTTATTTGTGCAGCTAATTATAATTCAGCATTATTTAAGCACTTAAAGACCAAAGAAAGTATAAAATTTTCAAAAGACCCAGAAACTAAAAAAAGAAATAGAAAAAAAGGCAAAAATTTATTTGTAGTATTTGTTGGTTCCACTGTTTTCTCCACTAACATGTTAATTATCCCCATAAATTCACATTTAATGTTTAAAAAATTTCCAAAATGTATAGCTAGCAACCTTGTCCCCCACATCCTGATTTAATTTTCCTCTTGCTTTTGCTTCTTCCTTCATTGAATACTTAATGAATTTTATGCATGTTGATCTGTACCCTGGCCTCCACTGAATAGGAAACCCCAAAATGATTTTTTTAGCAATTCAGTGAATGAATTATTTCAGTGTGACAGCTATGTTTAATCCATGATTGAAATTCAAATTGGTCTGAAAAGGGTACTTCAAAATTGTCCCATATGAATCAGAGGTGGTAAAATGGAAAAAGGATCCAAGTTACATTGCTTTTTCTTGTTTGTCTCATTTTGATCTCTAGAGTTTAGAGACAAAATTACTGTTGTCATTTTTGTTTACTTTAAGGTGAAACTTAGTGGCATGTAATTAGGACACTTAGATTTGTTGAAAACATTTTTGACATTTGTATAAAAGAATTTGTGATAATGTTAATATATACCCAGCTGCTCACCAAAGAAACAACAACTAATATTAAATTTTGTAACTCATCAGAATTTTCACTCATTTACATTCAGTGGGAGACTGTCTAGATGTTGGGGCAGTTCTATGATTTGAGTCTGTAACATGTAATACCTGAATTCAGTACTCAACTTTTATGTTGAGCTAAGCTATTAAGATTTTCTTGATAAAAGCCTCTCACTCCACCCCCCCATCCCCAAATTTCTCTTGATGACTTCTGAATCCTGAGATCCCTGTGCAATCCAAAGAAGGTATTACAGTGAGAACTGTGTATTCTGGTAAGCAATAAAAGGTTGTTCTTAAAAATAATAACAATAATAATAATCCTCATTCTCTGTCTTCCCACCTATAACATTAGATGAGAAATTTTTTTGCCTGTTATGTTAAGTAAACAAAAAGTAATATACAGAATTGAATCTATAGCATGATTACACTCCTATAAAATCCTATGAAAATATAACCAAATACATTGATTTGAGAGCTAGGCTATGTGGGTTTTCAACTTTTTCTTCAAAACATAATCCATATATAATTTAAAAAAATAAGTTAAACATTCATTTAAGAGGAAATCTGTATATCAATTTCAATAATTCAGAAACATTTTGGATACTGTGTCATCTGATATGTCCAGAAGTGTCTGTGTAGGCAGTAATCCACCCCTATTTGTAATTTGATAGTAATATGGAAATGCCCTTCTGCCTCAAATTAGCTTCTCCACAAACCTTCATACAATGCCTGAATACCTGCAATTAGGACATTAATTCTCTGCACCAGAGACATTTCCCTTTGTAAAAATGAAAGTGTGTGAGAGGCAGGGCAAGATGGTGTAATGGTGAGGAGCAGAATTTCATCTCTCCCCTAGAGCAGCTGGCAATTACCCAAGAACTATATGAAACAGTGCTTTCGAGGTCTCCAGTAACCAGTCACACATTAGACGCAAGTTTGGAATTGGAGGAAAAGCTGAGATCGCAGCGAACATTGTAAGTTCCCCAGACCAGCGGTCTGGTGCCCCTCCCCAACCAGACCTCACAGACTGTCTTGCTGCCAGCTCCCTGAAAGGGGGAAAAAAAACCAAAAAACAGCAATCTGCTAAGGGCAAGAAGGGAGGCTCAACCCAGCCTCAACTGCAGAATTAATTAACAAATTAATTAACTAATTTTTGGAGCTGGGGTGCTAAAGAAGGGCTGGGCTCTGAGAAGTGGGGGCACGTAAAAGCGAGCACCCATTCCCAGACTCCAAAAAAGCCATTTTTTCTCCTACATTTTGTCCCTTCTGGCTTCTCACTGATCCCTTATCTTTTTGCATTTCAATAGCCCCAGCAGGGTTGGAACTGAAGCTGTTGGAGAGTAATTATCAGACAATAGCCCAAAGCATATCTTTAAATGCTCTGTTCTGACACTGACAAAATTTCCAGGCTGGGGAAAGACTTTTAAAAGAGACTTTTTTTTTCTTTTTCTTGTTTTTCTTTTCAACTTTTTTTTTTTTTAATCTAACAGTGATATATGTGGTTATTTTCTATCAGAAAGCCCAGGTTGAGGGACTATGCTGGGCTTGGGGGGAGACAGAGTACCCACAGTGTCTTTGAGTTCCATATTCACTGCTGAAGGTTTCTATCCCCATCTTTAATTGGCAACTCAGGCTGACAAAGGAATCTAGCTGGAGATGCCTCAAAGAGGAGATGGGAGAAGGGAATAGTGCCCCTGAGACACAACTGGAGTTCTGAGGATTGGGAGAGTGGAGGGAGGTCCAGTTCAACTGGCAGTCCTTCTTTTGGGAACTCAGACCCCAGGGGCTGGAATTCAGATCCTGGCTTCAGTCAGCCATGCCCCCAACAGGATCAGAGTCACCAGGAGAACTAAAGTCTACATACCTCTCTACACTGGTTGGGGAGCTGCAGGCTGTCCAGCGCCACCTGCTGGACAGGAGAGGAAAAGCACCAATTCTAAAGGCCTCATAGGAGAGTCTCACTCTCAGGAAAACTCCATACCCTCCCAATGAGACCTGGGCATCACTAGACTGGGAAAATCTGAGTAGGGTTGACCATATCTGAGGAGACCCACTCACAAAAAGGTTACACAGAGGCAAAGGAAGAAACAGAAAAAACAAGAGGGGAAAAATTCTGATCAACTAAATAGAACCTAGGTTAGAGGTCTAGAATAAGTTGAACTGAATAACAGAGGCCAGAGAACAAAGCCAACCAACAAGAAAACCACTAGGTAAAAGATAGAAAACAAGCTCCAAAATAAACTAATCAAGAAAATCCAATGCCTAGACAACTTAAGATTACAAGCCATACTAGGAAACATGAAAACATGGACCAGCCAAAAGAACAAACTAATAGCTCAGCTGAGATACAGGATTGGAGGCAAATAATGCTAAATAAATTAGATGAAATGAAGGAAGACATAGCAAAAGACTTGAAGGATATAAAGAAGATACTGGATGACCATAAAGAAGAATTCATAAACATAAAAAAACAAATGGCAGAACTCATGAGAATGAAGGCCACAATGGAAGAGATGAAAAACACAATGGAGGGACACAACAGTAGATTTGAACAGGCAGAAGAAAGGATCAGTGATCTGGAAGACAGGTCATTGGAATTCATACACACAAAAGAACAGATGGTGAAAAAAACGGAAAAATATGAGCAGGGTCTTAGGGAGCTGAGTGACAGCATGAAACGCACAAATATACGTGTTATGGGTATCCCAGAAGGAGAAGAGAGGGGAAAAAGGGCAGAAAGAGTAATAGAAGACATATTCACTGAAAATTTCCCAACTCTTATAAAAGACAGAAAATTAGAGATTCAAGAAGTACAACATACCCCAAATAGAATAGATCCCATTAGACCTACTCCAAGACACTTACTGGTCAGATTGTCCAATGTCAGAGACAAAGAGAGGATTCTGAAAGCAGCAAGAGAAAAGTGATCCATCACATATAAGGGAAAGTCAATAAGACTATGCACAGATTTCTCTGCAGAAACCATGGAGGCAAGAAGACAGTGGCATGATATATTTAAGATACTGAAAGAGAAAAACTGCCAACCAAGAATTCTATATCCAGCAAAACTTTCCTTCAAAAATGAGGGAGAGATTGAAACATTTTCAGGCAAAGAGACACTGAGAGAGATTGTGAATAAGAGACCAGCACCACAAAAAATACTAAAGGGAGTGCTACAGGCTGATAGGAAAAGACAGGAGAGAGAGAGTTGGAGAAGAGTGCAGAAATGAAGATTATCAGGAAAGGTAAAAGGAGAGGAAAAAATAAGATATGACATATAAATTCCAAAAAACAAAATGGTAGTAGAAAGTACTTCCCTTGGAGTAATAACACTAAATGAAAATGGATTAAACTCCCCAATAAAAAAACACAGACTGGCAGAATCGATTAAAAAACAGGAACCATTTATGTTGTCTACAAGAAAGTCACTTTAGACACAAGGACAAAAATAGACTGAAAGTGAAAGGTTGGAAAAAGATATTTCATGCAAACAAGAACCAGGAAAAAGCAGGAGTAGCTATATTAATATCAGACAAGTTAAACTTCAAAAGTAAAACAATTAAAAGAGACAAAGAGGGACACCGTATATTAATAAAAGGGTCAATTCACCAAGAAAGCATAACAATCATAAATATTTATACACCAAGCCAGAATGCCGCCAAAATTCATGAGGCAAAGACTGCAATCACTGAAAGGAGAAATAGATACCTCTACAATAATAGTTGGAGACTTCAATACACCACTCTCATCAATGGATAGAACATCTAAACAGAGGATCACTAAAGAAACAGAGATGTTGAATTGTATGATAAATGAACTACACTTGGCAGACATCTATAGAACACTACATCCAACAACAGCAGGGTACACTTTTTTCTCAAGTGCTCATGGAACATTCTCTAGGATAGACCACATATTGTGTCACAAAGGAAGTCTCAACAAATTTAAAAATATTGATATTATACACAACACTTTCTCAGACCACAATGGAATGAAGTTGGAAATAAATAAAAGGCAGAAGATTGAAAAATTCACAAACATATGGAGGCTAAACAACACCCTCTTAGAAAACCAGTGGGTAAAGGAAGAAATTACATGAGAAATTAGTAAATACCTCGAGGCAAATGACAATGAAAACACAACTTATCAAAACTTATGGGATGCAGCAAAGGCGGTGCTGAGAGGGTAATTTATTGCCCTAAATGCCTATATTAAAAGAGAAGAGAGAGCAAAAATTGAAGACTTAACTGCTCACCTGGAGGAATTAGAGTAAGAACAGCAAACTAACCCCAAAGGAAGCAGAAGGGAAGAAATAACAAAGATTAGAGCAGAAATAAATGCAATTGACAACAGGAAAATGATGGAATCAACAAAACCAGAAGATGGTTCTTTGAGAAAATCAGTCTAATCAATGGACCACTGGCTAGGCTTACAAAAAAAAAGAGAGAGCAGATGCAAATAAATGCAATCAGAAATGGGAAAGGAAATATAACTACCGACCCTGCAAAAATTAAGAAGATAATCAGAAAATACTATGAGCAACTGTATGCTAATAAACTAGACAACTTAGATGAAATGGACAACTTCCTAGAAAAGTATAAACAACCAACATTAACTCAAGAAGAAACAGATGACCTCAACAAACCAATCGCAAGTAAAGAGACTGAGTCTGTCATCAAAAAGCTCCCAAAAAGGAAAAGCCCAGGACCAGATGGTTTCACATCTACCAAGCATTCAAGAAAGAATTAGTACCAATTCTGCTCAAACTCTTCAAAAAAATTGAAGAAGAGGGAAAGCTACCTAACTCTTTCTATGAAGCCAACATCATCCTAATACCAAAACCAGACAAAGATACTACAAAAAAAGAAAATTATAGACCAATTTCTTTAATGAATATAGATGCAAAAATCCTCAACAAAATACTCACAAAACGAATCCAGCAGCACATTAAAAGAATTATACACCACGACAAGGTGGGATTTATTCCAGGTATGCAAGGCTGGTTCAACACAAGAAAATCAATTAATGTAATACACCACATCAATAAATCAAAGCAGAAGAACCACATGATCATCTCGATTGATGCAGAAAAGGCATTTGTCAAAATTCAACATCCTTTCCTGATGAAAACACTTCAAAGGTTAGGAATAAAAGAGGACATTTTCAATATAATAAAGGCAATATATGAAAAACTCACAACTAACATCACACTCAATCGGGAGGGACTGAAAGCTTTTCCTCTAAGATCAGGAACAAGACAGGGATGCCCACTATCACCATTGTTATTCAACATTGTGCTGGAAGTTCTAGCTAGAGCAATTAGGCAAGAAAAAGAAATAAAAGGCATCCAAATTGGCAAGGAAGAACTAAAACTTTCACTATTGGCAGATGACATGATTCTGTATGTAGGAAATCCAGAAAAATCTACAGCAAAGCTACTAGAACTAGTTGATGAATACAGCAAAGTAGCAGGCTACAAGATTAACATGCAAAAATCTGTAGTGTTCCTATACACAAGTAATGTGCAACAAGAGGAGGAAATCAAGAAAAAAATCACATTTACAATAGCAACCAAAAGAATCAAGTATTTAGGAATAAACTTAACGAAGGACACATAAGACCTTTACATAGAAAAGTTTAAGAAACTGCTAAAAGAAATTGAACAAGACCTAAAAAAATGGAAAAACATACCATGTTCATGGATTGGAAGACTAAATATAGTTAAGATGGCAATTTCTCCTAAACTGATTTACAGGTTCAATGCAATACCAGTTCAAATCCCAACAACTTACTTTACAGAAATAGAAAAACCAATAACTAAATTTATTTGGAAGGGTAAGGTGCCCTGAATAGCCAAAAATATCTTGAGAAAGAGGAATGAAGTTGGAGGTTTCACACTACCTGACTTTGAAGCATATTACAAAGCTACAGTGCTCAAAACAGCATGGTACTGGCATAAGGACAGATATACTGATCAATGGAATCGAATTCAGTGTTCAGAAGTAGACCCTCGCATCTACGGACAACTGATCTTTGATAAGGCAGTGAAGCCGAAGCAACTGGGAAAGAGCAGCCTGTTCAATAAATGGTGTTTGGAGAACTGGATATCCATTTCCAAAAGAATGAAAGAGGATGTCCATCTCACACCTTATACCAAAATTAACTCAAAGTGGATCAAAGACCTAAACATTAGCACCAAGACCATAAAACTCTTACAAGAAAATGTAGGGCAATGTCGTAAAGATCTTGTGATAGCAGGTAGTTCCTTAGACCTTACACCCAAGGCATGAGCAACCAAAGAACAAATAGACAAATGGGATCTCCTCAAAGTTAAACATTTTTGTACATCAAAGGACTTTGCCGGAAAAGTAAAAAGGCAACCTACACAATGGGAGGTGATATTTGGAAAACACATATCAGATAAGGGTTTAATATCCTGAATATATAAAGGAATCCTGCATCTCAATAACAGAAAGGCAAACAATCCAATTAAAAAATGTGCAAAGGACATGAACAGACAGTTTTCTGAAGAGGAAATACAAACAGTTCAAAAACATATGAAAAAAATGCTCAACTTCACTGGCTATTAAAGGAATGCAAATCTAAACCACAATGAGATATCATCTCACACCTACCAGAATGGCCATTATCCAAAAAAACAGAAAATGATGAGTGCTGGAGAGGATGTGGAGAAAGAGTCACACTTATTCATTGTTTGTGGGAATGTAGGATGGTGCAACCACTCTGGAAGACAGTGTGGAGGTTCCTCAGGAAGCTAAATATAGATTTGCCATATGACCCAGCTATTCCTTTGCTAGGTATATACTCAGAGGAACTGAAACTTAAGACACAAACAGACATTTGTAAACCAATGTTTATTGCAGCATTATTCACAATTGCCAAGAAATGGAAACAGCCCAAATGTCCATCAAAGGATGAGTGGATAAACAAACTGTGGTATATACACATGATGGAATATTATGCAGCTGTAAGACAGAATAAAGAGATGGATCATGTAATAATGTGGATGAACCTTGAGGACATGTTGAGTGAAGTTAGCCAGAAACAAAAGGACAGTTTCTGTATGGTTTCACTAATATGAACACACATTAATGAACAAACTTTGGGAGTTAAAAGCTGACAACACAGGTGACCAGGTGATAGAAAGAGGGCAGAGACCAGCCATTTGATGCTGAAGGACTACAGAATGTTCAGGATTGATTGCATAGATCCAGAAATAGATAGCATAATACTGTGTCATGGTAGCACAGTATTGTAAGTACACTGAACAAAGATGTCTGTGAGTAAAGCTGAAAGAGGCGGGATAGGAGAATGTATGACACCAGATGTAAAGATAGATGATAAAGACTGGGACTGTATAACATGGCAAAAACTGAAGTGGCCAATGACTGTTACTAAATATACAAATGTAAAAATGTTTTTGCATGTGGGAAAGCAAATGTATGTCAACCATGTAGAGAGTTGAAAAGGGAATGGTATTCAGGAAAAAATATAATCAAAGCAAACTGGAGTCTATGGTCAACAGTAACATTGTAATATACCTTCATTAAATGTAACAAAGGCAATATGCCAATGCTAAATGTATATGAGGGGGATATAGGGGACGAATATGGGATTCTTGGTAGTGGTGTTATTTACTGTCCTTACTAGTATATCGTATTGTATGACATGTTATTTTTCTTTTTATCATTTTTTTTCTTATTCCTAAAAAAATTTTTTTTTCTTGTAGTAATCAATATGTTCAAGTGCTGCTTGTGGTGATAAATGTGCAACTTTATGATGATACCGTGAACAACTGATTGTACACTGTGGATAAATGTATGCTATGTGAATATAACTCTATAAAATTGTAAGAAAATTTATATATAGGAGTAAAAGTGTTAGAGAAAACATGGTGAGAGGGATGATGCCTCACCAATATGGACTAACTACAATGTGTAAACTGAGAATTGAATCTTAGAACATAGCCTAACATGGACATAATAATTGTAATACTCCCTAGATTATAAGCTCTTACAGCAGTTAACTCTATCCCTGAATTGTAATTCCTATCTCTAAACTTTGAGATGCTGATCCCATAGCATATAACCGGATTGATCTCTGGAACAATGCATATCTCTGAGACACCTGAAACTCAGAGCTAGAGCTCGGCAGATATGAATGTCAGTATTAGTGCATACAGCCACTGTCAAAAAAAAAAAAAAAGCTGGAAAAGAGCTCAGACTTCAATTAGTGACATTAATGAAGCAGGTCTGGTTAAGACCAGGGCAAGCCAAGCCAAAGGGTAAACGTTGAAACTGATTGTGTTTTAAAACTTCAACTTCCGTGTGAGACCAAGGGAAGAGATATCTATTTGGTACAGGATCTAAATTTTCTAAAAGGTACAACTCTGCAGTCGATTTGTTCAAACACCATAATTGCATGGAACTTTGAATAGGAAGTGAGATACGGTAGGTTAGTATAGGCTGGAGTGAAATAGTCACACATCCCAGAGTAATTTGAGCAGATAATAAAAAATATATTTACAGCTTCCCCCTCCCCAGCCCCAAGGATCTGGGGGAAGGTGTGGATGTGTTGGACATCCTCACCTGGACTGGTGTTGATGTTGTCACAAACATTGGGACTGGCAATTTGATGTGCTGAGCCCTCGATCATGGGACTTGCCCTTATGAAGCTCGTTACCACAAAGGAGAGTCTAAACTTGCACGTAGTTGTGCCTAAGAGTCTCCCCCTGAGTACCTCTTTGTTGCTCAGATGTGGCCCTCTCTCTCCCTAACTGAGCCATCTCCACAGGTGAACTCGCTGCCCTCCCCTCTACGTGGGAACTGACTCCCAGGGTTGTAAATCTCCCTGGCAATGCAGAATATGACTCCCAGGGATGAATGTGGACCCAGCTTAGTGGGACTGACAGTATCTTCTTGAACAAAAGGGGATGCAAAATGAGACAAAATAGTTTCAGTGCCTGAGAGATTTCAAATGGATTCAAGAGGTCACTCTGGTGGACATTCTTATGCACTATATAGATAACACATCTTAGGTTTTAATGTATTGGAATAGCTAGAAGTAAATACCTGAAACTACCAAACTCCAACCCAGCAGTCTGGACTCCTGAAGACAATTATATAATAATGTATATTACAAAGGGTGACAGTGTGATTGTGAAGACCTTGTGGATCACACTCCCTTTATCTAGTGTATGGATTAGTAGAAAAATGGGGATAAAAACTAAAGGACAAATGAAGTAGGATGGGGGGATGATTTTGGTGTTCTTTTTTCACTTTTATTTTTTATTGTTGTTCTGGTTCTTTCTGATGTAAGGAAAATGTTCAGAGATAGATTTTGGTGATGAACACATATCTATGTTATCATTCTGTGGACAGTGGATTGTGTACCATGGATGATTGTATGGTGTGTGAATCTATTTCAATAAAACTGAATTTAATTAAAAAAATGAAAGTGTGCATACTTTGAGTGCAGTAAAACATTAAATCCATATCTTTTTAAAGATCTATTGTTTAAACCTTAAAAAACAAAAGACCAGGTATAAATAAGAGACAATTTTATTAAGGTTTTTGTTTGTAGGGAACCAAACCAGTTTTAGGATCATTTAGGCAAGAACATCCTTCACTGAAATACTATTGGGTAGCTCACAATATCAACAGGAAGACTGAAAATCCAGGGTTGGGAAATGGGCAAGAAAAGGGGAGCAAGGGGACAGTGTAGAAAATACTTTGTTGGTGAGTGAAAAAAGCAGTGGTTGGTAATAACACCAAATTTAAAATTCAGGTGGGCCCAAAGTCTTGTCACAAACTTATTCCCTAGTTAAAAGGAAGGTTGGAGAAAGGGGTGTCTTTTGTTTTGCATTTCTGTAGTGGGAGTTGGATTCTCTTTTCCACCAAAATTCACAAGGCAAGAAATTCACCACACACAGAAGCTCAAATGACAAGCAATCAAAAGTAATGACAAATGTTCACAGCAAATATGATGATGACAGAGATTAGCATAGTAATAATGTAAGCAGGTGTTTTATACAGGAGTGTACAATATATGCACAGGCCTGATATGTGAAATCAAAATAAATGGAGGCAACTTATAATCTACTTTCTGTGTTTATGAATAAAAATAATGGAAGTAATAAATGAAATGATATAAAGGGAAAATTGGAGTCAAGACTGATAAACTTAGGGTGAGTTCCATCTGTAGATGTTTACTCAAGTGTAATCTGATATGAACTGTGTTTGTAGATTATCCTTGTTGCAGAGAGAAAAGGTTAGGTCTAGGAAACAAGATGTGAAGAGGGATATCCAAGTCAGGCAATTATCAATGTTTTTTTTTTTCTATCTACATTTCAAGAGGCACAAATTAAATAAGCTGAAAACTTCTGATCCCCAGTGGTTCCTCCTAATCATTCCTGCTTTATTGCTCCCACCACTTGGTATGCCAATCTAAAAATGTCGATTCCCAGCCCTCTAAGATTACGAAGCTAATGAAGTTGCATTCACAGGAATCTAAATTCCCAGCATGTATAGCTACTGAATAAAATACTACCTACTCAATATATATATGTTCCTAAAAGATGGGCTATTTTGAAAAATTCAAATCCCATTTTCTTCTTGACTTGTTTTAGAATTTTGGTTAAAATTCATTCTCATATTGGAAGAATCATCAATGAACTGTTAATATTAATAATTTGGCTATAATTGTAATGCAATGCCTTTTATAAATTCATCTCACTGATGAAAAAGAGCTTTGCAGGCAATCCTTATGTGGTTACTCCCTAACTTGTATGTTTTATAAACTCTCATTTTAGAAAGTTTGTTCACAAAGAGAGGAACTTCTACAATGTCAAAGAGTGTGACTTTTAGTACATTCTTACAGGGCATTTAGTCCATCACATTTACCTACTTATTATGTTAACTTTAATATGCAATGCCCAGTGCACTGAGGGAAGATATGTGCAGGAGGAGGTTAAAATATTTTGGTTAAATATTTCTATCCTCTATTTCAATCACAATTCCTTTAAATTTACCAGCTAAATATTTTACTCAATCAAAAACTATCAATATCAACCTTTTCTTGTTTTACATGGTTAAGGGCAATTGCACCTTCTGTAAAAAATCTATATTGGCATGCCTAGATTTGTCAGAATGCTTTATAGGAATGGTGTTTGAGACAATAAATTGAGATCCCTGCCCTACAAGCTCAGTTTATAGATAATATGAATTGTACTGGCCAGGAAGCTCAAAATATTTAAAGTCAAAGACCAAAAATTAAACAAAAAATCAGTAGTATTTAAAGCTTTTCAGAAAAGTCATCATATTCTCTGAACAATTTTTGTGATACATTAAAATATCTGTGGTGACCAGCATCTTTCCTTTAAATGTCAGTTTATCCTATTCTCAGTTTGGAAATGTTTTGAAATGGAGCTTTTCTCAGCTGTGGGTCTAGGGGAATGCAAGGTAAAGGCAGGAAGCATGGACATCACATTTCATAGAATGTGCTTTTTAGCTATAGCCAATTTGGCATTTAGACATTTTAGCCTTTGACCTATTCTGTGTATCACTGAACAATGACCTTATCATCCAGTAGCTGGGACATATTCTCGGCAGAGCATAATTCTGTAAGCTTGTAGTATAGATTTATTTCATGTGTACATCATTGGTGATATTAGTGTAGGTCAAATGTCCAACAAAGGTCACAGAGTTGTTTCATTGCTAATCCAGTTTCTTTTTTTTTTTTTATCATCATTTTATTGAGATATATTCATATACCACGCAGTCATACAAAACAAATTGTACTTTCAATTGTTTACAGTACCATTACATAGTTGTACATTCATCACCTAAATCAATCCCTGACACCTTCATTAGCACACACACAAAAATAACAAGAATAATAATTAGAGTGAAAAAGAGCAATTGAAGTAAAAAAGAACACTGGGTACCTTTGTCTGTTTGTTTCCTTCCCCTATTTTTCTACTCATCCATCCATAAACTAGACAAAGAGGAGTTTGGTCCTTATGGCATTCCCAATCCCATTGTCACCCCTCATAAGCTACATTTTTATACAACTGTCTTCGAGATTCATGGGTTCTGGGTTGTAGTTTAATAGTTTCAGGTATCCACCACCAGCTACCCCAATTCTTTAGAACATAAAAAAGGTTGTCTAAAGTGTGCATAAGAGTGCCCACCAGAGTGATCTCTCAGCTCGTTTTGGAATCTCTCTGCCACTGAAGCTTATTTCATTTCCTTTCACATCCCCCTTTTGGTCAAGAAGATGTTCTCCATCCCACGATGCCGGGTCTACATTCCTCCCCGGGAGTCATATTCCACGTTGCCAGGGAGATTCACTTCCCTGGGTGTCTGATCCCACGTAGGGGGGAGGGCAGTGATTTCACCTTTCAAGTTGGCTTAGCCAGAGAGAGAGGGCCACATCTGAGCAACCAAGAGGCATTCAGGAGGAGACTCTTAGGCACAAATACAGGGAGGCCTAGCCTCTCCTTTTCAGCAACCATCTTCCCAAGGGTAAAACTTATGGTAGAGGGCTCAACCCATCAAACCACCAGTCCCCTATGTCTGTGGTCATGTTAGCAACCATGGAGGTGGGGTAGGCGAATACACCTGCATTCTCCACAGACTCCTCAAGGGGACACTACATCTTTTTTTTTTTTCCTTGTTTGTCTTTTTTCTTTCTTTTTTTTTTTTAACTTTCCCTTCTTTTTTAAATCAACTGTATGAAAAAAAAAGTTAAAAAGAAAACAAACATACAATAAAAGAACATTTCAAAGAGACCATAACAAGGGAGTAAGAAAAAGACAACTAACCTAAGATAACTGCTTAACTTCCAACATGTTCCTACTTTACCTCAAGAAAGTTACATAATATAGCAACATTTCAGTGAACTTGTTCCTACTACATCCATCAGAAATTAACAGACCATAGTCATTTCTGGGCATCCCCAGAACGTTAAATAGCTTATCTGTTCTTCTTGGATTATTGTTCCCCCTTCCTTAATTGCTCTCTACTGCTAGTTCCCCTACATTCTACATTATAAACCATTTGTTTTACATTTTTCAAAGTTCACATTAGTGGTAGCATATAATATTTCTCTTTTTGTGCCTGGCTTATTTCGCTCAGCATTATGTCTTCAAGGTTCATCCATGTTGTCATATGTTTCACGAGATCGTTCCTTCTTACTGCCGCGTAGTATTCCATCGTGTGTATATACCACATTTTATTTATCCACTCATCTGTTGAAGGACATTTGGGTTGTTTCCATCTCTTGGCAAATGTGAATAATGCTGCTATGAACATTGGCGTGCAGATATCTGTTCGTGTCACTGCTTTCCGATCTTCCGGGTATATACCGAGAAGTACAATCGCTGGATCGAATGGTAGCTCTATATCTAGTTTTCTAAGGAACTGCCAGACTGACTTCCAGAGTGGCTGAACCATTATACAGTCCCACCAACAATGAATAAGAGTTCCAATTTCTCCACATCCCCTCCAGCATTTGTAGTTTCCTATTTGTTTAATGGCAGCCATTCTAACCGGTGTTAGATGGTATCTCATTGTGGTCTTAATTTGCATCTCTCTAATAGCTAGTGAAGCTGAACATTTTTTCATGTGTTTCTTGGCCATTTGTATTTCCTCTTCAGAGAACTGTCTTTTCATATCTTTTGCCCATTTTATAATTGGGCTGTCTGTACTATTGTCATTGAGTTGTAGGATTTCTTTGTATATGCAAGATATCAGTCTTTTGTCAGATACATGGTTTCCAAAAATTTTTTCCCATTGAGTTGGCTGCCTCTTTACCTTTTTGAGAAATTCCTTTGAGGTGCAGAAACTTCTAAGCTTGAGGAGTTCCCATTTATCTATTTTCTCTTTTGTTGCTTGTGCTTTGGGTGTAAAGTCTAGGAAGTGGCCTCCTAATACAAGGTCTTGAAGATGTTTTCCTACATTATCTTCTAGGAGTTTTATGGTACTTTCTTTTATATTGAGATCTTTGGTCCATTTTGAGTTAATTTTTGTGTAGGGGGTGAGGTAGGGGTCCTCTTTCATTCTTTTGGATATGGATATCCAACTCTCCCAGCCCCATTTGTTGAAAAGACCATTATGGCTCAGTTCGGTGACTTTGGGGGCCTTATCAAAGATCAGTCGGCCATAGATCTGAGGGTCTATCTCTGAATTCTCAATTCGATTCCATTGATCTATATGTCTATCTTTGTGCCAGTACCATGCTGTTTTGGCAACTGTGGCTTTATAATAAGGTTCAAAGTCAGGGAGTGTAAGTCCTCCCACTTTGTTTTTCTTTTTTAGAGTGTCTTTAGCTATTCGAGGCATCTTCCCTTTCCAAATAAATTTGATAACTAGCTTTTCCAAGTCTGCAAAGTAGGTTGTTGGAATTTTGATTGGGATTGCATTGAATCTGTAGATGAGTTTGGGTAGAATTGACATCTTAATGACATTTAGCCTTCCTATCCATGAACATGGAATATTTTTCCATCTTTTAAGGTCCCCTTCTATTTCTTTTAGTAGAGTTATGTAGTTTTCTTTGTATAGGTCTTTTACATCTTTGGTTAAGTTTATTCCTAGGTACTTGATTTTTTTAGTTGCTATTGAAAATGGTATCTTTTTCTTGAGTGTCTCTTCAGTTTGTTCATTTCTAGCATATAGAAACATTACTGACTTATGTGCTTTAATCTTGTATCCCGCTACTTTGCTAAATTTGTTTATTAGCTCTAGTAGGTGTATCGTTGATTTCTCAGGGTTTTCTAGATAAAAGATCATATCATCTGCAAACAATGACAGTTTTACTTCTTCTTTTCCAATTTGGATGCCTTTTATTTCTTTGTCTTGCCAGATTGCCCTGGCTAGCACTTCCAGCACAATGTTGAATAACAGTGGTGACAGCGGGCATCCTTGTCTTGTTCCTGATCTTAGAGGGAAGGCTTTCAGTCTCTCACCATTGAGTACCATGCTGGCTGTGGGTTTTTCATATATGCTCTTTATCATGTTGAGGAAGTTTCCTTCAATTCCTACCTTTTGAAGTGTTTTTATCAAAAAGGGATGTTGGATTTTGTCAATTGGTTTTTCAGCATCTATTGAGATGATCAATTGATTTTTCCCTTTTGACTTGTTAATGTGTTGTAATACATTGATTGTTTTTCTTATGTTGAACCATCCTTGCATGCCTGGAATGAACCCCACTTGGTCATGGTGTATGATTTTTTTAATGTGTCTTTGGATTCGATTTGCAAGTATTTTGTTGAGGATTTTTGCATCTATATTCATTAGGGAGATTGACCGGTAGTTTTCCTTTTTTGTAGCATCTTTGCCTGGTTTTGGTATTAGATTGATGTTAGCTTCATAAAATGAGTTAGGTAGTGTTCCATTTTTTTCAATGTTTTGAAAGAGTTTGAGTAAGATTGGTGTCAGTTCTTTCTGGAAAGTTTGGTAGAATTCCCCTGTGAAGCCATCTGGCCCTGGGCATTTATTTGTGGGAAGATTTTTGATGACTGATTGGATCTCTTTGCTTGTGATGGGTTGGTTGAGGTCTTCTATTTCTTCTCTGGTCAGTCTAGGTTGTTCATATGTTTCCAGGAAATTGTCCATTTCTTCTACATTATCCAGTTTGTTGCCATAAAGTTGTTCATAATATCCTCTTATAATTTTTTTAATTTCTTCAGGATCTGCAGTTATGTCACCTTTTTCATTCATTATTTTGTTTATATGGGTCTTCTCTCTTTTTGATTTTGTCAGTCTAGCTAGGGGCTTGTCAATCTTGTTGATCTTCTCAAAGAACCAACTTTTGGTGATATTTATCCTCTCTATTGTTTTTTTGTTCTCTATGTCATTTATTTCTGCTTTAATCCTTGTTATTTCTTTTCTTCTACTTGGTTTAGGACTGGTTTGCTGTTCATTTTCTAGCTTCTTCAGTTGATCCATTAGTTCTTTGATTTAGGCTCTTTCTTCCTTTTTAATATATGCGTTTAGTGCTATAAATTTTCCCCTTAGCACTGCTTTTGCTGCATCCCATAGGTTTTGATATGTTGTGTTCTCATTTTCATTCGTCTCTATATATTTAGCAATTTCTCTTGCTATTTCTTCTTTAACCCACTGATTGTTTAGGAGTGTGTTGTTTAACCTCCAGGTATTTGTGAATTTTCTAAGTCTCTGATGGTTACTGACTTCTAATTGTATTCCATTGTGGTCAGAGAATGTGCTTTGAATAATTTCAATCTTTTTAAATTTATTGAGGCTTGTTTTATGTCGCAGCATATGATCTATTCTGGAGAAAGTTCCGTGAGCACTAGAAAAGTATGTGTATCCTGGTGATTTGGGATGTAATGTCCTGTAGATGTCTGTTAAATCTAATTCATTTATCAGATTGTTTAGGTTTTCAATTTCCTTATTGGTCTTCTGTCTGGTTGATCTATCTATAGGAGAGAGTGATGTGTTGAAGTCTCCCACAATTATTGTGGAAACATCAATTGCTTCCCTTAGTTTTGCCAGTGTTTCTCTCATGTATTTTGTGGCAACTTGATTGGGTGCATAGACATTTACGATTGTTATTTCTTCTTGCTGAATTGCCCCTTTTATTAGTATGTAGTGGCCTTCTTTGTCTCTCAAAACATCCCTGCATTTGAAGTCTATTTTATCTGAGATTAATATTGCTACACCTGCTTTCTTTTGGCTGTAGCTTGCATGAAATATTTTTTTCCATCCTTTCACTTTCAGTTTTTTTGTGTCCCTGTGTCTAAGATGAGTCTCTTGTATGCAACATATTGATGGTTCATTTTTTTTGATCCATTCTGCGAATCTATATCTTTTAATTGGGGAGTTTAATCCATTTACATTCAACGTTAAAACCGTGAAGGCATTTCTTGAATCGGCCATCTTATCCTTTGGTTTATGTTTGCCATATTTTTCCCTCTCTCTATTAATATCCTTTATTGTACCCATACCGAATCTCTTTAGTACTGAACCTTTCTCCAAGTCTCTCTGTCCTTTCTTTGTTCCTCTGTCTGTAGGGCTCCCTTTAGTATCTCCAGTAGGGCAGGTCTCTTGATAGCAAATTCTCTCAGCATTTCTTTGTCTGTGAAAAATTTAAGCTCTCCCTCAAATTTGAAGGAGAGCTTTGCTGGATAAAGTATTCTTGGCTGGAAATTCCTCTCACTCAGAATTTTAAATATATCGTGCCACTGCCTTCTCTCGTCCATGGTGGCTGCTGAGTAGTCACTACTTAGTCTTATGCTGTTTCCTTTGTATGTGGTGAATTGCTTTTCTCTTGCTGCTTTCAGAACTTGCTCCTTCTCTTCTGTGTTTGACAGTGTGATCAGTATATGTCTCGGAGTGGGTTTTTTTGGATTTATTCTATTTGGAGTTCGCTGAGCATTTATGATTTGTGTATTTATGTTGTTTAGAAGATTTGGGAAGTTTTCCCCAACAATTTCTTTGAATACTCTTCCTAGACCTTTACCCTTTTCTTCCCCTTCTGGGACACCAATGAGTCTTATATTTGGACGTTTCATATGATCTATCATATCCCTGAGGTCCATTTCGAGTTTTTCAATTTTTTTCCCCATTCTTTCTTTTATGCTTTCATTTTCCATTCTGTCATCTTCCAGGTCACTGATTCGTTGTTCAACTTCCTCTAGTCTTGTACTATGAGTGTCCAGAATCTTTTTAATTTGGTGAACAGTTTCTTTAATTTCCATAAGATCATCCATTTTTTTATTTAGTCTTGCAATGTCTTCTTTATGCTCTTCTAGGGTCTTCTTGATTTCCTTCATATCCCGTACTAGGGTCTCATTGTTCATCTTTAGTTCTTTGAGTAGCTGCTCTAGGTGCTGTGTCTCTTCTGGTATTTTGATTTGGGTGCTTGGGCTTGGGTTATCCATATCATCTGGTTTTTTCATATGCTTTATAATTTTCTGTTGTTTTTGGCCTCATGGCCTTTGCTGAACTTGATAGGGTTCTTTTAGGGTTTGTAGACCTATTGAAGTCCTTATCTCTAATTTATCAGATCTACAGCTTTGTGGAGTACACTTTCTCTAACTAACCAGCAGGTGGCGTCCACGAGCCACCTGTTCTCCACAAGCCAGTTCTCCCCTGCTTAGCCTTTTTGGTGAGTGGGGGAGTGAGTCTTGTGGGGCCCAATTGGTGTCCCAAGCTTGCGTGTGTAGTTGGTGTTGCCTGCCCTGTATGTGGGGCGTGTTTCTGGGCAGTCGGGGAGGGGGGGGTGGCCCTAACAATCAAATCTCCCTGATGATCGTAGAGTTTTAAAGCTGCTGCAATAGTCTAATCCTTCAGTTCAGTCCTGCCACAGTTTGTCTCTGCCACTGACCCACAAGTCTTTGGTATTGGCGTATGGCTCCTGAGACTTGCAAGTGGGCCCCTCTTCCAGGCCGTGCACCCCGGGTCCTCTGTTGAGGGATGACTGTGCTATGTCACAGGTGAGTGCCGTCCCCCCAGGGCAGTTCTGGGCTGCTGGGCTGTGTAGGGAGGCTCCCAGTCTGCTCAAATGATGGCTGAATGGGGCTTTGTTAATTCACACTGCTCCACCTTCCCAGCTCTGGGACATTCAGCTGAGGTTGCAGGGAAGGCTAATGTCCACGCCCAGTTTTGTGGTGTGTGCCTGTTATTTGAAGCACTTCCGTCACACTGGGTTGTCTGGGGCAGCTCTGGGCTATGGGGCTGGCGATGGGCAGGAGTGTTTCCTGTCCACCAGGATGGTGGCTGTGAGTGGACACCCCCCTTTTCTTGGGAAGTTGTGTTGTTTAGTGAATTTTCTCAGCCACTGGATTATTGCCTTTTGTCTCAGAGCTCTCTTAGTTCTGCTCTTGACTTGACGTGCCCAAACTGCAATTCTTTGAAGCTTTCTGTATTGGGCTTGTTAGAGTAATTGTTTTAGAAAAAGAAAAAAGGATTTAAAAAAAAAATATGGCCCTCCTCAGAGATCTAATGGGTTATTGAAATGCTAAGAGACAAAGCAACCAGGGCCATTAAGGAGAGGTCCACAGGGCAGAGAGATCAGCTTTGCTTCGGGATTTGCATATGCGCCTCAAGGCCTGAGCTCCGCCCTTCCCCTTTCTGTGTTCACCAGAACTCCAAAAATCCTCTGCTTTTATTTTGGAGTTTTTCGTGTTGTTTTTTTTCTATGCCTGTGTCCTCTCTGCTGGGCTGGCTGCTCTCAGAGTCTCTGGTGTCTGGTCTCAGTCTATCTATGGTTGTAGTTTGAATCAGTAGAATGAGTTTCCGATAAGAGCAGCCACTGCATTTCTCCCTTCTCCTTCCCGGAGCTGACAGCCCCTCCTCCCCCAGGACTGAGCCTGGCACGGAGGGGCGCGGATCCCCTGGCCGCAAAAACTTACAGATTTCGCTGATCTCAGCAGTTCCACTTTTTCATGAGTGTTGTATGAAGTATGCCCAAAGACAGATTGGTCTGTGGTGTCCAGTCCACGCAGTTCCTGGCTTTTTACCTACTTTCCTGGAGGAGTAACTAAAACTTACAGCTCACCAGTCTGCCATCTTTGCTAATCCAGTTTCATGCTGAAACTGTTATAAATAATATCCAAAGGGAAAGATGGAGAATTAAATATTCTTCTTCCAGAAGGAGGATTTGTTCTTTTATTCCTATTGAATTAGAATTATCCATTCTTAAAGAAGATGAGAAATCTCATCTCAAGCTAACAAATTCTAGTTCATGCTAAATCGGGGCATTTTCCACCTGTCAAAATAATCTATTCATGTGTTCAGTCATGTAGGAACTTACACAATGAGAGACATATGATGTGGCATTATCTGGCTTAATCCTTCTTTTAAGCTGAATCATCCAGGAAGAATGCCTGCCCAGTCCCTTCTTAAAGCTCTCAAGAGACACATCATTTATTTCAGTGTTTTATCAATATTTCCACTTTTTCTAAAGATTATATTTCTCATTTTCACTTAAGTGAATCTATTATTTTTTGATAACACACATATTATTCTTCAATATTGTCTTCTTAAAAGCTTTTATTATACTGGGGATAGTAGTCAAATCAATTCTTAACCCTCTTTCCCATAAACTAAACATCCACAGCATCTTTAACATTCCTAAAAATAATTTCTCTTATTGCTCCAATTATTTCCATTATTCTCTGAAAAAATATCTCCATTTTCTTCACACCTTTTAAAATTGTAAACCCAAAGTGTTATATAAGGCATAGAGAAAATACAATGTCTAAAGCAAAGGATGGATATAGAGCATAGGTTACATGGAAAAGAAAGTGGTAGGTCTGGTCACCAGGAACATGAACTAGCCAAGCAATAAATTTAATGAAATTATGTCTTTTAAATAGCGTATAGTAATATTTTAATTAAATGATATATTAATTTACATTATGCCCTTCCCAACATCAGTGCCAACAAGATGTCTAACTTTCATGATAGCAGCAAAATTTAGGATTTTTAAGTTAAGATTACAGATTAACAAACATCCTATAATTGAAGAGCATCACAGCATCATCTTTGAGATGAAATGAAATGAACAAATCACTATGTCTTACTTGATGAGGCAATATATTGTACTATATTAAATCACAAATTTCCTATACTAATTCAGTGTCAGGCCACTGATGCTCTCTTCCTTCATGGTAACAAAGAGAAGAAAATGAGCATACTGATTTTCTTGTAGTTATTGACCAAGAAAAAGTAATATGTAACAGATCTGAGGTGCAAAGAGCATGTAAACTGACGACAATGTTGAGTAAATAAATAGCTAAGATGTATTAAGCCAACTCAAAATTTATTTTGAAAATCCACAGGTAAAATTAAAGTTCTGACATGATATTTACATCAAATCTGTAGAAAGACTAAAATTCCTCACAACATTATCTTGAAGAATTACAAAATAATGATAATAGCAGGTTTGCTTTATTCCTGATATAAGGGAAATAGCTTCAGATTTTCACAAATAAACCAACTTAGATTTCTTTTCTGGTGTGTGTGTGTGTGTATGTGTGTGTGTGTGTGTGTGTGTATTGCATATGTATGCTTTTACTGGGACTAGGAACAGCTTTAAATCAAGATTTTGGTATCAGAATCATGAAATCTTTGTGGAATAAAGTGGATCGCTTTCAATGATATGCAATAATTATATATGTATATATGTGTGTATTATAAAATCCACACAGGTGCAAGATATTTAAAAAATCCAAATTGGACAGTAGGGCATTAAATGAAAAATACAAATCCAAGTCTTCTACTTAATAAAGAAGAGTAAAGTATATGTTCTGAAAAACAAGGAAAACTCCCACTGCAAAACACATATGCATTGTCTAAAATATAATAAATGTTCATTTAAAAACATTGCTGATTTCTCAAGGAAGTAAGAGAAATACCCCAAAGCCACAAAAATTCAATAGGAGGATAAAAACAAACAAGTAAAGCATGGGCTGCTTAAACCAGATATCTAGAGTTTTAGGAATAAATGAGCAACCCCATTGAAAATGAGAAGTTGGATCTTAGGCTCATGCAAGGTGAAGCACAGTTGAACTGGAGGCCCCACTAAAATGCCCAGATTTTTGAGGGAGTTACATCTTGGTGAAATAGTTTAGTTTGTCTTTTGTTTTGTTTAACAAGAGGGTAAGATAATAATTATCTTAAAAGGGGAAGTAAAGGAATGAACATCCACTATTTGATAAAAATGCCAGAGAAGTGTTATCTTCAGGCAAGAGTCAGATTTACACTAAAGTAATGAGGCAGAAGGAATGCTTAGAAGGAATGTTGAAGATATAAGCATTGATATATGGAAATAGGATGAGAAGTCTGTGGATTGCATCTCAATGCCCCCTTTCATCAGGACATAGCTATGATTTTAAAATTAGCTGGGTAATATAAAGTACATAAGTTTAACAATAAAATGTTATTTTTGAAGTGATTTTTTGACTTCAAGTACTCCATTGAAAGGCAAATGACATGACATTATAAAGTAACAGTTAATACCAAATCAACTATATTTGAATTTGGGATGCCGCTTGAGTGTCATATTCTGATATTCTGCTCAGTGATTCCCTCCCTAGTTTTAGTAAATCAAGAGCAGACTGAGAAATTTGTAAGAGAAGTATAGGGAAGTGAGGTGTCATATTGATTATCCACATAAAAATAATTGAGTCAATTCTTTACCTTAATTTTAGTCACACGAGACTGATTATCCTATTTGTTGCCTTTTCCTAAGAGATGAAAACACACAGGAAAATCTATTTATTATTCTCTATAGAACTGTAATTTTTAATATAGAAGATATGGCTATGTTAAAAAATGCAATTCTAATTTGCCATTTTCTATGATATTTACAGGAGACATTTATTCTATTTATTATTTCTAGTTATAGTGACTATGATTTTGCCCAGCTTTCAATCTTAGAAATTCTTTTATCTAGTGATGAAATTCTTTTAGGGAAGATGAGCATTCATTTTCTCTTCAAAAGAAAAGCAACTGTGAGGATTTCTTTAAAATATTTAATAAGAACAATAGCTAAATGTCACTCAAATGCTACTACATAATCAAACATCAGAGAATGTAAATAAAAAGCAGCTTGAAAGATTGATTTTCATATACATGTATACACACACACTCACACACACACATTGAGGGTTGACTAGGAAGGAAGGTCACTGATGAAGCAGACTAAAAGGATCTTTATACTCTGAATCCTTTCCCACTCTAAAGATTTGGTTTTCAAATCTTTAACCATATTACTTATTACCGTATAATCTAAGTGCTTATTTTTAAATTAAATTCAGTTTCATTAGGATATATTTACATGCAATACAATCATGTATGGTGTACAATCAACTGTTCACAGTGCTATCATATAGTTATGCATTCATCACCCCAATACATCCTTGAACATTTTCCTCACAATACAAAGAGTCAGATTAAGAATAAAGAATAAAAGTAAAAAAGAACACTCAAATCACCCCTCATCCCATCCTATTTTTCATTTAGATTTTGTCCCCATTTTTCTACTCATCCATCCATGCAGTGGATAAAGAGAGTGTCCTAACTGCTTATTTAATAAGGAAAATAAAAGCAATTATTGGGACCCATTGTGATTAGTGCAAAAATCTAATTAAATATATAATTAGGATAAAAGATAACATAGAATAATATCAGCAAAAATGGCAGATTAAAGAATTCCAAAAATTCTGTTTTCCATAAAATCAATGAAAAAACTGACAAAAGTTATCAGAAACAGTTTTTTCAGTTACTGAGAAATTAACCAAACTCTTGCTGCAATCCAAGGGGAGTTTATTCAAGAAAAAAGACTTAATCACATTAGGAAACAGTGAGCTTTGTGGAATTTTAACTTGCTCTATTCTCATTCCCCCTCCGGTTCCATGATAGCTTTGGAAATCACCAGCCTGAAATTGCCATAAAAAATTAGCAGTTTTATGGTCACCATAAAGAGTAAAATGTGTATGGAGCTCCTTTAAAGTCTCACTGTCAAATAATTAGCATTATTTGAACTATCACATGTTTTACTGGAATATTCTACTTGCAAGACTTTCTTATTTTACCTTACTTGGAACTTGCCAAGGATGAAAAGCCATTACTCCAGGGAGATTTGTCAAAATAATTAAAGTAAGTTTATTAAATTCTTGATTGCCTGAGACAATGAATAAGATTTGGCAGAAATGACAGGCTAACTAAATTCTTAAAAAGAAAACTTGGGGACTGAGCTGTCCATATGAGGTTATTAAAAGCTCATATTCCTGGAAATCTAGAAGGCCATTCATATGCCTAGGAATCTTAATATCCCAGAACTGTATTCATGCTCAAAAACAGACCTGGGAAAGCCATGAAGTCACCTCAGTCTGACATTGAGAATTTGGGCATGCAGGAAGTTAAGGCTAAGCCAGATTTATCTACTTCCTGATTGAACATTAAATGTGTCCAACAAAATTCACAGAGTGCTCAGGCAAACACTGTGAGATTTATTAGTTCCAGGCTCTTAAGAAAATGTTGTCCAATCATTAGATGAATACAGAAGAAGAGACTTCATTCATCACAGGTAGCAAAGCATACAGTATTTAAATATTTTTTTTTAAGATAACTTAGTAAATAAACTAAACCAACAACTAATAGCAACAATAACAATGACTGGGGAGGGAAGAGGATGTGCTATCTGGAGTTGCAACATTGTATTACATAAAATGTCTAGCTTCAAAAAAATGAGTAATGCAAAGAATCAAGGAAATATGACACATACACATAAAATAGTGTGGTTAATAGAAACTGTCCCTAAGGAAGTCCAGACATTGGGATTATTAGAAAAACTTTGAATTAACTATTTTAAATATGTTCAAAGAACTAAAGAAAACCATGACTGAAAAATTAAAGGAACATTCAAAATTGGTGTCTGAAGATATAGAGAATATCATTAAAGATGTAGAAAATATAAAATAACAAATAAATAGAAACTCTTGAGTTGAAAAGGATTACAAAATAAAATTTATAAGAAAGGATAAACAGAAGATGAAGTAGAATTAAAAAGCAAAGAGCATGAAAATTTGTGAATTGATTGAGGTGATCCAATCTGAAGAACAAAATGAAAAAAGAATGAAGAAAAGTGAACCGAGTTACAGAAACTGTGGAGCAACAATATGTTTACCAACATATGCATGACAGTCTCAGATGAAGAGTAGAGAGAGAAAGGGGATCAATGAATATTTGACATAATGGGAGATGAATCTTACCAAATTTGATTAAAACCATCTATCTACACATCTAAGAAGTTCAATGAATTCTAAATAGTATAAACTCGGAGACACCTACACTAATACACACTGTAATGAAATTGTCAAAAGAAAACGACAAAGAATATTTAGAGCAGCAAAAAAGAAGTTACTCGTTAGGTACAAAGGAGCCTTAATAAGAATAATAGCTGATTTCTCATCAGAAATCAGGAAGGTCAGAAGGCAGTGCAAAGACATATTTAAAGTGCTAAAAGGAAAAAAAAAAACTGTTCACTAAGAGTTCTTTATCTGGCAAAACTATTGTTTCAGTTTGATAAAGCTGCCAAAATGCAATATTACAGAAATGGATTGGCTTTTAAAATGCAGGTTTATTAGTTCACAAATTTACAGTTCTAAGGCCATGAAAATGTCCCAATTAAGGCATCAACAAGACAATACCTTCTCTGAGGAAAGGCTGATGACATCTGGGGTTCCTCTGACACATGGGAAGGCACATGGCTGGAGTCTGCTGGGCCTCTCCTGGGTTTAGCTTCTGGTTTCTGTGGCTTTCTCCAAAATGTCTCTGGGCTCTGTCCTAGTTCTATGAGCTTTCTCCAAAATGCCATTGCCTTTTATCCTCTCATAGAGAACTCCAGAAAGGGATAAGCAGGGTGACATCTTGAATGGGTGGGGTGAAATCTCCATGGAAACAACCTAATCAAAAGGTCCCACCCACAATAGGCCAGCCCCTACAAGATTAGATTAAAAGAACATAGTCTTTTCTGGGAAACATAATAGATAGAAATCAGAATTCTCTACCCTCTGGTCCCAAAAAGGTCATGTTCTTTTCATATACAAAATACATTAATTCCATCACAATATCACAAAAGCCTTAAATCATTTCAGTAACAATATTAAGCACAAAGTTTCATCAAAATCGGTTACAGGCATGGTTTGTCCTAAGGCAAAATACCCCTTCAGCTGTGGACCTGTGATACTTAGAAGTTACCTGCTTCCAATATACAAAAGAGGGACAGTTTATAGGATAAGTTTTCCCATTGCCATAGGTAGAAATTGGAAGGAAAACAGAGGTCACTGGACCCAAACAGTTCTGGACATCTGCAGGGCGAACTGCATTAGATTTTGAAGTCTAAGAGTCATTTATAGAATGATGTTTTATTCTTGGGGCTTGAGAGAATGGCAGCTCCACCATTTCCAAGGGTTCATGCAGTGGTCCCACTCTCTCCAAACAATGGGATGATTGTTCCAACATATCCAAGCATTGGGAAGACTGCCTTGGTCTTAGTCCCACCTTCCTCAAGGATTTGAGTGGCACCTGGACTCTCTGCCATCTCCAAGGCACCTGCCCACTCCCTTCTGAACAGGGTGTAGTAGCCAGGCTCTCCCTAATCCCCAGGGAATGTACTCAACTCTCTTTGAACTCCAAAGCAAACTCATCCTCCTCACATGAACAGGTGGTTCTCCTTTCCTGGCCCATTTTCTTGGCTCCAGATCTTAGCTTCCACAGTTATGCCTTTGAATTAATTTTTCCTTCAATATTTCCCTTTTCTGTCCCTTTTAGTCTGGGTTAGCAGTGGTTCCATTCATACAGATCTTCCAAAAACATTTGTTGGCTTGGCATGCAGCCTACAGGGATCAAAGCCATCAGAGAATAGGTCTTCTCACAAATCCTTTCTGAATAACTCCTTCTCCAAGCCTGGCTTATCTTGATATGGTTGACTGGTTCCAAGTTTGGTTAAATCCTCACATGGAGCACTATCCTCTGGGATCTCACTTTCTGGTAGCCCGGAATCTTTCAAAGTACCATTTTCTGTTATTTATTTATTTTTTTTGCATGCAAATGTTCAATTCTCAGCTTATCCTTTTTCTCACACATTTTACTATAAGCAGCAAGGAAAAGCCAGGCTGCATTTTCCACATTTAATTTGGAGACCTCTTCAGCTAAGTATCTTAGCTCATCACTTTCAAATTCTCCCATCCATCTAACACCAGGACTCAATTTTGCCAAATTTTCTGCCACTTTAAAACAAGGATCACTTTCCTTCCATTTTGCAATGACACATTCATCATTTCTGTCTAAGGTCTCTTGGAAGTATCTTTAGAGTTCATATTTCTTCCAACAGTCCCTTTAAAGCCATCTAGGCCTTTGCTGTCAAGCTCTTCACAATTCTTCCAGCATTTTCCCCTTATCCATTTATAAAGCCATTCCAGCATTTTTGGTATTTGTAAATTGCAACACCCCACTCCTGTTACCAAAATCTGTTCTGGTTTGCTAAAACTGTCAAAATGCAATATAACAGAAGTGGATTGGCTTTTAAAATAGGTGTTTATTAGTTCATGAATTTATAGTTCTAAGATCATGAAAATGTCAGAATTAAGGCATTAGCAGGACAATAACTTCTCCAAAGAAAGGTTGATGGCATCTGGGGTTCCTCTGTCACATGGGAAGGCATATGGCTGGAGTCTGCTGGTTCTCTCCTGAGTTTAGATTCTAGTTTTTGGGGATTTCTCAAAAACGGCTCTGGACATCTGTCCTAGCTTCTGAGAGCTGTCTCCAAAATGTCTTGCCTTCTATCCTTTCATAGAGAACTCCAGCAAGGGGATTAAGACCTACCTTGAATGGGTGGAGTGACATCTCCATGGAAACAACCTAATCAAAAGGTCCCACCCAAAATAGGTCTGCCCCCACAAGCTTGGATTAAAAGAGCATAGTCTTTTATGGGATACATAACAGAGCCAAACCAATACAATTATCCTTTAAAAATAAGGAGAAATTAAGGTATCCCATATAAAGAAATTCTGAAGAAACTTTTCCCTCAAAGGCCTTATAAAAATGCTAAATGGTTTCAGAATGAAATGAAAGGACACTAGATTGTAACCCAAATCCTCATGGAGAAATAAGGAACATTACTAAAGATATCTAACCAAGTAAATATAAGCCAGTATTTATGTATTTTGTTTATAACTCTGCTTTTTCCCTAAATGATTTAAAAGGTAATTACATAAGACAATAGTTATGAATCTAGGCTTACAGAATACAATGTATAAGGATGTAAAAGAAGGTCATTTGTGATAATAGCAACATAAAGAGGTGAGGTTGGAGTCACAGGAGGGCAAAGATTTTGTACTATTGAAATCATGTTGGTATTAATCTGAACTATATACTTATAAATTAGGATTTCCATTGCATTTATCAGAGCAAACAGTAAGTAAATAATACAAAAATAAAATATATAATAAGAAAGTGATGAGGGAATTACATTTGTGGTAAACATATTTATTTAACACAAAAAAGGCATATAGATCTTGACATAATGGATAAGTAAAATCAAACATGATCCCAACTACACGCTGTGTACAAAGGACTCATTTTAGATTTAAAGAGAGAAAAAGGATGGAGAACGATAATCCAAACAAATAGTAACCAAAGGAGAGCTGGAAAATTTATAACAATTAACTTTAATAAAAAAAAAATTCTATGAGGGGCAAAGGTGGCATTCTAGAATGGCCAAAAGGCCAATCAATGAAGAAGATTGAATAATTATAAACATACCTGCACCTAAAAACAGAGCACCAAATGAATGAGGCAAAAACTGACATTATTGAAGGCAACAATAATATTTGAAGACTTTAATAACATGCTTTCAACAATGGATTGAGAAATGGAGAGAACAGCAAGGAAATGGAAGACTTGAAGAAAGTGTAAACAAATTAGTCCTAAAAGACATCTATTGAACCCTCCACCCTAAAAAGGATACACATTCTTTTCAAGTGCACATGGAAAAGTCTCCATGATAGACTAAATGTTAGGCCACAAAACAAGTCTCAATAAATTTGAAAGGAAAATAATTATACTATTTATGTTTGACAAACACAATGGAATAAAATTAGAAATCAAAAAAGAAGAAAATGTGAAACATATACTAATATGTTGAAATGAAATGACAAACTCTTTAAAAGCTAACAGATCCAAGAAAAAAAGCACAAGGGAAATCAGAAAACACTTTGAAATTAATGAAAATGAAGACACAACAAACAAAAACATGTGGGATGCAGGTAAAGCAGTATTTAGAGGGAAATTTATACCTATATATTTCTACATTAAAAAGAATAAAGACCTAAAATCGATAATGTCACATTTCACCTAAGGACCAAGAAAAATAAAAGTAAACCCAAAGCAAGAAATAAATAATATTATAATGATTTGAGTGGAGATAAACAAAGTAGAGACTTTTAAAAATTGAGAGAATGAGTGAAACCAAAGTTAGGTCTTTTGAAAAATAGAAAAATTAACAAAATTTGCTAGATTGATATAGAAAAAAGAGAGACTCAAATTAGTAAAAAAAAAAAAAAAAAAAAAAGACTGAGAGAAGGGGCATAGCTACTGACCATATAGAAATTAAAAGGATTTAAGGGAATAATATGATTAATTGTTTGCCAAAAAATTAGATAACCTAGATGAAAGGAACAATTTCCTAGAAACACACATATTATCAAAACTTGTTCAAGAAGTAGAATTTCTGAATAGGCCTATAACAAGTAAAGAAGTTGAATGAGCAATTAAAGCCTCCCAACACAGAAAAATCCAAGAAGAGATGATATGGTGGATTGAATTGTGTACCCCCAGTTTGGACATGTTCTTGGTCTTTGTCCACATTCTCATTGGTGTGAACCCATTGTAAATAAGATCTCTTTAAGATGCTACTTCAGTTAAAGCATGGCTCAACTAGATCAGTGTGGGCTTTATTCCAGATTGCTGGGGTCCTTTATAAGTAGAGTGAAAGTCAGATGTAGGGAGAAGCAAGGGGAGAAGCCAGAAGCTAGAAGCCAATGGAACCTGAAACAGGAGGAAAAATATGCTGCCATGTGCATTGCCATGTTAAGAAAGACCGGGGAATCCCAAAGATAGCTGTCCAGCCAGAAGATAACAGTGGAAGGAAGCATGCTTTCTAGCCTCTGAAATCATGAGCCAATAAACTCCTGCTCTAAAGCCAACCCATTGTGTAATATTTGTTTTAGCACCTTGGGAATGGAAAAAGATGGCTTCACTGGTGAATTCTGCCAAACATTCAAGGAAGAATTAGCACTGATTTTTCTCAAACTCTTCCATAAAATAGAAGAGGAGGGAAGGAAAACTTCCTAACTCATTCTATGTGGACATCATTATGATGATACCAAAGTCAGACAAAGACATCACAAAAAAATGAAACTATGGGTAAATTTCCCTCATGAATATAGGTAAAAATCCTCAACAAATTCTTGAAAACTGAATCCAGCACCGTATAAAAAGGATTAAAACACCATAAACTAGTGTGATTTATTCCAGGATTCCAACAGGTTGGCTTAATATAAGAAAATCAATTAATATTTTACATCACATTAAAAAATGAAGGATAAAAACCACACTGATCATATCAATAGTTATAAAAAAATTTTGATAAAATAAAAAATGATTTCTTGATAAAAATGCTCAACAAACTAAGAATAGAAAGGAAATTCCTCAACCTGATAAAAGGCATCTATAAAAAAACCCATAGCTAAAATCATACTTCAGATGATGAAAGACTAAAAGCTTCACCCCTAAGATCATAAACAAGACAAGGATGCCCTCTTTTACCACTGTTATTCAACATTGTATTGGATAATATAGCCAGGTTAATTAGACAATAAAAATTAAATAAAAGGCATCCAAATTTGTAAGGAAGAAGTAAAATTATTTCTAATCACAGTTGACATTATCTTATTATAGAACACAAAAAATTCAGAAAAAGTATTAGAGATAATAAAGAAATTTAGCAAAGTTGCAGAACACGGGGTGAACATACAAAAATCACTTGTAATCCTGTACTCTAGCAATGAGCAACCCCATAATGAATTCAGAAAGCAATTGCAATGACAATAATATAAAAAAGAATGAAATATTAGGAAAATATTTAACCAAGGAATGGTCAGATTTGTGCACTGAAAACTACAAAACTTTGCAATTCCAATCCAGGTATTATAAGGGCAAGAGATTTGCAACATATGTCCACAAAAACAAGTATATAAATGTTCATGACAGCATTATTCCTAAAATCTAAAATGTGGAAATATCTCAAATTACCATCAACTGATGAATGGATAAGCAATGTCAAATAATCATTCTGTGGAATATTATTCAACCACAAAAATGAATGAACTACCCTTCTTACATGAAACAACATGTATAAACCTCAAAAATATTATACTAAGTAGTAGAATTCATCCCTAAAAGGTCACATATTATATGGTTTAGTTTACATTGTCTATAATAGGAAAATATATACACAGAAAGTGTTAATGGTTCTCTGGGGCTTATAGGAGGGTGAATGGAGACCTAATAGGTGTGGAGCTTCTTCTGGGGGTGACAAAATGGCCTGGGGTAGTGGAGGTCATGTGTTGGAATGCTTGGAATAGAAGTATGATGCTGGGTAGTGAGAGGAAAATGTTCACCAAAGTCAGCATATCTTCTTTAGTATCTTTAATAAGGAAGGACATACACCCTGCAGAGTTCCTAGAAAATAATTCCATGTTCCCTGCTCTATCAGGAAACAGAGGCCATCAGGTGGAAAATTCCTTAACTTGTTACAACCCCATTTCTAAATTTCTCTATCCCCTCTTGCTGTCACCTGCATTTTTATGCCATTTTGATAATGTGTCCATTTCTTCTGTCCCTTACTCAAACACTTATCCCCTTTCCTTTTTCTTCAACTCTCTTTCTCCACTTCCTGTTTTCCTTTACTCTCTAAGAATATGCAACATCTACCTCAATAAAGTAAACACCCTCTATGATTCTCCTCTTCTTCAAACCACCAGCCTGTTTCTTCCTTTGCAGGTAGCTGCATGGTTTGAAAACCTAACTTTACACTTTGTTTCCAGTTTCAAACTTTAACTGAATGCTGCAATCTTATTTTAATCCATAACACTGTATAGAAACTAGACAGCATAAACTTTTAATTGATACATTTATGACAGCCTTTCTCCTTATCATATTTTTGCATTAGATAATTTTGATCTTCTATATTCTTGAAATAACTTCCCTTTGTTGAATTTCCTTGCACTGCACAATTCTAATTTCTCTCCTACTTTTAAAATGGTACTTTTTTCTATTTTCCTTAATGACTTCTGTTCCATTTTCTTGAAAATCTCTATGTCCTACTTTTTCATCCTCATTTTTCTTTCCTTCTCAATCTACATTCTCTCATACCTGCTTTCATGGCATTTAAAATTGCATATATCATTTTCTTCCAAAATTTAATCTAAATCTCAGATCTCTGTCTGAGGTACAGTTCTTCAAAATCCATGATCCTTCTTGTGTTCTGTATTTCTGTTAATAGAACCATCATTCAACCAATTGCTTGTATGAGAAATATGGGACTCATCTTTTTCTTTTCTGAGTTACTCATTTCCCCCACCATCCAATATATCTATAAATTGTATCTTCTGAAAATATAAGATATTTACCCTTGCCACAGACTTTGTTCAGTTTCTTATCATTTCTGACCAGGTCTAGTAGCAATAATTAGTCTCCTTAATTCTTATCCTGTCTCCACTGTTTCCTTTCTAGTCCATTTTTCATTTTTCAAGGGATAATTCATGTATACCTCAAAATACTATATTACATCTTATATTTTCATCAGTTTCCCAAGGCTGATGTAAGAAATTAGACACAGACATTAGAATTAAAATAAGAAAACTTTATTGTCTCACATGTCCTGAGACCAGAAGTCCAAAATCAAGGTGTCAGAAAGGTCATGTGCTCTGTGAAGTCTCTAGGGGAGAATTCATAATTCCAATTTCTGGTAACTCTAGACATTCCTTGGCTTGTAGAAGTATAAATCCAATCTCTGCTTAGGTCTTCTCATGACCTTTTCCTCATGTGGCTGTGTCTAAAATTTCCCCTTCCCTATATTTTCTATTATAAGAACACATATCATTGGATTTAAGGCCCACCATAAATTCAGGATGATCTCATCTTGAGATCTATAACTTAATTATATCTGCAAAGACCTTATTTCCATATAAGTTCATATTCATGGGTACTAGGAATTAGGACTTGGACATATTACTTTGAGGAACACAATTCAACCCACATAATATTATATAAATAATTTAAAGATATTTATTTATAAATAAGTTTACATAGTTAATAATTGACTTCAAATGATTAAACATAGGGATACAACATGACCCAGCAATTCCTCTTAGGCATATACCCAAAAGAAATGAAAATATATGTCCACACAAGAACTTGTACATAAATGTTTATAGCAGCGTTATTCATGAGAGCCAAAAGGTGAAAATAACCCAAGTATTCATCAACAGATGAATGCATGAGCAAAATGTGGTATATCCATACAATTCAACATTATGTGGAATGAAATATTGACACATGCTATAACTAGGATGAAAGTTGAAAACGTTATGCTAAATGAAAGAAGCCAGACACGAAAGTCTACATATTATGTTTCCATTCCCATGAAAGTCCAACAAAAGGTAGTTTAAGGTGGGGAGAAGGGATGGGTGTTAGGGGAGTGATAGCTAAAGGGTATGGAGTTTCTTTTGAAGGTGATGAAAACGTTCTAAAACTGACCATGCTGATGAATGCACATATCTGTGAATGAAATAAAAACCATTCAATTACGCTCTTTAAATGGGTGAATTGTATAGTATGTGAATTATATCTCAGTAAAGCAGTTTAAATGGTAAATAGAGCTAAAATAAAATGTGCACACTTGTCCTACATTTTATCCTATTCTATCTATTCAGTTAACTCAGAAATCATCATATAAATACAGATTGAAAGAATTATTTGCCTATGAAATTAGCAATGATAAAATGGTTTAATAAACAATGTTGAAAGAGATGAACACTTTCATGCTATGCTGGGGCAAATGTAAATTAGCAAACCCTTCAAGAATTTTAAATATTCATTGCCTTTTATATAGCAACAAAATTTTAGAGCTCAACCTTAAGGAAGTTATCAGAAATGTGTGCAAATACTTGTGCACAAAAATTTTCATCCAAATGGTATTAAATAAAAGCAAAGTGTGAAAGAACCAAAATGTTCAACAACAGTGAAATCATTAAGTAAATTATGGTATATTTCTATAGTGGAAAATAAGGCAATAATTAAATCTCATGTGTTTGCATAAAATTAATGAAAATTGTTAAATATTACAGTGAAGGAAGACTTGGTTATGAGCAACAGAAGTGGCAAAATAGTCTTGTTCATGGGGGTATGTTCATCACCCAAGCCTTTCTGGATTCCTTTCCCCAAATGAAGAAGGTTTGCTTTTGTTTTTGTTTTTACTTTTGTAAATGAAGCCCACTCCAAATTTCAGTTTAATGAAGGAATGAAAACAAAATAGTTGCTACTTTTAAATTCAGTTCAGAGCTTCCTCATGATGCACATATGCAGTTTAAGAAGCTGTGAGGATTATACCCATAAAAGGTCATCTTTCTTCAGTAACCCCCAACCATCTGTTCCCACATGCCTCAACTTGCTCTGAGATGAAGGAACATTTCCCTGCTTCCTCTAAAACTGACTTTGACTCACTACTGTGGCTTTTTTCCCCACTTTTGGCAGCTGCTTCCAAAACTTAGAGCTGACTATCCTCTTCTTTGTACCCCTACATAGATGGGATTGTTCAGTTTCCTTGACAAAAAGACATGGCGGTCAAGTTATTTATTCATATCCTTTCTGCTGGTATTTTTCCCGTGGAGATTTTTAAGGCTAAACATTTGAGCCACTGACCCTTTCCATTGCTAGTAAAACATTTATAAATAGCAATGAAGGCTCAACTCACTCAAATATTTTTAAAAAGCAAGGAGTAAAACATAACTTTAACTGAATCCAAATGATTGTAATTGGCTCATACAATAATTGAATTATCTTATTTACAGCATGACTGATTCAAATAAAATTTTACTGCTGTTTATTCTTCATTGCAGGAGATTTTGGAAAGAAAAACTTGAAAGACTTAATTAAAAATCTGTTATTTCACATTTAATGCATTCTAATGCTTCCAATTAATATGAATATCCTTAATTATTTCTACAAATTTTCCATGTGCAAATAACTAATTAAAGAATTAATCTACCATCAAATATTGTATAGAATTAAATATATAATTGTTCTTAGGCTGATTAAAGGCTTATATGGAAAAAGTAAAACTGTTTATTTTCCTAGCTGCTAAAAGAAACACCATACAACTGATGGTCTTAAATGATTGTTGTGTCATAGTTTTGAGGATAGAAGAAGTCCAAAACCAAGGTGACAGAAAAGCACTGCTTTCTTCCAGATTACTGTTGCATTCTGGGGCTGGCTGACAGTGATCCTCAGTCCTTGACTTCTCTGTTACATGGCAATGCATGTGGTAGCATCTTCTCCCTACTCTTCAGGGTTCCATTGACTTCCAGCTTCTGGATGCCTACCTAGATTCTCCTTCTATGCCCAATTTCCTTTGCTTATAAGGACTTCAGCCATATTGGATTAAGGCTCATCATCATTCCATTTGGGCATACCTTAACTAACATCTTCAAAGATCTTACTTACAGATGGGTTCACACCCACAGAACCAGGGATTGGGTCCTGAATATGCCTTTTGTTGGGGACATGATTCAATCCCCAGTAGAATGTAAGGATTCAGGTGAAGTTTTTATTATTTGATTTTGAAATTCTGACTACCTTTAAATACATTTTCCAAAAAATAATTGTTCTCAGAGTACAATCTTTTATAATGGTAAGGGAGAAATGAAACTCTTTAAAACAATAGCTTTAAGTTTGTGTAATTATTACAGGACCAAAGTGCAATTATAATAAATGCAAAAGTTGAAAAATACCTGTTGAAGAAGTAAGAAGAGTCAAGGAACATAAACTGTTTCCTAACCTCAGAATATCATGGGTCTAAGAGAATTTGTATGATGGTTAATTTTTCACACTTTGTCTTCTTTTTTTTTTTCTTTTTGTTTTTTTAATCTTCATTTTATTGAGATATATTCACATACCACGCAGTCATACAAAACAAATCGTACTTTCGATTGTTTACAGTACCATTACATAGTTGTACATTCATCACCTAAATCAATCCCTGACACCTTCATTAGCACACACACAAAAATAACAAGAATAATAATTAGAGTGAAAAAGAGCAATTGAAGTAAAAAGAACACTGGGTACCTTTGTCTGTTTGTTTCCTTTCCCTATTTTTCTACTCATCCATCCATAAACTAGTCAAAGTGGAGTGTGGTCCTTATGGCTTTCCCAATCCCATTGTCACCCCTCATAAGCTACATTTTTATACAACTGTCTTCGAGATTCATGGGTTCTGGGTTGTAGTTTGATAGTTTCAGGTATCCACCACAAGCTACCCCAATTCTTTGGAACCTAAAAAGGGTTGTCTAAAGTGTGCGTAAGAGTGCCCACCAGAGTGACCTCTCGGCTCCTTTTGGAATCTCTCTGCCACTGAAGCTTATTTCATTTCCTTTCACATCCCCCTTTTGGTCAAGAAGATGTTCTCCGTCCCACGATGCCAGGTCTACATTCCTCCCCGGGAGTTGTATTCCACGTTGCCAGGGAGATTCACTCCCCTGGGTGTCTGATCCCACGTAGGGGGGAGGGCAGTGATTTCACCTTTCAAGTTGGCTTAGCCAGAGAGAGAGGGCCACATCTGAGCAACAAAGAGGCATTCAGAAGGAGGCTCTTAGGCACAACCATAGGGAGGCCTAGCCTCTCCTTTGCAGCAACCATCTTCCCAAGGGTAAAACTTATGGTAGAGGGCTCAACCCATCAAACCACCACTCCCCTATGTCTGTGGTCATGTTAGCAACCATGGAGGTGGGGTAGGTGAATACTCCTGCATTCTCCACAGGCTCCTCAAGGGGGCACTACATCTTTTTTTTCCCTTGTTTTTCTTTTTTTTTTTTTTTAAGTTTCCCTTCTTTTTTAAATCAACTGTATGAAAAAAAAGTTAAAAAGAAAACAAACATACAATAAAAGAACATTCCAAGAGACCATAAGAAGAGAGTAAGAAAAAGACAACTAACCTAAGATAACTGCTTAACTTTCAACATGTTCCTGCTTTACACCAAGAAAGTTACCTAATATAGCAACATTTCTGTGAACTTGTTCCTACTACATCCATCAGAAATTAACAGACCATAGTCATTCCTGGGCATCCCCAGAACGTTAAATAGCTTATCTGTTCTTCTTGGATTATTGTTCCCCCTTCCTTAATTGCTCTCTATTGCTAGTTCCCCTACATTCTACATTATAAACCATTTGTTTTACATTTTTCAAAGTTCACATTAGTGGTAGCATATAATATTTCTCTTTTTGTGCCTGGCTTATTTCGCTCAGCATTATGTCTTCAAGGTTCATCCATGTTGTCATATGTTTCACCAGATCGTTCCTTCTTACTGCCGCGTAGTATTCCATCGTGTGTATATACCACATTTTATTTATCCACTCATCTGTTGAAGGACATTTGGGTTGTTTCCATCTCTTGGCAATTGTGAATAATGCTGCCATGAACATTGGCGTGCAGATATCTGTTCATGTCACTGCTTTCCGACCTTCCAGGTATATACCGAGAAGTGCAATCACTGGATCGAATGGTAACTCTATATCTAGTTTTCTAAGGAACTGCCAGACTGACTTCCAGAGTGGCTGAACCATTATACAGTCCCACCAACAATGAATAAGAGTTCCAATTTCTCCACATCCCCTCCAGCATTTGTAGTTTCCTGTTTGTTTAATGGCAGCCATTCTAACCGGTGTTAGACGGTATCTCATTGTGGTCTTAATTTGCATCTCTCTAATAGCTAGTGAAGCCGAACATTTTTTCATGTGTTTCTTGGCCATTTGTATTTCCTCTTCAGAGAACTGTCTTTTCATATCTTTTGCCCATTTTATAATTGGGCTGTCTGTACTATTGTCATTGAGTTGTAGGATTTCTTTGTATATGCAAGATATCAGTCTTTTGTCAGATACATGGTTTCCAAAAATTTTTTCCCATTGAGTTGGCTGCCTCTTTACCTTTTTGAGAAATTCCTTTGAGGTGCAGAAACTTCTAAGCTTGAGGAGTTCCCATGTATCTATTTTTCCTTTTGTTGCTTGTGCTTTGGGTGTAAAGTCTAGGAAGTGGCCGCCTAATACAAGGTCTTGAAGATGTTTTCCTACATTATCTTCTAGGAGTTTTATGGTACTTTCTTTTATATTGAGATCTTTGGTCCATTTTGAGTTAATTTTTGTGTAGGGGGTGAGGTAGGGGCCCTCTTTCATTCTTTTGGATATGGCTATCCAACTCTCCCAGCCCCATTTGTTGAAAAGACCATTATGGCTCAGTTCGGTGACTTTGGGGGCCTTATCAAAGATCAGTCGGCCATAGATCTGAGGGTCTATCTCTGAATTCTCAATTCGATTCCATTGATCTATATGTCTATCTTTGTGCCAGTACCATGCTGTTTTGGCAACTGTGGCTTTATAATAAGCTTCAAAGTCAGGGAGTGTAAGTCCTCCCACTTTGTTTTTCTTTTTTAGAGTGTCTTTAGCAATTCAAGGCATCTTCCCTTTCCAAATAAATTTGATAACTAGCTTTTCCAAGTCTGCAAAGTAGGTTGTTGGAATTTTGATTGGGATTGCATTGAATTTGTAGATGAGTTTGGGTAGAATGGACATCTTAATGACATTTAGTCTTCCTATCCATGAACATGGAATATTTTTCCATCTTTTAAGGTCCCCTTCTATTTCTTTTAGTAGAGTTATGTAGTTTTCTTTGTATAGGTCTTTTACATCTTTGGTTAAGTTTATTCCTAGGTACTTGATTTTTTTAGTTGCTATTGAAAATGGTATCTTTTTCTTGAGTGTCTCTTCTGTTTGTTCATTTCTAGCATATACAAACATTACTGACTTATGTGCATTAACCTTGTATCCCGCTACTTTGCTAAATTTGTTTATTAGCTCTAGTAGCTGTATCGTCGATTTCTCAGGGTTTTCTAGATATAAGATCATATCATCTGCAAACAATGACAGTTTTACTTCTTCTTTTCCAATTTGGATGCCTTCTATTTCTTTGTCTTGCCAGATTGCCCTGGCTAGCACTTCCAGCACAATGTTGAATAACAGTGGTGACAGCGGGCATCCTTGTCTTGTTCCTGATCTTAGAGGGAAGGCTTTCAGTCTCTCACCATTGAGTACTATGCTGGCTGTGGGTTTTTCATATATGCTCTTTATCATGTTGAGGAAGTTTCCTTCAATTCCTACCTTTTGAAGTGTTTTTATCAAAAAGGGATGTTGGATTTTGTCAAATGCTTTTTCAGCATCTATTGAGATGATCAATTGATTTTTCCCTTTTGACTTGTGAACGTGTTGTAATACATTCATTGATTTTCTTATGTTGAACCATCCTTGCATGCCTGGAATGAACCCCACTTGGTCATGGTGTATGATTTTTTTAATGTGTCTTTGGATTCGATTTGCAAGTATTTTGTTGAGGATTTTTGCATCTATATTCATTAGGGAGATTGACCGGTAGTTTTCCTTTTTTGTAGCATCTTTGCCTGGTTTTGGTATTAGATTGATGTTAGCTTCATAAAATGAGTTAGGTAGTGTTCCATTTTCTTCAATGTTTTGAAAGAGTTTGAGTAAGATTGGTGTCAGTTCTTTCTGGAAAGTTTGGTAGAATTCCCCTGTGAAGCCATCTGGCCCTGGGCATTTATTTGTGGGAAGATTTTTGATGACTGATTGGATCTCTTTGCTTGTGATGGGTTGGTTGAGGTCTTCTGTTTCTTCTCTGGTCAGTCTAGGTTGTTCATATGTTTCCAGGAAATTGTCCATTTCTTCTACATTATCCAGTTTGTTGCCATACAGTTGTTCATAATATCCTCTTATAATTTTTTTAATTTCTTCAGGATCTGCAGTTATGTCACCTTTTTCATTCATTATTTTGTTTATATGGGTCTTCTCTCTTTTTGATTTTGTCAGTCTAGCTAGGGGCTTGTCAATCTTGTTGATCTTCTCAAAGAACCAACTTTTGGTGATATTTATCCTCTCTATTGTTTTTTTTGTTCTCTATGTCATTTATTTCTGCTTTAATCCTTGTTATTTCTTTCCTTCTACTTGGTTTAGGACTGGTTTGCTGTTCATTTTCTAGCTTGTTCAGTTGATCCATTTGTTCTTTGATTTTGGCTCTTTCTTCCTTTTTAATACATGCGTTTAGTGCTATAAATTTCCCCCTTAGCACTGCTTTTGCTGCATCCCATAGGTTTTCGTATGTTGTGTTCTCATTTTCATCCGTCTCTATATATTTAGCAATTTCTCTTGCTATTTCTTCTTTAACCCACTGATTGTTTAGGAGTGTGTTGTTTAACCTCCAGGTATTTGTGAATTTTCTAAGTCTCTGATGGTTATTGACTTCTAATTGTATTCCATTGTGGTCAGAGAATGTGCTTTGAATAATTTCAATCTTTTTAAATTTATTGAGGCTTGTTTTATGTCCCAGCATATGATCTATTCTGGAGAAAGTTCCGTGAGCACTAGAAAAGTATGTGTATCCTGGTGATTTGGGATGTAATGTCCTGTATATGTCTGTTAAATCTAATTCATTTATCAGATTGTTTAGGTTTTCAGTTTCCTTATTGGTCTTCTGTCTGGTTGATCTATCTATAGGAGAGAGTGATGTGTTGAAGTCTCCCACAATTATTGTGGAAACATCAATTGCTTCCTTTAGTTTTGCCAGTGTTTCTCTGATGTATTTTATGGCACCTTGATGAGGTGCATAGACATTTATGATTGTTATTTCTTCTTATTGAATTGCCCCTTTTATTAGTATGGAGTGGCCTTCTTTGTCTCTCAAAACGTCCCTGCATTTGAAGTCTATTTTATCTGAGATTAATATTGCTACACCTGCTTTCTTTTGGCTGTAGCTTGCATGAAATATTTTTTTCCATCCTTTCACTTTCAGTTTCTTTGTGTCCCTGTGTCTAAGATGAGTCTCTTGTATGCAACATATTGATGGTTCATTTTTTTTGATCCATTCTGCGAATCTATATCTTTTAATTGGGGAGTTTAATCCATTTACATTCAACGTTATAACCGTGAAGGCATTTCTTGAATCAGCCATCTTATCCTTTGGTTTATGTTTGTCATATTTTTCCCCTCTGTTTATTAATATCCTTTATTGTACCCATACCGAATCTCTTTAGTACTGAACCTTTCTCCAAGTCTCTCTGTCCTTTCTTTGTTTCTCTGTCTGTAGGGCTCACTTTAGTATCTCCAGTAGGGCAGGTCTCTTGTTAGCAAATTCTCTCAGCATTTGTTTGTCTGTGAAAAATTTAAGCTCTCCCTCAAATTTGAAGGAGAGCTTTGCTGGATAAAGTATTCTTGGCTGGAAATTTTTCTCACTCAGAATTTTAAATATATCGTGCCACTGCCTTCTTGCCTCCATGGTGGCTGCTGAGTAGTCACTACTTAGTCTTATGCTGTTTCCTTTGTCTGTGGTGAATTGCTTTTCTCTTGCTGCCTTCAGAACTTGCTCCTTCTCTTCTGTTTGACAGTGTGATCAGTATATGTCTCGGAGTGGGTTTATTTGGATTTATTCTATTTGGATTTCGCTGAGCATTTATGATTTGTGTATTTATGTTGTTTTAAAGATTTGGGAAGTTTTCCCCAACAATTTCTTTGAATACTCTTCCTAGACCTTTACCCTTTTCTTCCCCTTCTGGGACACCAATGAGTCTTATATTTGGACGTTTCATATTATCTGTCATATCCCTGAGGTCCATTTTGATTTTTTCAATTTTTTTCCCCATTCTTTCTTTTATGCTTTCATTTTCCATTCTGTCATCTTCAAGGTCACTGATTCATTGTTCAACTTCCTCTAGTCTTGTAGTATGAGTGTCCAGAATCTTTTTAGTTTGGTCAACAGTTTCTTTAATTTCCATAAGATCATTCATTTTTTTATTTAGTCTTGCAATGTCTTCTTTATGCTCTTCTAGGTTCTTCTTGATTTCCTTTGTCTCCCGTACTATGGTCTCATTGTTCATCTTTAGTTCTTTGAGTAGCTGCTCTAGGTGGTGTGTCTCTTCTGGTGTTTTGATTTGGGTGCTTGGGCTTGGGTTATCCATATCGTCTGGTTTTTTCATATGCTTTATAATTTTCTGTTGTTTTTGGCATCGTGACATTTGCTTAACTTGATAGGGTTCTTTTAGGATTTGTAGACCAATTGAAGTCCTTATCTCTAATTTATCCGATTTACAGCTTCGTGGAGTACACTTTCTCTAACTAACAAGCAGGTGGCGTCCACAAGCCACCTGTTCTCCACAAGCCAGTTCTCCCCTGCTTAGCCTTTTTGGTGAGTGGGGATTGAGTCATGTGGGGTCCAATTGGTGTACCAAGCTTGCGGGTGCAGTTGGTGTTGCCTGCCCTGTAGATGGGGCGTGTTTCTGGGCAGTCAGGGAGTGGGGGTGGCCCTAACAATCAAATCTCTCTGGTGATCCTAGAGTTTTAAAGCTGCTGCAATAGTCTAGTCCTTCAGTTCAGTCCTTCCACAGTTTGTCTCTGCCACTGACCCACAAGTCCTTGGTATTGGCATATGGCTCCTGAGACTTGCAAGTGGGCCCCTCTTCTACGCTGTGCACCCCGGGTCCTCTGTTGAGGGATGACTGTGCTATGTCACAGGTGAGTGCTGTCCCCCCAGGGCAGTTCTGGGCTGCTGGGCTATGTAGGGAGGCTCCCAGTCTGCTGAAATGATGGCTGAATGGGGTTTTGTTAATTCACACTGCTCCACCTTCCTAACTCTGGGACAATCAGCTGAGGTTGCAGGGAAGGCTAATGTCCACGCCCAGTTTTGTGGTGTGTGCCTGTTATTTGAAGCACTTCCGTCACACTGGGTTGTCTGGGGCAGCTCTGGGCTATGGGGCTGGCGATGGGCAGGAGTGTTTCCTGTCCACCAGGATGATGGCTGTGAGCGGACACCCCCGTTTTCTTGGGAAGTTGTGTTGTTTAGTGAATTTTCTCAGCCACTGGATTATTGCCTTTTGTCTCAGAGCTCTTTTAGTTCTGCTCTTGACTTGACCTGCCCAAATTGCAAGTCTTTGAAGCTTTCTGTATTGGGCTTCTTAGAGTAATTGTTTTAGAAAAAGAAAAAAAGATTAAAAAAAAAAAAGGGCCCTCCTCAGAGATCTAATGGGTTATTGAAATGCTAAGAGACAGAGCAACCAGGGCCATTAAGGAAAGGTCCACAGGGCAGAGAGATCAGCTTTTCTTCGGGATTTGCATATGTGCCTCAGGGCCTGAGCTCTGCCCTTCCCCTTTCTATGTTCACCAGAACTCCAAAAATCCTCCGCTTTTATTTTGGAGTTTTTCGTGTTGTTTTTTTTCTATGCCTGTTGCCTCTCTGCTGGGCTGGCTGCTCTCAGATTCTCTGGTGTCTGGTCTCAGTCTATCTATGGTTGGAGTTTGGATGAGTAGAATGAGTTTCTGATAAGGGCTGCCACTGCAGTTCTCCTTCTCCTTCCCGGAGCTGACAGCCCCTCCTCCCACGGGACTGAGCCTGGCAGGGAGGGGCGTGGGTCCCCTGGCCGCAAAAACTTGCAGATTTCGCTGATCTCAGCAGTTCCACGTTTTCATGAGTGTTGTATGAAGTATGCCCAAAGTCAGATTGCTCTGTGGTGTCCAGTCCACGCAGTTCCTGGCTTTCTACCTACTCTCCTGGAGGAGTAACTAAAACATACAGCTCACCGGTCTGCCATCTTGCCCCGCCTCCAACACTTTGTCTTCTAAAGGTTAAAAGGTTGCCTATGAAACTGCATCCTTCTAGCCAGGTTAGCTGCTTGGATGAGATTTCACGAAAAACCAAAGGTTTGTCTCCCTGATATGGTGATACAAATGAATTAAATCTCATAATTAGCTCAATTTTGTAACTTGCCTTCAGTATCATATGAAGCATTATACTGAGTATGATTCAATAAATAGTAAAATAAAATCTATAAGACTTATTCATATAATTAGCATTTCTTCATCTTCAATAATTAAGCCAGCAGCAAGTAAACTTAAGATGTCCAAAAGTGTAATATTAGCTTTAGCTTAGAAATGCTAATAGCAGTGGTAATACTTTTCACAAAACCACTGAGATCAAGGGAGATTATTCTGCTTTGAAATATCTTTCAATTTAGCAGCACACTTCAATTTAGAAGTGAACTTACGTGTATAAGTTCAATCTTCAGTGCAATTGAACAATATTAGAGCAATGTTTACTAAAAAAAAACTATCATTGGCTTTATGTTGTTCACATTTATCCACATCCAAAGTGTCTATTTCCCTCAATTCCAGAGACTGGTGTCCTCACTAACATGACCTGATTTGTTACTGAATGAAGGTATGGGCTTACAAAATTCAAGTCAGTTGACATGAGGTTGAAAAGTTTGGAAAGAGAACCCTTCCAGGTGCCAATTGATATCAGAATGTATAATCCCTCAGTAATCATATTCATATTATAGTTAATTATGTCCTTGGTACTGGGCCAAAATCAACCTCTCCCACATGAAGTTATTTTACTTAATTTTTTCAGGAAATGAGAAATTTATGAGATAGACTACATTTATGAGATTAACATTGACTCCATTTTTTTTCCTCACTACCAAGATTTGAATATTTGACTACCCAAGAGGCCTAGTCAGACAAGTGCCCAGAGTATGGGCACCAACAATTGATAAAACACAGTAGAGATAGTTTTTCTTTCAATTTATCAGTAATCATTTGATAAGAGGTGAGAAAAATAAGAAAATTTCAAGGAACCTGATAATTCAAGGGATCTGAGTTTTAAATTACTCTCAAGTCATGACATTCTTCAATAAAATTTAAAATTCTATTGGTCCATTTTAATATTTTAGAATTTGCTTCTTACTATGTTACCCTTTGTTTTATCCCTGATTCTATTCCACCATGCAGGCACCATGTAAGCAACACAATTCAGAAAACTTTTATTCTATGCCATTCAACTGGGTTCTGGAACAAATGAATTGTTCTAGATAATGGAATAGTATCACCAATATAATTAAGACAGGATCTTTGCCCTGCACAAGCTCATCAAGCTAAGTAAGACACACATGTAAATACATAGTGATAACATAACAAAGACATGCATTAGGCTAGAAGGATGCGATGTTAGGTTTTATGGAAGAGACAGCATTTGTCTTTGGTCAAATTTAATGCCATTTCTCAGTCCTATGATTTCCTTTTTTAGATCTAAACATAATAGCAAAATGCTTAGCTTAAAATAGCTCTAATTTTCCAATCAGTGTAATCACTTTCTGGGTACTAATGCAATCATTCATATGGATTAAATATACCATACTCTGACTTCTCTATACAATAGTCATGAGACCACACTTAAGAACCAGCCCAAAGAATCTTATTACAAGTGATTTACTTATGAAAATGAGTCACTGACAATCAGCATAACATTGAATACCATAATAATAACCACATTTACCAATGACAGTTCCTATATCTAAAAATGACATCATGGGCTGGAGGCGGGGCAAGATGGTAGACTGGTGAGCTGTATGTTTTAGTTACTCCTCCAGGAAAGTAGGTAAAAAGCCAGGAACTGCGTGGACTGGACACCACAGAGCAATCTGTCTTTGGGCATACTTCATACAACACTCATGAAAACGTGGAACTGCTGAGATCAGCGAAATCTGTAAGTTTTTGCGGCCAGGGGACCCGCGCCCCTCCCTGCCAGGCTCAGTCCCGGGGGAGGAGGGGCTGTCAGCTCCAGGAAGGAGAAGGGAGAATTGCAGTGGCTGCTCTTACCGGAAACTCATTCTACTGATTCAAACTCCAACCATAGATAGACTGAGGCCAGACACCAGAGACTCTAAGAGCAGCCAGCCCAGCAGAGAGGAGACAGGCATAGAAAAAAAACAACACGAAAAACTCCAAAATAAAAGCAGAGGATTTTTGGAGTTCTGGTGAACACAGAAAGGGGAAGGGCGGAGATCAGGCCTTGAGGCGCATATGCAAATCCCGAAGCAAGGCTGATCTCTCTGCCCTGGGCACTTTTCCTTAATGGCCCTGGTTGCTTTGTCTATTAGCATTTCAATAACCCATTAGATCTCTGAGGAGGGCCGTTTTTTTTTTTTTTTTTTTAAATCCTTTTTGCTTTTTCTAAAACAATTACTCTAAGAAGCTCAATACAGAAAGCTTCAAAGAATTGAAATTTGGGCACGTCAAGTCAAGAGCAGAACTAAGAGAGCTCTGAGACAAAAGGCAATAATCCAGTGGCTGAGAAAATTCACTAAACAACACAACTTCCCAAGAAAAGGGGGGTGTCCGCTCACAGCCACCATCCTGGTGGACAGGAAACACTCCTGCCCATCGCCAGCCCCATAGCCCAGAGCTGCCCCAGACAACCCAGTGTGACGGAAGTGCTTCAAATAATAGGCACACACCACAAAACTGGGCGTGGACATTAGCCTTCCCTGCAACCTCAGCTGAATGTCCCAGAGCTGGGAAGGGGGAGCAGTGTGAATTAACAGAGCCCCATTCAGCCATCATTTGAGCAGACTGGGAGCCTCCCAACACAGCCCAGCAGCCCAGAACTGCCCTGGGGGGACGGCACTCACCTGCGACATAGCACAGTCATCCCTCAACAGAGGACCCGGGGTGCACAGCCTGGAAGAGGGGCCCACTTGCAAGTCTCAGGAGCCATACGCCAATACCAAAGACTTGTGGGTCAGTGGCAGAGACAAACTGTGGCAGGACTGAACTGAAGGATTAGACTATTGCAGTAGCTTTAAAACTCTAGGATCATCAGGGAGATTTGATTGTTAGGGCCACCCCCCCTCCCCGACTGCCCAGAAACACGCCCCACATACAGGGCAGGCAACACCAACTACACACGCAAGCTTGGGACACCAATTGGGCCCCACAAGACTCACTCCCCCACTCACCAAAAAGGCTAAGCAGGGGAGATCTGGCTTGTGGAGAACAGGTGGCTCGTGGACGCCACCTGCTGGTTAGTTAGAGAAAGTGTACTCCACGAAGCTGTAGATCTGATAAATAAGAGATAAGGACTTCAACTGGTCTACAAACCCTAAAAGAACCCTATCAAGGTCAGCAAATGCCACGAGGCCAAAAACAACAGAAAATTATAAAGCATATGAAAAAACCAGACGATATGGATAACCCAAGCCCAAGCACCCAAATCAAAAGACCAGAAGAGACACACCTAGAGCAGCTACTCAAAGAACTAAAGATGAACAATGAGACCCTAGTACGGGATATGAAGGAAATCAAGAAGACCCTAGAAGAGCATAAAGAAGACATTGCAAGACTAAATAAAAAAATGGATGATCTTATGGAAATTAAAGAAACTGTTGACCAAATTAAAAAGATTCTGGACACTCATAGTACAAGACTAGAGGAAGTTGAACAACGAATCAGTGACCTGGAAGATGACAGAATGGAAAATGAAAACATAAAAGAAAGAATGGGGAAAAAAATTGAAAAACTCGAAATGGACCTCAGGGATATGATAGATAATATGAAACGTCCGAATATAAGACTCATTGGTGTCCCAGAAGGGGAAGAAAAGGGTAAAGGTCTAGGAAGAGTATTCAAAGAAATTGTTGGGGAAAACTTCCCAAATCTTCTAAACAACATAAATACACAAATCATAAATGCTCAGCGAACTCCAAATAGAATAAATCCAAAAAAACCCACTCCGAGACATATACTGATCACACTGTCAAACATAGAAGAGAAGGAGCAAGTTCTGAAAGCAGCAAGAGAAAAGCAATTCACCACATACAAAGGAAACAGCATAAGACTAAGTAGTGACTACTCAGCAGCCACCATGGAGGCGAGAAGGCAGTGGCACGATATATTTAAAATTCTGAGTGAGAGGAATTTCCAGCCAAGAATACTTTATCCAGCAAAGCTCTCCTTCAAATTTGAGGGAGAGCTTAAATTTTTCACAGACAAAGAAATGCTGAGAGAATTTGCTAACAAGAGACCTGCCCTACTGGAGATACTAAAGGGAGCCCTACAGACAGAGAAACAAAGACAGGACAGAGAGACTTGGAGAAAGGTTCAGTACTAAAGAGATTCGGTATGGGTACAATAAAGGATATTAATAGAGAGAGGGAAAAATATGGCAAACATAATCCAAAGGATAAGATGGCCGACTCAAGAAATGCCTTCACGGTTTTAACGTTGAATGTAAATGGATTAAACTCCCCAATTAAAAGATATAGATTCGCAGAATGGATCAAAAAAAATGAACCATCAATATGTTGCATACAAGAGACTCATCTTAGACACAGGGACACAAAGAAACTGAAAGTGAAAGGATGGAAAAAAATATTTCATGCAAGCTACAGCCAAAAGAAAGCAGGTGTAGCAATATTAATCTCAGATAAAATAGACTTCAAATGCAGGGATGTTTTGAGAGACAAAGAAGGCCACTACATACTAATAAAAGGGGCAATTCAGCAAGAAGAAATAACAATCATAAATGTCTATGCACCCAATCAAGGTGCCACAAAATACATGAGAGAAACATTGGCAAAACTAAAGGAAGCAATTGATGTTTCCACAATAATTGTGGGAGACTTCAACACAACACTCTCTCCTATAGATAGATCAACCAGACAGAAGACCAATAAGGAAATTGAAAACCTAAACAATCTGATAAATGAATTAGATTTAACAGACATCTACAGGACATTACATCCCAAATCACCAGGATACACATACTTTTCTAGTGCTCACGGAACTTTCTCCAGAATAGATCATATGCTGGGACATAAAACAAGCCTCAATAAATTTAAAAAGATTGAAATTATTCAAAGCACATTCTCTGACCACAATGGAATACAATTAGAAGTCAATAACCATCAGAGACTTAGAAAATTCACAAATACCTGGAGGTTAAACAACACACTCCTAAACAATCAGTGGGTTAAAGAAGAAATAGCAAGAGAAATTGCTAAATATATAGAGACGAATGAAAATGAGAACACAACATACCAAAACCTATGGGATGCAGCAAAAGCAGTGCTAAGGGGGAAATTTATAGCACTAAACGCATATATTAAAAAGGAAGAAAGAGCCAAAATCAAAGAACTAATGGATCAACTGAAGAAGCTAGAAAATGAACAGCAAACCAATCCTAAACCAAGTAGAAGAAAAGAAATAACAAGGATTAAAGCAGAAATAAATGACATAGAGAACAAAAAAACAATAGAGAGGATAAATATCACCAAAAGTTGGTTCTTTGAGAAGATCAACAAGATTGACAAGCCCCTAGCTAGACTGACAAAATCAAAAAGAGAGAAGACCCATATAAACAAAATAATGAATGAAAAAGGTGACATAACTGCAGATCCTGAAGAAATTAAAAAAATTATAAGAGGATATTATGAACAACTGTATGGCAACAAACTGGATAATGTAGAAGAAATGGACAATTTCCTGGAAACATATGAACAACCTAGACTGACCAGAGAAGAAATAGAAGACCTCAACCAACCCATCACAAGCAAAGAGATCCAATCAGTCATCAAAAATCTTCCCACAAATAAATGCCCAGGGCCAGATGGCTTCACAGGGGAATTCTACCAAACTTTCCAGAAAGAACTGACACCAATCTTACTCTAACTCTTTCAAAACATTGAAAAAAATGGAACACTACCTAATTCATTTTATGAAGCTAACATCAATCTAATACCAAAACCAGGCAAAGATGCTACAAAAAAGGAAAACTACCGGCCAATCTCCCTAATGAATATAGATGCAAAAATCCTCAACAAAATACTTGCAAATCGAATCCAAAGACACATTAAAAAAATCATACACCATGACCAAGTGGGGTTCATTCCAGGCATGCAAGGATGGTTCAACATAAGAAAAACAATCAATGTATTACAACACATTAAAAACTCGAAAGGGAAAAATCAATTGATCATCTCAATAGATGCTGAAAAAGCATTTGACAAAATCCAACATCCCTTTTTGATAAAAACACTTCAAAAGGTAGGAATTGAAGGAAACTTCCTCAACATGATAAAGAGCATATATGAAAAACCCACAGCCAGCATAGTACTCAATGGTGAGAGACTGAAAGCCTTCCCTCTAAGATCAGGAACAAGACAAGGATGCCCGCTGTCACCACTGTTATTCAACATTGTGCTGGAAGTGCTAGCCAGGGCAATCCGGCAAGACAAAGAAATAAAAGGCATCCAAATTGGAAAAGAAGAAGTAAAACTGTCATTGTTTGCAGATGATATGATCTTATATCTAGAAAACCCTGAGAAATCAACGATACACCTACTAGAGCTAATAAACAAATTTAGCAAAGTAGCGGGATACAAGATTAATGCACATAAGTCAGTAATGTTTCTATATGCTAGAAATGAACAAACTGAAGAGACACTCAAGAAAAAGATACCATTTCCAATAGCAACTAAAAAAATCAAGTACCTAGGAATAAACTTAACCAAAGATGTAAAAGACCTATACAAAGAAAACTACATAACTCTACTAAAAGAAATAGAAGGGGACCTTAAAAGATGGAAAAATATTCCATGTTCATGGATAGGAAGGCTAAATGTCATTAAGATGTCCATTCTACCCAAACTCATCTACAAATTCAATGCAATCCCAATCAAAATTCCAACAACCTACTTTGCAGACTTGGAAAAGCTAGTTATCAAATTTATTTGGAAAGGGAAGATGCCTCGAATTGCTAAAGACACTTTAAAAAAGAAAAACGAAGTGGGAGGACTTACACTCCCTGACTTTGAAGCTTATTATAAAGCCACAGCTGCCAAAACAGCATGGTACTGGCACAAAGATAGACATATAGATCAATGGAATCGAATTGAGAATTCAGAGATAGACCCTCAGATCTATGGCCGACTGATCTTTGATAAGGCCCCCAAAGTCACCGAACTGAGCCATAATGGTCTTTTCAACAAATGGGGCTGGGAGAGTTGGATATCCATATCCAAAAGAATGAAAGAGGACCCCTACCTCACCCCCTACACAAAAATTAACTCAAAATGGACCAAAGATCTCAATATAAAAGAAAGTACCATTAAACTCCTAGAAGATAATGTAGGAAAACATCTTCAAGACCTTGTATTAGGAGGCCACTTCCTAGACTTTACACCCAAAGCACAAGCAACAAAAGAGAAAATAGATAAATGGGAACTCCTCAAGCTTAGAAGTTTCTGCACCTCAAAGGAATTTCTCAAAAAGGTAAAGAGGCAGCCAACTCAATGGGAAAAAATTTTTGGAAACCATGTATCTGACAAAAGACTGATATCTTGCATATACAAAGAAATCCTACAACTCAATGACAATAGTACAGTCAGCCCAATTATAAAATGGGCAAAAGATATGAAAAGACAGTTCTCTGAAGAGGAAATACAAATGGCCAAGAAACACATGAAAAAATGTTCAGCTTCACTAGCTATTAGAGAGATGCAAATTAAGACCACAATGAGATACCATCTAACACCGGTTAGAATGGCTGCCATTAAACAAACAGGAAACTACAAATGCTGGAGGGGATGTGGAGAAATTGGAACTCTTATTCATTGTTGGTGGGACTGTATAATGGTTTAGCCACTCTGGAAGTCAGTCTGGCAGTTCCTTAGAAAACTAGAGATAGAGCTACGATTCGATCCAGCGATTGCACTTCTCGGGATATACCCGGAAGATCGGAAAGCAGTGACACGAACAGATATCTGCACGCCAATGTTCATAGCAGCATTATTCACAATTGCCAAGAGATGGAAACAACCCAAATGTCCATCAACAGATGAGTGGATAAATAAAATGTGGTATATACACACGATGGAATACTACGCGGCAGTAAGAAGGAATGATCTGGTGAAACATATGACAACATGGATGAACCTTGAAGTCATAATGCTGAGCGAAATAAGCCAGGCACAAAAAGAGAAATATTATATGCTACCACTAATGTGAACTTTGAAAAATGTAAAACAAATGGTTTATAATGTAGAATGTAGGGGAACTAGCAGTAGAGAGCAATTAAGGAAGGGGGAACAATAATCCAAGAAGAACAGATAAGCTATTTAACGTTCTGGGGATGCCCAGAAATGACTATGGTCTGTTAATTTCTGATGGATGTAGTAGGAACAAGTTCACTGAAATGTTGCTATAGTATGTAACTTTCTTGGGGTAAAGTAGGAACATGTTGGAAGTTAAGCAGTTATCTTAGGTTAGTTGTCTTTTTCTTACTCCCTTGCTATGGTCTCTTTGAAATGTTCTTTTATTGTATGTTTGTTTTCTTTTTAACTTTTTTTTTCATACAGGTGATTTGAAAAAAGAAGGGAAAGTTAAAAAAAAAAAAAAGAAAAAGAAAAAAGACAAACAAGGGAAAAAAAAAAAAGATGTAGTGCCCCCTTGAGGAGCCTGTGGAGAATGCAGGGGTATTCGCCTACCCCACCTCCATGGTTGCTAACATGACCACAGACATAGGGGACTGGTGGTTTGATGGGTTGAGCCCTCTACCATAAGTTTTACCCTTGGGAAGACGGTTGCTGCAAAGGAGAGGCTAGGCCTCCCTGTATTTGTGCCTAAGAGTCTCCTCCTGAATGCCTCTTTGTTGCTCAGATGTGGCCCTCTCTCTCTGGCTAAGCCAACTTGAAAGGTGAAATCACTGCCCTCCCCCCTACGTGGGATCAGACACCCAGGGAAGTGAATCTCCCTGGCAACGTGGAATATGACTCCCGGGGAGGAATGTAGACCCGGCATCGTGGGATGGAGAACATCTTCTTGACGAAAAGGGGGATGTGAAAGGAAATGAAATAAGCTTCAGTGGCAGAGAGATTCCAAAACGAGCCGAGAGATCACTCTGGTGGGCACTCTTACGCACACTTTAGACAACCTTTTTTAGGTTCTAAAGAATTGGGGTAGCTGGTGGTGGATACCTGAAACTATTAAACTACAACCCAGAACCCATGAATCTCGAAGACAGTTGTATAAAAATGTAGCTTATGAGGGGTGACAGTGGGATTGGGAATGCCATAAGGACCAAACTCCACTTTGTCTAGTTTATGGATCGATGTGTAGAAAAGTAGGGGAAGCAAACAAACAGACAAAGGTACCTAGTGTTCTTTTTTACTTCAATTGCTCTTTTTCACTCTAATTATTATTCTTGTTATTTTTGTGTGTGTGCTAATGAAGGTGTCAGGGATTGATTTAGGTGATGAATGTACAACTATGTAATGGTACTGTAAACAATCGAAAGTACAATTTGTTTTGTATGACTGCGTGGTATGTGAATATATCTCAATAAAATGATGATTAAAAAAAAAATGACATCATGGAATAAATACATTTCAGAACAATGAACTATTTTCTATTAGAATTACTATCACTCAATTTATTTCAATTCTCCTTCCACAAAGCCTAAGTGTAATCAATTTCTTGTTTAATGATATTATATTTGTAAAGATTTCAATTGATTAGAGCAAAAATGCAAAATTCTATCATGTAAAATAAAATAGATTATAAAAGATCTGCCAAGCAAGCTTGCATTCAAAAGCCCATTCAAAATATAACATGAAAATAAATATAAGTATTCCCTGCAAATAAATATGTAATAAAACCCATAATACCCAAACATAACAGTTTTTATTAACTTATACTGGTTAATGTTAAGAAGTAAACATAATACATCCACATTATTAGAAATAAAATTAACATGCCAGTTCACCCCATCACCCAAAAAACAATTCAATCATGTATAGCTAGAGATAAAATGATGAATTGCAGTTTGAATATATTCTCCACTTTAGTTTGAGTGTTTAGTTTAATTTAATTTGCCTTGGGCTGTTATCTTGGTGTCCCTCAGAGACATAAATTTTGCTACATAGCATAATTCTTGCAGATGAAAGTAGGAAGGATCTAGAAGTAATTTACTTTCAGCATCCCACCTATACTGTTAAGGAAACAGGTGAATTTCCCCCACCAGTTTAACCTTTAATGCACTAGTCTAGACAAGAGTTCAAATATCAAACTCATGAATATTTTTCAGATTCATACTTCAACAATCATATCATTCACTAAATACAGATACATACATTAACACACAATAGGCAAATTAAGTAAAGAGTTATTTAATTTCAAAACACTTAACTCTAATTCTACTTGTTTCCTTTTCGTTTAGAGGAGGGTCAAGGGCAAAGTCATTCAGAAAAATGTAACCAAGTAACACTTCTTTCTATGCCATGAATGGTGAATTCATCTAGTTGTTATAGATTGGACTTTCATCCCCCTTTCTATGAATTGTGAAGTAAATTGTGTTAAGACAGCATCAATATCAGGAAAGCCAAATCTGTAAATCCAGAATTTAGAAATGTGATGTGGTAGTCTGAAGTTGTATATACCTGACAAAAGCATGTTCTTAAAACTAATCCTTTCCTGTGGGTGTGAATCCATTGTAAGTAGGACTTCCTGATGAAGTTATTTCAGTTAAGGTGTGGCCAAGCCTAATCAGGATGGGCCTTAGACCTATTAAATGGAATGAAATTCAGACACACAGAGAGAAAGCCATGGAGCGGGCAGCCAGATGCTGAAACCAATGGAACCCAGAGGACAAGGTAGAGGCCAGCAGGGGTCACCATGTCCCTTGCCATGTGACAAGATAAGGATCCCAGTATCACCAGCAGCTGGCCCAGAACATCAGTCTTCAGGAAGAAAGCATAACCTTGATGATGCCTTGATTTGGACATTCTTTTAGCCTCAACCCAGTTAGCTAATAAATTCTGATTGCTTAAGTCAACCCATTTCATGGTTTCTGGTTGAACTGCCTAGGAAACTAAAACAGATTTTGGTACCAGGAGAAGCGGACTGTTGTTATTGCAAATACGAAAATTTGGAAACAGCTTTGGAATTGAGTAATGGGTAGAGATTGGAAGAATTGTGAGTTGCTTGACAGAAAAAGCCCAGATTACTACAAACTGTTTGAAGAAATAAGGGTACTGTTTTAGTTTGCTAAACATGCTGGAATGCAATATACCAGAAATGAGTTGGCATTTTAAATGGGGATTTATTAGGTTACAAATTTACAGTTCTAAGGCCAAGAAAATTTCCAAATTAAGTCATCAAGAGGACACCTTCTCTGAAAAAAAGCTGCTGGCATCCAGAGTTCCTCTGTCACATGGGGAAACACATGGTCATGTCTTCTAGCCATTCTCTTCTGTGTTCTGGTTTCAAAATGCTCTTTCCAAAATGTCTCTGGGCATTTCTCTTTTGGCATCTCTGAGCTCCCTCCAAAATATCTCTACCTTTTATCCTGTCATAGAGGACCGCAGCAAGGGGATTAAGAACCACCTTGAATGGGTAGGGTCAAATCTCTATGGAAACAACCTGATCAAAAGGTTCCACCCATAATAGGTCTGCCCTCACAAGATTGGATTAAAAGAACATAGTTTTTTCTGGGGTACATAACAGATTCAAAACAGCACAGAACCTAAAGGTGCTTATGATGGGGTCTCAGAAATAAATGATGGAAGTATTATTGGAAACAGGTTAAAAGTGATCCTTGTTTTAAAGTGAAGTTGAGTTCTAATGTCATGTGGAAAGCAGAATTTGAGAACACTGAGCTTTGGTATTTAGCTGAGGAGGTTTCCAAGCTAAGTATGTAAAGGGAAGCCTGGATTCTCCTTGCAACTTATAGTAAAATGCTAGAGGAAAGGAGTAAGCTGTGAACTGAACTCCTGGGTACAAAGAAAATAGAAATTGATGCTCCAGAAAATTTTTAGCTTCCAGAAAGTGAGTCCCAGAGAATAGTGTTCACTGGGAGAGTTTAACTAAACATGGAAGAAGTCAGCAATTCCTGTGGAAGTCAGGATTGGAAATGCAGTTATCCAAGAAGGATCTCTGGTAAGTTATTTTGTCTGATGGTTTGGACCCCTGTATATTACCTGAAAAACCAGCAAGTGTCTTGAATAGTTTGTATTAATGGAACCACTGACAGCCAGAACTAAAAGGGGCAGAGAAGGGACAAATTGAAGGGAAAATAACTTCAAGGGCATAATCATGGATGCTGAGGTCTGGACTGAACATATCTTTTCAGGCCAAGAGAGTAGACCCACCCATGTGTGTGAGAATGGTGAGTCTTCTGCATTTGGAGGATGAGGGCTTCTGCTCCATTGCTTAGGATGTCTGTGGCCACTGCAGTGCTCAGAGATGGTGAAGCCTAAGCCTCAGGGCTTGCAAAGGGATTGGACACCACCCCAGTTCTCTGAGAACATGAAGCCTGTGCCCTGGTGTTCTTGGAGAGCCTGGATGCTATCCCAATGCTTGGAGAGGGTGGAACTTTCACCCCAGTGCTTGGGAAGAGCATGGCCACTGTGCAAGCTCTTAGAAGGGGTGGTGCTGCCACTTCATCAAGACCTGGGGATGAAACACCACTCCTTAAATGAATCTCAGTCCTTGAAATCTAAGTATTCCCTGCTAAGTTTCAGAATTGTTTGGAACACATGACCTCTGTTTTACCTCCAATTTCTCCCTACAGGAATGAGAATGTTTATTCTATTCCTGTCCCTCCATTGTACATTGGAAATAGTCAACTTGTTCTCTAGGTTTCACAAGTCTACAGGCAGAGGGGAATTATGCCCCAGGACAGACTACATCCATACTCAATTTTGATGAGTCTTCATACTTAGAATTGTTTCTGAAATATGTTTTTGAAAGGTGATGGAATAAATGTATTTTGCATGCAGAGAGAACATGACATTTTGGGGTCCAAAAGGTGCAGTGTATGTTTTGAAGGTATATGTGCTCCAGAAAATCATGTTTTTAAATCTGATCCATTCTTATGTTTGTGAACCTATTGTAAGTAGAACCTTCTGATGAAGTTACTTCAGTTAAGGTGTGGCCTCGCCTAATCAGGATGGGTCATAATCTTACTACTGGAGTTCTTAATAAGCAGAGTGAAATTCAGACAGATAATGAGAAAACTACAGAGGGGGCAACCAGAAGCTTAAACCATTGCATCCTGGAGGAGAAGATCTTGGTACCATTTCTAGTGCCTCCACCCCCAATTTCCTAACACATGTGGAGCTGACCTGGCCCTGTTCCAGAATGAGGAGAGTAACACAAATGCACATTCTGGAATGCTGGTATATCAGTACCAATCTATCAGGTAGAACCTGAAAGATTGAACCAGCAAAATCATCCTGGCTCACCCTCACAGAACCTACCTGACCTATGAGAGAACCAGTTTGTGGACAGCCAAGAGAGTGTAAGAAACAATCAAAGCAAGACATCCTGATGCAAAGAATTACATGTTGTAAGACACACAACTGAGCCCCTGAGAGGAGGGGGAAGTCAATTTCAGAGGAACTGGAGGAGACATTCCAATTTTGTAAAGGGGGAATTAGTAAAGCCTGGAGCACAAACCCAGGACAAGATACAGGCTCAACAAAGAAAGAGAGAATCTCACACTTTAGCTTCAGGAAGGTCTTCTTTGTACAAGGGCTAACTCCCAAAGGACAGCACCAGTGAAAACAGAACTAATTTTCAAAAACTGTAAAAAGTACTTTTTGCAGTGGTTTGTTCATTTTTGCTAGCTGCTGGAACTCAAGGAAATGTATGCCATATCACTATCTGGATAAAAACTGAAGAAACAGAGAGCTTAGTGACAAACACTTATGGACTAACATTAAAATATTAAAATTTACAGTACACACCAAAAGATTACAACACAAAGAAACATGAAATGATTGTCCATCAAATGAACAAGATAGAACAACTGAAACCATTGACAGAAAACACCAGGACTTGAAAACACAGACAAATGCTTTTAAAAAAATTATCTTCAGTATGCTGAAAAAGATAAAGGGAAATATTGAGAAAGAACTAAAGGATATCAGAAAAATGATGAAATAACAATATAAGAATATGGAAGAAAAATAATAATGTGAGAATATTGATAAAGAGAAATTTTAAAAAAGGAACCAAATAGATATTCTGGAGTTGAATACCACAATAATTGAAATGAGAAATTACTTAGAGGTTTTCAACAACATATTGAAGCTTACAGAAGAAATAATCAAGGAACTCAAAGACAAGACAATTGAAATGATTTCAGACTGAGAAGCAGAAAGAAAAATGAGTGGAAAAATATGAAAAGAACCTAAAACAATTATGGTACTTTATCAAGTGTTCCAAAATAGGTGCTATGGGTGTCCCAGAGGAAGAAAAAGGAAAAGAGAAGAAGGAATATTCAAAGAAATAATTGCAGAAAAATTCCTAAATTTAGCAAAAGACATGGACATATTCATTCAAGAATCCCAGTGAACCCCAAACAGGAAAAACTCAAAGAGAACCACACCCAGAACATGGTAATCAAACTATTGAAATCAAGAACAAGGAGACAGTTCTGAAAGATGCAAAAGAAGAGCAACATGTTATGTACAAGGGAGTTCCAATAAGGTTAAAGTCTGACTTCTCAGAAGAAATCATGATATATATGTGAGGATTTTTACTGTTAGCAAAAGGAGCTAATACTTACGTAGCCACATTTCCTATATGCCACACACTCTTCTAAGCACTTTAGATACAAAATGTTTTGTATCTTCAAAAAAACTTTACAAGAAGGGTACATAAATATTGGATACAATATTTAGTGCTGCAAGAAAATATGTGCCAACAAAGAATTTTATATCCAGCGAGATCACCTTTCAAAAAGGGAGAGTTCATTCATGATGGTGGCATAAAGATGCTCCAGCATGCTATTTTCCAATAGAACCTCTGAATAGCTATAAACAAACAAACAAACAAACAAACAAAAATCCTACAGAACCATGTTCCTCAAAACTCTGGAAAGCAGTTAAAGGGTTGTGGTAACTGAGTGCCAAATCAAAAAATCCAGCTTTAGATATGGTATAAGAAATTCATGGTGTCCTGTCTGGCCCCATCCCAACACCAACCCAGTGCAGTGTGGAGACATCCTGTGCTCCCACTGTGAGTCCCTGGCCTGATTTCACAAGGAGCAGAGTAATCCCTATGTGCATATTGAGATGTGTGTATGTACATGCAATCTATCAAGTGGCAGCCTGAAAGAATGAACTAGGAAGCTCATCTCTGCCTCACCTTCACAGAACTTGTTCTGCAGCAAGAAACAGCTTGCAGAAAGCTGAAGAAGTGTAAGAAACAATTAAGTCCAAATGGTCTGAGTCAATTGATTACTGACTTTAAGACAAACAATTGAGCATCAAGGAGGGTGAATTCTCTGTCTCATAGTGAGTGAAGGGAACATTTGAATTTCTGTAAATGGGTCAATTCTTATGGCCAAGAGCAAGTACAAGCCCAGCACAATATGCACACTTGGAAATGATGGAGAGGACACCACCCTTCAATTTCACCTCAGACTCATCTTCCTGAGAGGAGAGCTAAACTTAAAAGAGAGCATCAGCCAAGGCAGAGTCAATTTACAAAGATTGTTTAAGGGCAGTTTTGCACTGGTTTGTTGATATCATTAGCTCCTGGAATACAAGGAAATCTCTGTAATATTATTAACTGGATACAAACTTAAGAACAGACAGCAGATAATGAATGAAAAGATATGATTATCTCAATAAAGAGATGGAAATTTTGAAAAGGAACCAAATAAAAAGATGGTTGAATACCACAACTAAAAACAAATTGCCTAGAGGATTTCCACAGCAGATTGGAGCTAGCAATAGAAAGAATCAGTGAAATAGAACAAAAGAAATTGAAATGATTCAGGCTGAGCAGCAAAAAGAAAAAAAAAACAATGAAAACAAGGTGAGCAGAGCCTAAGAAACCTATAGGTATATATCTAATGTACCACTCTAAGAAGGACCAACACAATTCCTGCTCAAACTCTTCCAAAAAATTCAAGAGGAGTGAACATTACTTAATTAATTCTATGAGGCCAACATCACTCTCAAACCAAAGCCTTATAAGGATGTCAAAACAGGACAAGAAAATTGCAGACTAATATATTTTATGAAAACAGAAGCAAAAGTCATTAGCAAAATACAAGCAACCAAATCTAGCTGTGCATTTAAAGAATTATACACTGTTATTAAGTGGGATCTAACCCAGGTATTCAATGTTTTTTTTTTTTAACATAATAAGATCAATTAACAGAAAAAAGGGAAAAAATAACATGATTTTTGCAATTTCTGCATAAATGGTATATGACAAACTGCATCACCCCTTCTTAACAAAAACACTTAGAATACTAGGAATAGAAGGAATATTGCTCAACATGATAAAAGGTATATAAGAAAAGCTCATAGCTAACAAAATTCTCAATAGTGAAGGAGTAAAACTACCCCTAAGATAAGGAACATGACAAGCATGACCAATATTATCACTGTTTTTCAACATTTTACTGAAAGTTGTAGCCAGAGCAGTTAGTCAAGAAAAAGAAATAAATGACATCCAAATTGGAAAGGAAGAAGTAAAAATTTCCCTATTTGCAGAGTTCTATTTATATAGATAAAATCCTTATAAATCCACAAAAAAAAGCTGCTACAGCTAATAAACAAATTCAGAAAAGTTTTGCATACATGATCAACACATAAAAATCCTTGGTGTTTCTATGTACTAGCAATGAATAATCTGATGAGGAAATCAAGGAAAGAATTCCATTTACAATAGCAAGTAAAGATATCTAGGAGTAAATTTAACCCGAGGATATAAAGGCCGACTACACAGAAAACTATAAAACATTGCTTAAAGGAATTGCAGAAGACCTAAATAAAGGAAGAACGTTCTGTGTTTCACAGTCTGGAAGATAAATATTTTTAATATGTGAATTCTACCTGAAAGGAAAATCCAGTCATCAAATTTATTTGGAAGATAAAGGGCCCCATGTAGCCAAATCATCTTGTAAAAGAACAAAGCTGGAGGACTCACATTTTCTGATTTTAATACTGATTACAGACATATGGTAATCTAAATAGTGTGTTACTGGCATAAGAAAAATTGATTTTTGACAAGGGTGCCAAGTCTACTTGAGGAGGAAAATAATAGTTTCTTTGATAAATAAATGCTCCTTGGAAAATTGGATGTCATTTTGCAAAAGAATGAAGGTGGACCTCTACATCCTTCTATACATAACAATCAACCCAGAATCCATCAAAGACCAAAACATAAGAACCAAACTATAAAATCCCTAGAAGAAAAGACAGGGAAGCTTCTTATGGACCTTATGTTAGGCAATGGTTTCTTAGATTTTACAGCCAAAGCAATAAAAGAAAATATAGATAAAAGGGACTTCATCAAAATTTAAAACTATTTTTACCATCAGAGGACTTTATCATGAGAGTAAAACAACAAACTACAGAAAGGGATTAATATTTTGAATATTTGATAAAGGTTTTATCCAGAATGTATAAAGAAATCCTAAAACTCAACAACAAAATGACATAAAACTGAATTTTAAAAAAATGGGTAAAAGACTTGGATAGGCAATTCTCAAAAGAAGAGATATAAATGGCCAATACACACATGAAAAGATAATCAACATCATTGGTCTTCAGGGAAATGCAAATCAAAATCACAATAAGGTAACATTTCACACCTACTAGAAAGACTACAAAAAAAAAAGGAAAGCAACTAGTTTTATGGAGGATGTGTGTTCTGCCATTTCTGTTGGAAGTAAGCAATTAGTTTGCTGGATTTAGAAAGAGGGGCCCCTGGGGTTGGGGCATGCCCAGTAAAACTTTCAATGAAAATTATTAATGGAAACAAATATAAATAATTCTCCCAACCTTATAGGACTATGCTGATTTAATTTTTATCTTTATAATGGTTCGCTATTTTCCAAATTTCTAAAATGAGCTTTTATTATTATAATTGGAAAAATAAAACAAAACTGTTATGTCATAGTTTCTTAAATTACCTTACTTTTGAGGTTGCAGAGAAATCCTATTCAACTTATCTTCCCATTAACCTAATAGTTGATTTGTATCTTTACAGACAATGAATTTCTTTTTTCTCAAAATTTTATGTAAATGAAACCCATTATAATCCTGTTTCAGATTCCATAGTTTGAATTTAGTTGACATAATTATTGTCTTTCAAGGGACAAAAACACAGTGTTTTTTGCCCATAATCCTTTAAATTGGGGACGTACCTAAACATTGAAAGATACCACGTCAAATTGCCTAGAAACCAAAATTGTTTTACTACAAACTTACCCAGATACAACAGCTTATTTAGGTGAGATGAAAGCAATCATTCTCTACAGACAAGTCATGAATGACATCTACAAAACTACAAAAAAAAAAAAAATACAGAGAGAGAGATAATGGTAAAACATATTCTTCTCTTGAGTATTACAGGATTCTTGAGATTTTTCTTTTTCTTGTCCCTTCTCCACCAGCTCCTTTTCATCTTTTTCTTCTTTATAAAGCTATGAATTGAAGAAAACATACAAAACCCTTTTGTATTGATATTTTGAAAAAAAAATTGTTAATTTGTATTCCCAAGGCTCCATTGGGATACTCAATCATGAGGCTTCTTTAAGATTATAGAGATAATTTTTAACATTTTTGTATGGTATTAACTTGCTGTTTCCTAAACACACCAGGAACATTCATAACTTTATGTTTTTAAATACATTTTTATTGTGAAATATAATATATATATATATATATATATATATGATAATTTTCAAAGTACAGTTTAACAAGTGGTTATAGGGCAAATTTCAAAGTATACTGTGGGTTCCATCTCCATAATTTCAGTTATTTTCTTCTAGCTGTTCTAATACACTAGAGGCCTAAAAATTCTATACAAAGATTCAGTAGTCATAATCTTTGTTAAATCCTATCTTGTGTGTTGCTACTCCTCCCTCTCATTTGATCACTCTCTCAATATTCAGGGAAATTTGAACAATGACCACTCTAACTTCATACTGAAAAAGGGTGTCAACATTAGGTGGAAGGGGGATGAGCTGGTTGATGTTCTTGAAGATACTTGTGCCTCTGGGTTTTGGGAATTATCTGACATAGGAACAATCTGGAGGTATTAAGGTTCTGAAAAAATAAACTTAGTGAGTGAAACTGTTATAGAGTCTCAGATAGGAACCTAAGTGTTCTTGAGGATTTTCAGGAATACTATGCATTGGTCTTGGTTTAGTTTGGCCATTTGGAGTATCTAGCTGAAGCGTGCATAAGACTAAGCTCTAGGATAGCCTCTCAACTCTATTTGAAATCTCTTAGCCCATGAAACATTATTTTGTTACATTTCTTTCCCCTTTTGGTCAAGAAGGCATTTTCAATGCCTTGATTCCAGGGCCAGTCACATTCCTGGGAGTCCTGTTCCACAATGTCAAGGAGACTAAACCCATAGGAGATATGTCCCATGTAGGGGAGAGGCTAACAAACTTATTTGTAGAGTTGGGCTAGAGAGAGAGGGGCCACATCTGAGCAACAAAAGAGGTCCTCTGGAATTGACTCCTAGCAATAAATATGGGAAAGCTTAACATCCCCTTTACAGCAGTAAGCTTCATAAGAGGAAGCCTCAAGATAGACTGCTTTAGGTATTGAGTAGGGGGTATCTAATTTCATGTAGCATGTATTCTGTCCAAAAATAAACAATCAATATCTCACATTATCCTCACTCATTTGTACAGTCATCATTACTCTCAATTTTAAAAATTTATCATAACCCAGAGCACCCCATTACTCTTAACCCCCCCAATTATTTACCCCAGTTATTTGTGATACCAGTAAGGTATTCCTATTAAACATATTCCATTGTATACAATAGATAATTTTTCCCATGTACCATTCTGTTGCTAACTCTTTGTACAAGTGTTATACCTTAAAAGTAAATCAGGCAAAATGGCAGCATAGAGAGGAGTAGAATTTAGTCAGTCCTCTGGAACAACAAATAAACAACAGGAACAACTAGTAAATAATATGGAATAACTGCTGGGAGAAAACTGTGACTGTCCGCACATCATACACCAACATGGATGGGGAGGAATTCCTAAGATTGCAGCATAAAATCTGTAAGTAAAAGCTGTGAAACCATGCCAAGAGCCCTTCCCCCCATGGCATGTTGAGCTGCAAAACCTCACTCTGGTAGAGAGCAGCATGGAACTCTCCAAGCAAGTGAATATAGTCAGCTGAGCTCTATCTGGGGTTTTAATTAACAAGTGTGGACTGCTGAATACAAGCTACAAATTCCCAACAAGCAGACAGAGGTTTTTAGTGATGAATGACTTTAAAGAACTGGAAGACTCATCTGTCCCAGGAAGATCAGGTGTTACCACTGGCCAATTAGTGAAACTGGGGTTCAATGGACTAGCTCTGAAAGGGGGCTTTCTGTCCCTATTTTGCCCTCTCTTCCTGAGTGGCTAAGTGGAGAAAACCTCAGCCATTTTCAGATCACAGTGCTCTGACTCAGACAAGGGTGGAGATAGCAGTCAGAGAAACAAAAACCTATTTAAATGCAGATAACCCCCTAGGGGGTGTGCACCAGCTTGCTAATGCTGTCAGAATGCAAAATACCAGAAATGGATTGGCTTTTATAAAAGGGGATTTATTTGGTTACACTGTTACAGTCTTAAGGCCATAAAGTGTCCAAGTTAATGCATCAACAATTTGGTACCTTCACTTGAGGATGGCCAATAGCATCCAGAAAACCTCTGTTAGCTGGGAAGGCACATGGCTGGTGTCTGCTTGCTTCCAGGTTGCATTTCAAAATGGCATTCTCCAAAATGTCTGCATCAGCTTCCAATGGCCATCTTCAAAATGTCTCTCTAAGCTGCAGCTACTCTCTCAGATCCTGACATTCTTGAAATTGTCTCCCTTGGCTCAAGCAAGTGTCTTGGCCTGTGTGATGCTTTTTAAAGCACTCCAGTGGTCCAATTAACACCCTCCCTGAGTGTGTGGGGTAACACTTTCATGGAAATTATGTAATCAACTATTTCACTCAGTTGATTGAGTCACATCTTCATGGAAACACCCAATCAAAGGATTCCAATCCAATCAACACTAAAAACATCTGCCCCCACAAGATTGCATCAAAGAACATGGTGTTTTGGGGGACACAATACATTCAAACTGGCACATGGTGTAACTTCCATAAGAGGAAAGAGGTGGTGCGCAGCTCTACTACTGGTCTTCCATTCAGAACAAGACCTCAGAACCTAGGAGAAAAAAGCCAGAACAGAAACAAAGGGGGCCACACCTCCTTATAACAGTCAGGAGCAAAAGGCTGACAGGTGCCACCTGCTGGGCAGGTTAGGAAAAGCACAGCAGCTAGAAGCCTCACAGGGTGTGTCAATATTCTAAGACACACCCTCATGGAAATCTGATACTGATTATTGCCTCCTTCTGAGACCTGTGCCCATTCTGGTCTGGGAAAACCTGATTGGGGTAACCAAGGAAACCAGATGCCTAGACAACAAAAAAACTACAACCTACACTAAGAAAACCAAAGTTATGGCCCAGTCAAAGGAAGAAACTCACACTTCAACTGAGATACACGAATTGAAACAAGTAATGATGAATCATCAACAAGTTTAGGGAAGCTATGGAAAAAGAGATGAAGAGTATAATGAAAACACTGGGTGAATATAAGATACAAATCAAAAGTTTGAAAAAACAACTGGCAGAATCTATGGAAATGAAAGGCACAAAACAAGAGATTAAAAACACAATGTAGACATACAACAACAGATCTTAAGAGGCAAAAGAAAACACTCAGGAACTGGAGAACAAGACACCTGAAAGCACACACACCAAACAACAGATAGGGAAAATAATGGAAAAATATGAGTAACAGCTCAGGGAATTGAATGACATGAAACACATAAATGTACATGTTATGGGTGTCCCAGAAGGAGAAAAGAAGGGAAAGGGGACAGAAGCAATAATAGAGGAAATAATCAATGAAAATTTCCCAACTCTTATGAAAGACATAAAATTACAGTTCCAAGAAGCACAGTGTACCCCAAACAGAATAGATCTGTATAGGCCTACACCAAGACACTTAATAATCAGATTATCAAACATCAAAGACAAAGAATCCTGAAAGCAGCAAGAGAAAAGCAATCCATTGCATACAAAGGAAGCACAGTAAGACTGTGTGGATTTCTCAGTAGAAACTGTGGAGGAAGTGGGGTGATATATTTAAGATACTGAAAGAGAAAAACTGTCAACCGAGAATCCTATATCTGGCAAAACTGTCCTTCAAATATGAGGGAGAGCTTAAAATATTATCTGACAGACAATGGGAGAGTTTGTGAACAATCTACCTCTGCAACCGGAAATATTAAAGGGAGCACTACAGACAGAAAGGAAAAGACAGGAGTGAGAGGTTTGGAAGACAATTTGGGGTGATGGTAGCACAGCAATGCAAGTACACTGAACAAAGATGACTGTGAGTATGGTTGAAAGAGGAAGGTTAGGAGCATGTGGAACACCAGAAAGAAAGGGGAAAGATAAAAACTTGGATTGTATAACTCAATGAAACCTAGAGTGCTCAAAAATTGTGATAAAATATACAAATATGTTTTTACATGAGGGAGAATAAATGAAGGTCAACATTGCAAGGTGTGAAAAATAGGGTGGTATTGGGGGAAAATACAAGCAATGCAAACTAGAGACTATAGTTAACAGAAACATTGTATTTTTCTTCCTTTAATGTAACAAAGGCAATATACCTATGCTAAATGCCTATAAGAGGGGGAAATAAGGGAAGAATATGGGACTCACCACTGATGATTTGTCTGATTCTTTTATTCTACTTTAGTTTAATTCTTTCATTCCTTTCACTTTTTTTTAGCTGTCATGTTTTTCTTCTTTTTCTTTTTCTTTTGTGTGTCTACCATCTTTGACTCTTCTTCTCTTTGTGGAAGAAATGGAGACGTCCTTATATAGAAAGTGGTGATGGTGGTGAATTGATAAATTCATGCCTATACAGGGAAACATCAATTACTTACTTAAGATGAAAGTATGGTGGGTGAACAAAACTGTCTTAAAAAGAACAGGTTGATGAAGAAACCTTGAGGGTACTAAGTTGAGTGAAATAAGCCAGACACATAAGGGCAAATATTGAATGGTCTCACTGATATGAAGTAATTATAATACACAAACACATAGACATGAAATATAAGTTAACAGGATATAAAATGAGGCTAAAGAATGGGGAATGGTTGCTTATTATGAGCAGAATGTTCAACTAGGTTGAACTTAAGTGTTTGGAAGTGGGCAGAGGTGATGGTAGCATGTTATTGTGAGAATAACTAACAGTGCTGAATGGTGTTTGAATGTGGTGGAAAGGGGAAGCTTAGAATCATGTATGTCACCAGAAGGAAAGTTGGAGGTTAAAAGATGGGAATGTATAAAACAGTGAATCTTGTGGTGGACAATGTCCGTGATTAACTGGACAAATATCAGAAGTCTCTTTCATAAACTAGAACAAATGTATGACACTATAACTAGAAGTTAATAATACAAGGCTGTGCTGGTTTGGATGTATTATGTCTGTCAAAACACCATTATCTGTGATGCAGTCTTGTTTGGCAGGAAATGTATTAGTGTTGATTGGGTTGGAGACTTTTGATTGGATGTTTCCATGGAGATGTGATCACTCAACTGTGGGCAAGATCTTTCATTGTATAATTTCCATGGAGGTGTGGGCCCACCAATTCAGCATGGGCCTTGATTATTTTACTGGAGTACTATATAAGCTCAGACAGAGGGAGCGAGCTTGCCACAGCCAAGAGGGAAAATTCGAAGAATGCATGGAAGCAGAGTAGCTGTAGATGAGAAACAGCTTGAAGACAGCAAATGAAAGCAGACTCTTGCTCCAGAGAACCTAATAGAGGACACCCCAAGAGCAATTGAGAGTTACATTTTGAAGAGGAGCTGCAGCCTAGATAGGAGAGTCCTGGGAGAAAGCCATTTTGAAAACAAGTTGGAGCAGATGCCAGCCATGTGCCTTCCCATCTAACAGAGGTTTTCTGGATGCCATTGGCCATCCTCCAGTGAAGGTACCCAATTGTTCATGTATTTCCTTGGACACTTAATGGCCTTAAGACTATAACTGTGTAACCAAATAAACCCCCTTTATAAAAGCCAATCCATTTCTGGTGATTTGCATTCTGGCAGCATTAGCAAACCAGAACAGATTTTGGTACCAAGAGTGAGGTGCCGCTGAGTTTGCAAATATCAAACATGTTGGAAAGGCTTTTAAGTGGATACGGGGAAAATTCTGGAAGAATTGTGAGGAGCTTGATAGAAAAGCTCTAAAATGCTTTGAAAAGACTATTTGTAGAAATATGAAATCTAAAGATACTTTTGATGAGGCCTTGAGCAGAAATGATGAATGTGTTGTTGCAACCTGGAAAAAAGATGATCCTTGTTTTAAAGTGGCAGAGAATTTGGCAAAATTGTGTCCTGGTGTCAGATGGAAGGCAGAATTTGAAAGCAACAACCTGGAATACTTAGCTGAGAAGATCTCCAGACTACATGTGGAGGATGTACCCTGGCTTCTCCTTGCAGCTTATAGTAAAATGCGAGTGGAGAGATATTAACTTAGAATGAATTCTTGGGTTCAAAGAAACCAGAAGCTGATGGTTTGGAAAATTCTGGGCTCCCAGTGGGTCAAGCCCCAGAAGTTACAGCCCAACATGATGATTTAAGCAAACATGGAAACTGACTGCCATTTCTGTACAAGCCGAGATTGGAGATGGAGTTATCCAGAAATGGTTTGTGAAAAGTCATATTGTCTGATGGCTTTGACCCCTCTGTGCTTCATGTGAAGCCAACAGAATTTTTGCAAGATCTTTATAGATGGAGCCATTGACAGTCTGAACTGGAGGATACAGACAAGGAACAAACTGAAGGAAAAATTTCCTCAAAGACACAACCATGGAGGTTGAGGTCTGGAGTCAAGAGGTCTTGGGCTGGGAGAGTGGGGTGGCCCACATGCATGGAAAGGGTGAGTTTGCCCAAGAGGTTGAGGGTGAGCTTCCTGCTGTGATGCTCAGGAAAAGTTCTGCCACCATAAGCCCCAAAGAGGGTGGAGCACATCCCCAGGGAATTGGGAAAAGCCTGGCTGCCACCCCACTGTTCTGAAGGGGTTGAGCATGTGCCCAAGAGATGGGAGGGAAATCAAGTGCTGCCCTGATGTTTGAGGAGGGTGGGGCCAAGAAGGTGGTCTCCCCAAATACTCACCCCAGTGTTTGGTGAGAAAAGAGCTGCCACAAAGGCCCTTAGGAAGGGTTAGACTCCCGCTCTTTCAAGCCCCAATAATAAAACATCAATCTGTTAATGACTCTCAGATATTGACATCTAATGGAGTTTGCCCTGTGGGTTTTAGGAATTGTTTTGGTCCTGTTAACCCTGTTTTTCTTTCACTTTCTCCTTATGGCAGTGGGAATGTTTACCCTGTGACTGCCCCTCCTTTGTATATTGGAAGTACATAATTTTTTCTAAGTTTCACAGGTTCACAGCTAGAGGAGAATTTTGCTTTTGGACAGACCACACCTGTTACTGATTAGGATGGGATATTGTACTGAACTATAGTAATTGAAATTATTAAAGTTTCTGTGATATTGTAATGGGATGAATGTATTTTGTATATGGAAAGATCATGTCCATGGGGTGGAATGTGCTGGTTTGCATTTATTATGTCCCCCAAAATGTCATTATCTTTGATGCAGTCTTGTATGGGCAGGAAACGTATTGGTGTTGTTTGGGTTGGACACTTTTGATTGGATGTTTCTGTGGAGATGTGATCACTCAACTGTTGGCAAGATCCTCCATTGCATAATTTCCATGGAGGTATGGCCCTACCCATTCAGTATGGGCCTTGATTATTTTACTGGAACACTATATAAGCTCAGACAGAAGAAGCGAGCTTGCCACAGCCAAGAGGGACATTTTGAACAATGCTCAGAAGCTGAGAGAGTAGCTGAAGATGAGAGACAGTTTGAAGACAGCCATTGAAATCGGACTCTTGCTCCAGAGAAGCTAAGAGAGGACACCCCAAGAGCAACCAAAAGTAACAGTTTGAAGAGGAGCTGTGGCCTAGAGAGGATCATCCTGGGAGAAAGCCATTTGGAAACCAGAACTTGGAGCAGACACCAGCCGCATGACTTCCCAGCTAACAGAGGTTTTCTAGATGCCCTTGGCCATCCTCCAGTGAAGGTAACTGATTTTTGATGTTTTACCTTGGACATTTTATGGCCTTAAGACTGTAACTGTGTAACCAAATAACCCCCCTTTATGAAAGCCAATCCATTTCTGGTGTTTTCCATTCTGGCAGCATGAGCAAAGTAGAACAAGGGGTATATAGGGAAAAATATACCTGTTGCAAACTATGTACTTCAGTTAAGAGTATTTTAACATTCTTTCATCAACAATAAAAAATGTACTATACCACTACTATGAGTCAATATTGGGGGGAGGGGTGGTTAGGGGTATGAAAGGAATTGAGTTTTCTTTTTTTGTCTGTATTTTTTCTGGAGTAATGAAAATGTTCTAAAAATTGGAAAAAAATAATTGCGGTGATGGATGCACAGGTATATGATGGTACCATGGTCAATTGATTGTGCACCTTGGATCTTTGGATAATTATATGGTATGTGAACAATCTCAATAAAGTTAACTTAAAAATGTAAATCATGCAAGAACTTATTTATATTTGTAGCACTAATCTGGGAGAAACTTTAAACAACCCCTTTCAATCGTGTTCACCTTCAATACAGCACTGATACTTATAATCTGTTAATGGACTATCAACACCCCTGTCCACTCCCATACCTTTAAGTTCAACCTCATTAACAAGTCTTTACATATTAATTTATTGTTCCCATTTTTTTTAGATTCTTTCTATCTTTAGGTCCCCCATATTCTACATTTTAAGACACTAATTTTAAATTATCCAGGGATTCATATTTGTGCTATACTGTATCTCTTCTTTTCCGACTTATTTCCCTCAGCATTATGTCCTCAAGCTTCATCCATGTTTTCAAATATTTCAGGACCTCATTCCTTCTTACTGCTCTGTAGTATTCCATCATATGCATATACCACATTTTGTTTATCCACTTCTCTGTTGAAGGACACATAGCTTGTTTCCATCTTCTGGCAATCATGAATAATGCCACTACGAACATCAGTGTGCAAATGTCTGTTCATGTCACTGCTTTCAGATCTTCTGCGTATCTATTAATTAGTGGAATTGCTGGGTCATATGGTAACTCAATATCTGATTTTCTGAAGAAATGCCAAATGGTCTTCCACAGTGGCTGTACCATTATACATTCCCACCAGCAGTGGATAAGACTTCCAGTCTCTCCACATCCTCTCTAGCATTTGTAGTTTCCTGTTTGTTTAATGGAAGCCATTCTTGTAGGTGTGAGATGATATCTCATTGTGGTTTTGATTTGCATTTCCCTAATGGCTAAGGAAAATGAACATTTTTTTTCATGTGCTTTTTAGCCATTTGTATTTCTTCTTTGGAAAAATGTCTTCCTATCTTTTGGCCATTTTATAATTAGGCTGTTTGTATTTTTTCTTGAGTTGTAAAGTTTCTTTATATACCTTCATGCTTTTATCATGCAGGTAATTCCTTTCCCTCCCTTTTCTTCCTAGTAAAATAATACTTTTCTTTAAACACACCATTTAAGCATAAAGGTCACTTTTTTGTGAAAGCTTTCTAGTCATTGATTCCTTTTGGCCTCTTTCTTTGTGTACACTTCTATGGTTCAGTTATGACTATTTATGTAGCATATAATAGAAAATCCAACTGTAGTTTAATGTAAATAAAAACGGTAGAGGGTTAGCTACTTTAGGAACAGCTAGAATTAGAATTGGGTGTTCAAATGTCATCAGGGCTGAGTTTCCATTTTGGGGGGTTTCTTATCTCTATATTGGTTTCTTATAATTTTTTATTATAGAAATTATAGATTTACAGAAATATCATGTAGAAATACAGATTCCTATATACATGCCCCCTTATTAACACTTTGCATTAGTGTGGTACATTTATTATAAATTATGAAAGAATATTATTATAATTCTACTATTGATTAGTCCATAGTTTACTCTGTATTGGATTTACTCCAGGGTAGGTCCTTGCTATATGGTGGCCCACTACAAATTCAGAGTTCTAGCCTCTTGGGTCAAGTTCAGCAGAAAATGGACAATAACTCATCCCAATAGTACTTCAAGAAGGCTCAGGATTTACTGTGATTAGATCAGTTGAGCCTTGTGTTTGACCTCTGAGCTAATCATCATGGTTACTCTCTGTTGGCATGGTCTAGATCATTGTTCTTCCTCTTAATTTAAAAAAAGGTATAAGATTTTTTTTCCATAGGATAATGAGATATTCCTTTAGTAGTAGAGCAGAATTAGGTGTGCAGAAATCCACTTCAAAAAGCTCTTGCCTAGATTATAAGTAAATAACTTCAATTTAGGAATTATTTATAAATAAAACGCTGAAGGAAATATTATATGTACTTCTTCACTCAAATAGTAGAAGAATATCCAAAATCATTCTGTAGATTGATTTATTGGTGAAAGACTTATAAGATAAAGAAAAGATATACATTAGGGAACATGAAACACACAGGATATATTTGGTGAGAAACAGGAAAATTTCATACTGTTTTTCAGACATTAAACAAAAATTTTTCCATCTTTTCAATGATGGTACTATGGTATGAACCATAAAAATAAATGTATTTATACCTTTCTTCTAAAAATATTTTATGACTTCAAGTAATAAAAACAGAATATATGTTTGCAAATTCTGGGGAGTTTGTTTTCTTATCATTATTAGAATTCTGTGGGTCAATAACTTGTAACAAAAGATTTACAATCTCTTCCAAAGAAAGCCGGAAATTGAAAATTGTTGTACTGCTCTAATGATACATGTGACAGATTGCATTCCTAGAAACCTTCCATAAACAAAACACCTGGTTACTTAAGTTACAATTTAAAGGTCACTTGACCAATCAACAGCAACAGTGGAGCACTAAATCTACAGGTTAGACACTGCTTCCACTTTTGCTATATATTCCACCACATAACTAATGTAAACAATTTGGAATGCTGCCTGATGCTATAACCTCAGCTCTGTTACTTCTGATCTGGCCACAAAGTCAGTGGAAGTCCCACTTGTTGGACCAGTGTACTTCTGAGAAGTTGATCTCCATGGTTACACCCTGGTAATGGAAGCACAGCCAATAAACTAAGCAAACAGCCTCATGGTGACCATTAGAGTTTCCTGGGGATCAGAACACTGTAGCTACTTTTTTTTTTTTTTTTTTTTTTTACTTTCGATTGTTTACTGTACCATTACATAGTTGTACATTCATCACCTAAATCAATCCCTGACACCTTCATTAGCACACACACAAAAATAACAAGAATAATAATTAGAGTGAAAAAGAGCAATTGAAGTAAAAAAGAACACTGGGTACCTTTGTCTGTTTGTTTCCTTCCCCTACTTTTCTACACATCCATCCATAAACTAGACAAAGTGGAGTTTGGTCCTTATGGCTTTCCCAATCCCATTGTCACCCCTCATAAGCTACATTTTTATACAACTGTCTTCGAGATTCATGGGTTCTGGGTTGTAGTTTAATAGTTTCAGGTATCCATCACCAGCTACCCCAATTCTTTACAACCTAAAAAAGGTTGTCTAAAGTGTGCGTAAGAGTGCCCACCAGAGTGATCTCTTGGCTCGTTTTGGAATCTCTCTGCCACTGAAGCTTATTTCATTTCCTTTCACATCCCCCTTTTGGTCAAGAAGATGTTGTCCATCCCACGATGCCGGGTCTACATTCCTCCCCGGGAGTCATATTCCACGTTGCCAGGGAGATTCACTTCCCTGGGTGTCTGATCCCACGTAGGGGGGAGGGCAGTGATTTCACCTTTCAAGTTGGCTTAGCCAGAGAGAGAGGGCCACATCTGAGCAACAAAGAGGCATTCAGGAGGAGACTCTTAGACACAAATACAGGGAGGCCTAGCCTCTCCTTTGCAGCAACCGTCTTCCCAAGGGTAAAACCTACGGTAGAGGGCTCAACCCATCAAACCACCAGTCCTCTATGTCTGTGGTCATGTTAGCAACCATGGAGGTGGGGTAGGCGAATACCCCTGCATTCTCCACAGGCTCCTCAAGGGGGCACTACATCTTTTTTTTTTTTCCTTGTTTGTCTTTTTTCTTTCTTTCTTTTTTTTTAACTTTCCCTTCTTTTTTAAATCAACTGTATGAAAAAAAAAGTTAAAAAGAAAACAAACATACAATAAAAGAACATTTCAAAGAGACCATAACAAGGGAGTAAGAAAAAGACAACTAACCTAAGATAACTGCTTAACTTCCAACATGTTCCTACTTTACCCCAAGAAAGTTACATAATATAGCAACATTTCAGTGAACTTGTTCCTACTACATCCATCAGAAATTAACAGACCATAGTCATTTCTGGGCATCCCCAGAACGTTAAATAGCTTATCTGTTCTTCTTGGATTATTGTTCCCCCTTCCTTAATTGCTCTCTACTGCTAGTTCCCCTACATTCTACATTATAAACCATTTGTTTTACATTTTTCAAAGTTCACATTAGTGGTAGCATATAATATTTCTCTTTTTGTGCCTGGCTTATTTCGCTCAGCATTATGTCTTCAAGGTTCATCCATGTTGTCATATGTTTCACCAGATCGTTCCTTCTTACTGCCGCGTAGTATTCCATCGTGTGTATATATACCACATTTTATTTATCCACTCATCTGTTGAAGGACATTTGGGTTGTTTCCATCTCTTGGCAATTGTGAATAATGCTGCTATGAACATTGGCGTGCAGATATCTGTTCGTGTCACTGCTTTCCGACCTTCCGGGTATATACCGAGAAGTGCAATCACTGGATCGAATGGTAACTCTATATCTAGTTTTCTAAGGAACTGCCAGACTGACTTCCAGAGTGGCTGAACCATTATACAGTCCCACCAACAATGAATAAGAGTTCCAATTTCTCCACATCCCCTCCAGCATTTGTAGTTTCCTGTTTGATTAATGGCAGCCATTCTAACTGGTATTAGATGGTATCTCATTGTGGTCTTAATTTGCATCTCTTTAATAGCTAGTGAAGCTGAACATTTTTTCATGTGTTTCTTGGCCATTTGTATTTCCTCTTCAGAGAACTGTCTTTTCATATCTTTTGCCCATTTTATAATTGGGCCGAGTGTACTATTGTCATTGAGTTGTAGGATTTCTTTATATATGCAAGATATCAGTCTTTTGTCAGATACATGGTTTCCAAAAATTTTTTCCCATTGAGTTGGCTGCCTCTTTACCTTTTTGAGAAATTCCTTTGAGGTGCAGAAACTTCTAAGCTTGAGGAGTTCCCATTTATCTATTTTCTCTTTTGTTGCTTGTGCTTTGGGTGTAAAGTCTAGGAAGTGGCCTCCTAATACAAGGTCTTGAAGAAGTTTTCCTACATTATCTTCTAGGAGTTTTATGGTACTTTCTTTTATATTGAGATCTTTGGTCCATTTTGAGTTAACTTTTGTGTAGGGGGTGAGGTAGGGGTCTTCTTTCATTCTTTTGGATATGGCTATCCAACTCTCCCAGCCCCATTTGTTGAAAAGACCATTATGACTCAGTTCAGTGACTTTGGGGGCCTTATCAAAGATCAGTCAGCAATAGATCTGAGGGTCTATCTCTGAATTTTCAATTCGATTCCATTGATCTATATGTCTATCTTTGTGCCAGTACCATGCTGTTTTGGCAACTGTGGCTTTATAATAAGCTTCAAAGTCAGGGAGTGTAAGTCCTCCAACTTCGTTTTTCTTTTTTAGAGTGTCTTTAGCAATTCGAGGCATCTTCCCTTTCCAAACAAATTTGATAACTAGCTTTTCCAAGTCTGCAAAGTAGGTTGTTGGAATTTTGATTGGGATTGCATTGAATCTGTAGATGAGTTTGGGTAGAATTGACATCTTAATGACATTTAGTCTTCCTATCCATGAACATGGAATATTTTTCCATCTTTTAAGGTCCCCTTCTATTTCTTTTAGTAGAGTTATGTAGTTTTCTTTGTATAGGTCTTTTACATCTTTGGTTAAGTTTATTCCTAGGTACTTGATTTTTTTAGTTGCTATTGAAAATGGTATCTTTTTCTTGAGTGTCTCTTCTGTTTGTTCATTTCTAGCATATAGAAACATTACTGACTTATGTGCATTAACCTTATCCCGCTACTTTGCTAAATTTGTTTATTAGATCTAGTAGCTGTATCGTCGATTTCTCAGGGTTTTCTAGATATAAGATCATATCATCTGCAAACAATGACAGTTTTACTTCTTCTTTTCCAATTTGGATGCCTTTTATTTCTTTGTCTTGCCGGATTACCCTGGCTAGCACTTCCAGCACAATGTTGAATAACAGTGGTGACAGCGGGCATCCTTGTCTTGTTCCTGATCTTAGAGGGAAGGCTTTCAGTCTCTCACCATTGAGTACTATGCTGGCTGTGGGTTTTTCATATATGCTCTTTATCATGTTGAGGAAGTTTCCTTCAATTCCTACCTTTTGAAGTGTTTTTATCAAAAAGGGATGTTGGATTTTGTCAAATGCTTTTTCAGCATCTATTGAGATGATCAATTGATTTTTCCCTTTCGAGTTTTTAATGTGTTGTAATACATTGATTGTTTTTCTTATGTTGAACCATCCTTGCATGCCTGGAATGAACCCCACTTGGTCATGGTGTATGATTTTTTTAATGTGTCTTTGGATTCGATTTGCAAGTATTTTGTTGAGGATTTTTGCATCTATATTCATTAGGGAGATTGGCCGGTAGTTTTCCTTTTTTGTAGCATCTTTGCCTGGTTTTGGTATTAGATTGATGTTAGCTTCATAAAATGAGTTAGGTAGTGTTCCATTTTTTTCAATGTTTTGAAAGAGTTTGAGTCAGATTGGTGTCAGTTCTTTCTGGAAAGTTTGGTAGAATTCCCCTGTGAAGCCATCTGGCCCTGGGCATTTATTTGTGGGAAGATTTTTGATGACTGATTGGATCTCTTTGCTTGTGATGGGTTGGTTGAGGTCTTCTATTTCTTCTCTGGTCAGTCTAGGTTGTTCATATGTTTCCAGGAAATTGTCCATTTCTTCTACATTATCCAGTTTGTTGCCATAAAGTTGTTCATAATATCCTCTTATAATTTTTTTAATTTCTTCAGGATCTGCAGTTATGTCACCTTTTTCATTCATTATTTTGTTTATATGGGTCTTCTCTCTTTTTGATTTTGTCAGTCTAGCTAGGGGCTTGTCAATCTTGTTGATCTTCTCAAAGAACCAACTTTTGGTGATATTTATCCTCTCTATTGTTTTTTTGTTCTCTATGTCATTTATTTCTGCTTTAATCCTTGTTATTTCTTTTCTTCTACTTGGTTTAGGATTGGTTTGATGTTCATTTTCTAGCTTCTTCAGTTGATCCATTAGTTCTTTGATTTAGGCTCTTTCTTCCTTTTTAATACATGCGTTTAGTGCTATAAATTTCCCCCTTAGCACTGCTTTTGCTGCATCCCATAGGTTTTGGTATGTTGTGTTCTCATTTTCATCCGTCTCTATATATTTAGCAATTTCTCTTGCTATTTCTTCTTTAACCCACTGATTGTTTAGGAGTGTGTTGTTTAACCTCCAGGTATTTGTGAATTTTCTAAGTCTCTGATGGTTATTGACTTCTAATTGTATTCCATTGTGGTCAGAGAATGTGCTTTGAATAATTTCAATCTTTTTAAATTTATTGAGGCTTGTTTTATGTCCCAGCATATGATCTATTCTGGAGAAAGTTCCGTGAGCACTAGAAAAGTATGTGTATCCTGGTGATTTGGGATGTAATGTCCTGTAGATGTCTGTTAAATCTAATTCATTTATCAGATTGTTTAGGTTTTCAATTTCCTTATTGGTCTTCTGTCTGGTTGATCTATCTATAGGACAGAGTGATGTGTTGAAGTCTCCCACAATTATTGTGGAAACATCAATTGCTTCCTTTAGTTTTGCCAGTGTTTCTCTGATGTATTTTGTGGCACCTTGATTGGGTGCGTAGACATTTACGATTGTTATTTCTTCTTGCTGAATTGCCCCTTTTATTAGTATGTAGTGGTCTTCTTTGTCTCTCAAAACATCCCTGCATTTGAAGTCTATTTTATCTGAGATTACTATTGCTACACCTGCTTTCTTTTGGCTGTAGCTTGCATGAAATATTTTTTTCCATCCTTTCACTTTCAGTTTCTTTGTGTCCCTGTGTCTAAGATGAGTCTCTTGTATGCAACATATTGATGGTTCATTTTTTTTGATCCATTCTGCGAATCTATATCTTTTAATTGGGGAGTTTAATCCATTTACATTCAACGTTAAAACCGTGAAGGCATTTCTTGAATCGGCCATCTTATCCTTTGGTTTATGTTTGCCATATTTTTCCCTCTCTCTATTAATATCCTTTATTGTACCCATACCGAATCTCTTTAGTACTGAACCTTTCTCCAAGTCTCTCTGTCCTTTCTTTGTTTCTCTGTCTGTAGGGCTTCCTTTAGTATCTCCAGTAGGGCAGGTCTCTTGTTAGCAAATTCTCTCAGCATTTGTTTGTCTGTGAAAAATGTAAGCTGTCCCTCAAATTTGAAGGAGAGCTTTGCTGGATAAAGTATTCTTGGCTGGAAACCTCCATGGTGGCTGCTGAGTAGTCACTACTTAGTCTTATGCTGTTTCCTTTGTATGTGGTGAATTGCTTTTCTCTTGCTGCTTTCAGAACTTGCTCCTTCTCTTCTGTGTTTGACAGTGTGATCAGTATATGTCTCAGAGTGGGTTTATTTGGATTTATTCTATTTGGGGTTTGCTGAGCATTTATGATTTGTGTATTTATGTTGTTTAGAAGATTTGGGAAGTTTTCCCTGACAATTTCTTTGAATACTCTTCCTAGACCTTTACCCTTTTCTTCCCCTTCTGGGACACCAATGAGTCTTATATTTGGACATTTCATATTATCTGTCATATCCCTGAGGTCCATTTTGATTTTTTCAATTTTTTTTCCCCATTCTTTCTTTTATGCTTTCATTTTCCATTGTGTCATCTTCGAGGTCACTGATTCGTTGTTCAATTTCCTCTAGTCTTCTACTATGAGTGTCCAGAATCTTTTTAATTTGGTCAACAGTTTCTTTAATTTCCATAAGATCATCCATTTTTTTTTTAGTCTTGCAATGTCTTCTTTATGCTCTTCTAGGGTCTTCTTGATTTCCTTTTTCTCCGTACTATGGTCTCATTGTTCATCTTTAGTTCTTTGAGTAGCTGCTCTAGGTGCTGTGTCTCTTCTGATCTTTTGATTTGGGTGCTTGGGCTTGGGTTATCCATATCGTCTGGTTTTTTCATATGCTTTATAATTTTCTGTTGTTTTTGGCCTCGTGGCATTTGCTGAACTTGATAGGGTTCTTTTAGGATTTGTAGACCAATTGAAGTCCTTATCTCTAATTTATCAGAGCTACAGCTTTGTGGAGTACACTTTCTCTAACTAACCAGCAGGTGGCGTCCACGAGCCACCTGTTCTCCACAAGCCAGTTCTCCCCTTCTTAGCCTTTTTGGTGAGTGGGGGAGTGAGTCTTGTGGGGTCCAATTGGTGTACCAAGCTTGCGTGTGTAGTTGGTGTTGCCTGCCCTGTATATGGGGCGTGTTTCTGGGCAGTCAGGGAGGGGGGGTGGCCCTAACAATCAAATCTCCCTGGTGATCCTAGAGTTTTAAAGCTGCTGCAATAGTCTAATCCTTCAGTTCAGTCCTGCCACAGTTTGTCTCTGCCACTGACCCACAAGTCCTTGGTATTGGCGTATGGCTCCTGAGACTTGCAAGTGGGCCCCTCTTCCAGGCCGTGCACCCCGGGTCCTCTGTTGAGGGATGACTGTGCTATGTCACAGGTGAGTGCTGTCCCCCCCAGGGCAGTTCTGGGCTGCTGGGCTGTGTAGGGTGGCTCCCAGTCTGCTGAAATGATGGCTGAATGGGGCTTTGTTAATTCACACTGCTCTACCTTCCCACCTCTGGTACAATTAGCTGAGGTTTTAGGGAAGGCTAATGTCCACGCCCCGTTTGGTGGTGTGTGCCTGTTATTTGAAGCACTTCCATCACACTGGGTTGTCTGGGGCAGTTCTTGGCTATGGGGCTGGCGATGGGCAGGAGTGTTTCCTGTCCACCAGGATGATGGCTGTGAGCGGACACCCCCCTTTTCTTGGGAAGTTGTGGTGTTTAGTGAATTTTCTCAGCCACTGGATTATTGCGTTTTGTCTCAGAGCTCTCCTAGTTCTGCTCTTGACTTGACCTGCCCAAATTGCAAGTCTTTGAAGCTTTCTGTATTGGGCTTCTTAGAGTAATTGTTTTAGAAAAAGAAAAAAGGATTAAAAAAAAATAAAGGGCCCTACTCACAGATCTAATCGGTTATTGAAATGCTAAGAGACAAAGCAACCAGGGCCATTAAGGAAAGGTCCACAGGGCAGAGAGATCAGCTTTTCTTTGGGATTTGCATATGCGCCTCAGGGCCTGAGCTCGGGCCTGAGCTCTGTCCTTCCCCTTTCTATGTTCACCAGAACTCCAAAAATCCTCTGCTTTTATTTTGGAGTTTTTCATGTTGTTTTTTTTCTATGCCTGTCTCCTCTCTGCTGGGCTGGCTGCTCTCAGATTCTCTGGTGTCTGGTCTCCATCTATCTATGGTTGGAGTTTGGATCAGCAGAATGAGTTTCCGATAAGGGCTGCCACTGCAGTTCTCCCTTCTCCTTCCCGGAGCTGACAGCCCCTCCTCCCCTGGGACTGAGCCTGGCAGGGCGGGCCGCGGGTCCCCTGGCCGCAAAAACTTACAGATTTCGCTGATCTCAGCAGTTCCACGTTTTCATGAGTGTTGTATGAAGTATGCCCAAAGTCAGATTGCTCTGTGGTTTCCAGTCCACGCAGTTCCTGGCTTTCTACCTACTTTCCTGGAGGAGTAACTAAAATATACAGCTCACCAGTCTGCCATCTTGCCCCGCCTCCTGTCCACATTTCATTTTTTAAACATTGTTTACACGGGTACCAAAACTCTTTATGAATACTTCCATTTTCTTTGTTTGTTGGCATTTTTACCTAATTAGCTAAAACTACAATATCTCCCTAAAGTAAAGTAATTGCACTTGGTGTCATTCATGTGAAGATTTGTGCCCTGTTTTATATCTTGGAGCGTTATACTTAATGGATTTATTTCATGCCAATATAGTCCTTTCCAGAATCCTGAGACATCATTCATTTTGCACATTTGCATATCAAAAATTCAATTAAGTGATCAATAGTTGTGTTACTCCCTTTCAGAATAGCAGTGCAATTCTTTATATTGATGAAGTTATCATAGTAGATTGACCTCAACAATTTAAAATAATCATTCCCACATATTTTCTGTGTCACCTAAGTGCAATAGATGGGAGATGCAAATACATATCTGAAATCTGTTACTGCATTTTTAATATAAGTTTATAAAATTATACTCTCAAAATTTATGTGGCAAACTGGAACTCTAGTGATTAAGTGTATGTTGATTCATATATCCAGATATATTTTCAGTCAGAATTTGAAAAATGTCAGTCAAAATGTGACTGTAAAAGAGACCCTGGACTACAAAATCTACAGTGAATAATATTGAAAGGATTGTTAGTGAGGATGTCACACGGCAGGTAGTGTAACATTGTCTATAAGACACTTTTTGTTAGTTACATGTTTAATTCTGAAGAAAATATTTCCCTGGTGCACAAAACCTAAGTGGGGTGGAGAAAGCCACAGGAGTAAGAAACTGAAATGAATGGAAACTGGAAGGGAAGGAAGAGAAAAGCTGATGCTGCTATGTGGCAGAGGAGCCAAGGATTGCTGGAAGCTGGTCTTCAGGAAGAAATTATTTGCCTTGATGATGCTTTGCTTTACACATTCTCATGGCTACAAACTTTCTCATGTCTACTGGAAAAGACCATTAAAACATAAGCCCTGGTGAAATCATAAACATGGCAATGTAAGACATTCCCTTAAAAATCTTCCTTAGAGTGATACTTTATCCAAAGATGAAGAGTATCTCTATTTTTAAAAGGTAAAATGTACATTTGTCAGTCTTCCGGAAGCTTTAGTTGAGAAAAAATGGAGTTTATTTTTAAAAGATAAATTGAGTGGGCATGTATATTACTAAAGAGTGCTAGTATATTTTGTTTGTGCAGTAATATAACAACCTTTAATTTTAGAGGACTCTGAGTGCTTCTTATCTGTCCACTACCTATAGTTCTATTCTTACCTTTAATAATGAAAAATGATTAAACAATTAAACTGTAATTGCCTCTACACTTTAACAAATATTATGTCTTATAAATTAATATTTTTAGCATACAGGAGAAATTTTATGTAGTAAAATCTTGGACTTAAGTCTGAATTTGTATTGAAACACTGAAAAAAATCTTCCCCAGAGAATCAGTGAATAAAAGGATGAATCCAACTTAGTTAGAACTCTGACTGACAGTAGAGACTGGAGAATGACTCCACAAATGATGAATCAAGGAAAAAGAAAAATATCAGGTAGAAAATTTGTATTCCATACCCAAAGATGCATTTGCTTCACCCTCATTTCATCCAGCACAGCACGGGAGTTGTGCAGAGGCAGTGGTATGCCACCACAGACACAGACTATAGAGCCACTCACATCAGTAAGTTGGAGAACATGCATATCCAGGCAAAAGGACCAAAGTCCACAGTGACCCAGGGGTGAATACAAGCCTTTAAGCCAAGCTGCATACAAAATGGCTACCAGAGGGTTAAAGAGAGATAATGGCAGAAATGTTGAAAAGAATTGTGCTCACACAATCCAGTTTCTGATGGCTGAACCATGTGAATACAAAATGAACATTTCTGGAGCGACCCATCTTAATGGATTGACCCCATCTGACTCCTGTGGTGGGATAGCATAAGGGAGAAGGAACTGGAGGCAGAAAAGACTCAAGAAAAAAGGAGGTTGGGGTTAAACTGAACTTCTTTAAAACAGGATGAGTCCCAGAACTGAAAAGCATAAAAAGGGGGGAGGGGACTGAGTAAGGGAGAGAATTTTAACAGATCATAGGATCTATGGAGAAAAATTTGCACCAAAACAAAAAGGATTAATCAAGATTCCATGAGAAAGAACAGAGGAAATAAAGCTTCCTCCTGGGGGTGAAACAGTTGCACAGAAAGCACAGTCTTAAACATTATACTGCATATCCACAGCCAGAATCAGATGAAGAAGAGAAGAGAAAATATGAACAGTTAAACATGGGCTGTTCTACATGTCTGGAAAAAGTTGGGTCAAGGATCAAAGAAGAGTCTTAACAGAAAGCCAACCAAACATAAAACCCTAGATAAGAGGGAGAAACTGATCTTCAGAGTTAATTCACCAAGATAATCAGATGCACAGATATCATCAAAAAATTACAAGCCTTACTAAGAAACAGGAATTTATGGCTCAGTCAAAGGAACAAATTATAACTTCAGAGGGGACACAGGATTTGGAACAGCTAGTTAAAGAAGTGAAAAACAAATATTCTAAAACAATTCAAAAAGATGAATGAACATATGGCTAAAGAGGTAAGTAGTTTTAGGAAGAAAATTTATGAGCATAAGAAAGAATATGAAACTTTACAAAGAAATATAACAGAAATTATGAGGATAAAAAGCATAATACCAGAGACTAAAATACACTAGAAGATGTGCACAGGCAGAAGAAAGAATCAGTGAACTAAAGAACAAGACAATAAAGATCATACAGTCAGAAGAACAGATAAATAAAAGAATAGAAAAAGTTGAGCAGTGACTTAGGGATTTCAGTGACAGCATGAAACACACAGTCATGCATATCATGGGTGAACCAGAATGATAATGGATGGGAAAGGTAGCAGAAAGAATATTTGAGGAACTAATTGCTAAAAATTTTCCCACTCTTATGAAAGACGTACACACACACACACACACACACACACACACACATGCACACATCCAAAAGCACAACATACACTGAACAGAACAAATTCTGATGGAACTACTTTGATACACACACTAATCAGAATGTGAAATGCTAAAGATAAAGAGAGAATTCTGAAAGCCATAAGAGAAAAGTGATTTGTCACATGCAGGGGATCCTCAATAAGATTAAGTTCCAACAGGTACTGGTGTGGATGGTGTGATTGATGGCCAAGCCACTCTTCCAGTCATCCCCCCTCTCCTACTCTCCTCCCTCCCTCCCCTTCCCTCCCTTAGTGTCTGTTGCTCACTGGTCATGAACTCCCTGACCATTCCCTAACCCCTCCTGACCTCAGTGCCACATGATTAGCCTACTTTTCCTGTTTCCAGCCCAGCCATAGCGCCAGGGTGGTTGACTTTGCATTCAGGAAAGAAAAGATGTTGACAGACCTCAGCTCAACAGCCATATCACTCATTTGCCACTGCCATGGCAACAAGGCAGACACTGCTCACCTGCTTGGACCATATGAGACCAGTGGTTGATTCAGCTTTCAGTAGCATCATAACTTATGGCTATTTCTTAATCAATGCTTGCAAAGATGGTAAACCTATGCCATGCCAAGGAGATAGAGGAGACTGGATTGGAAACTTTTTGGTTCATAAGTGTGCTGTTTGTGGTGCAACACTGAATAAGGATACCAGTAAAGCAGCTACAGCAGCTGCAGGTTTTACAGCCAAAATGCAGGATGTCATCTCAGGAGAAGAATTGATGACCCTGGTTCCTATATATATTGTCAAATCCATAGATTTCACTCAGAATAGTAATTATTTGTTAATCAAGGGACAGGATAAACTGTACACGTATAAGACTTGAACAAACCTGAAGCAGAAACTAAGGAAATCAGTGGTCACATCTCTGGTATTAAAAAGGCTCTATGGTGTAGTGACAATAAATAGATTCTATCAGCTGATGATAAAACTTCCCACCTTTGGGATCAGGCTACTATGATGGAAGTGAGCACTCCACATTTTAATATGTCAGTTAGTAGTATGGAATATATTCCTGAGGGAAAGATTTTGGTAACAACTTATGGATGATCTATTGCTTTTCATAGTGCAGTAAGTTTGGAGCCAATTAAATCCTTTGAAGCTCCTGCAACCATAAATTCTGTATCTCTTCATCCTGAGAAAGAATTTTTTGTTTCAGGTGGTGAAGATTTCACACTTTGTAAGTATGATTATAATAGTGGAAAAGAATTAGAATCCTACAAAGGACACTTTGGTCTTATTCACTGTGTGAGATTTAGTCCTGATGGAGAATTCTATTAGCCAGTGGTTGTGAAGATGGTACATTGAGATTATGGCAAACTGTGGTAGGAAAACCATATGGCCTTAGGAAATGTCTGCTTCCTGAAGAAGATAGTGATGTTTTCCAGAGACAACAGAAGAAGGATAGAAGAAATTGCTGCATACAATTCAGATTCCATCTTAACTCTTGAAGTTAAGGCCTGAGAATCAGACATATGCCACAGACAGTGTAAACTTATAGACTAAAACAATCAAGCAGAGAAAAACTCAGTCTTCCAGAGTTACCCTCTGCTTAAGGCAAATATGGGCAGTAAGTAATGGGAATATGAATTATCTCCAGGGCTGAAACTAACTTGGTGTTACCTATAAGTGAAAACTCTGAGTATCAGAAAAAGGCAGATGGAGTAATACTCTTGTAGTAATGGCCAGCCTACTGCCTTTTGGAATTAATATGTGTAAGCCAACATCCAATTTCTTTTATTACAGTTAGATTTCTTATATTTGTTTATGCTGTTATGGAGAAAAAAATATAATGGCCTATTTTTCTGACTTTTCCCTTAAAGCAGAAAGCCTTTTTCTTTTTCTTTTCTTTTTTTTTTTTTTGGCTTTAGCTGTAAAGAAGAGGGAATACATGATAAAGTAATTGGTGTGATTTCTCTTTCATTGTATACTGCTTCTGAACATCTAATTGATTTTAGTTTCTAAATAAAATGCCTCTAAAGCAAACAAACTAAGATTAAGTTCTGAGTTCTCATCAGAAACCATGTAGGTAAGAAAGCACAGTATGATGTATTTAAATTACTGAAATCAAAAACTGCCAGCCCCAAATTCTTTATCCAGCAAAATTGTTCTTCAGAAATAAGGGGGGGTTTAAAATATTCACAGGTAAGCTGAAACTGAGAGAGTTAATCAACAGAAGTAATGGTCTACATGAATTACTAAAGGGAGTTATGCAGGTTGACAGGAAAATACAGAAGATAGTGGCTTGGAGTAGTGTGAAGAAATGAAGAGCATCATTATACGTAACTAAAAGTGTAAATGGAAAACTCAATAGTATTCTATCCTAAATATACAGCTCTGCTCTTTTATTCCTATGAGGCAGTATACAATTGAACAACAAAAAGGCATGTTTCCTCATAATGAACAAGCAAAATTTAAAGTGATAAAGTGAGACAAAAACAACACAAAGAGGGGAAACAGAAGGATGTGTAGCAGAGAATGTGTATGATATTGAATGTTAGTTGGTATCTTCTCAAATTAGTACCTTATAGATGTAAGTTGTGTTTTTTAAAACTATAGAGAAACATAAAGCAATCAGGTACATCATAAAATATCAGCTATACAGAAAAGGAGATTTGCAATAAAGGAAAATAGAGAGAGAAAAAAAATATATGACATATAAAAACCAAAGCACAAAATGGCTGAAGTAAGTACTGCCTTTCCAGTAATAACACTAAATGTTAATGGATTAAATTTCCCAATCAAAAGACACAGAGTGGAAGAATGGATTAAAAACATGACCCATCTGTAGGCTGTTTGAGAGATACTCACCTTAGACCCAAAGACACAAATAGATTGAAATCAAAAGGATTGAAATAGATACTCCATAGTGACCAAAAGAGAGTTGGGACAGCTATACTAATATTGGGTAAAATAGTCTTTGATACAAAGGCTGTTATGAAGTAAAGAAGGGCACTGTATAGTAATAAGAGACAATCCACCAAGAAGAAATAATCATAGATATTTATGCATCTAAACATAGTGCCCAAATATACATATATGAGGCAAACACTGGAAAAACTGAAGGGAGAAATAGAGAACTCTACAATAATAGTTGTACACTTCACTACAACATTCTCATCATATACTGGACATATAGACAGACGATCAATAACAATACAGAGAACTTGAATAATATGGTAAATGAACTAGACCTAACACACATAAACAGAATTTTGCACCTGCAAACAGCAGGAAACACATTCTTCTTAAGTGCACATGTTTTATTCTCCAGGATAGACCACAATGTCAGGACAAAAACAAGTTCAATAAATTTAAAAAGACTGAAATTATACAAAGTGTCTACTCTGACATAATGAGTTGAAGCTGGAAATCAATAACAGGTGGAGAACAGGAAAATCCACACATATTTGGAATGTAATAACATACATTTAAGGAATCATTGGGTCAAAGGAGAAATGGCAAGGGAAATCAGTAAATATCTTGAGATGAATGAAAACAAGAACACAACATATCAAAACTTATAGGATCCAGCAAAGGCAGGCTCGGGGTGGAATTATATAGCCCTAATTTCCTACATTAAAAAAAGAAGAAACAGCTAAACTCTAAGACCTAACTGCACAACTGGGGGAACTATAAAATGTTCCACAAACTAATTACTAGTCAAGCAGGAGGAAAGAGATAACAAAGATTAGAACAGAAATGAATGGAATTGACAATTAAAAAAAACAAACAGAATTAACAGAAACAAAAATTGTATCTTAGAAATGATCAATAAAATTGAAAAACCCTTTGCTAGACTGACAAAGAAAAACAGAAGATACAAATAAATAAAATCAGTGGTGAGACAGGGGTATTATTACTGACCTCACAGAAATAAGAAGGATCATAGCAGGATACCATGAAGACCTGAATGCCAACAAATTAGACAACCTAGATGAAATGGTGTTTTAGTCTGCTAATGCTTCACTGGAGGATGGCCAATGGCATCCAGAAAACCTCTGTTAGCTGGGAAGGCATGTGGCTGGCATCTGCTCCAAAGTTCTGGTTTCAAAATGGCTTTCTCCCAGGAGGTTCTTCTAGAAAGCTTGCTCCTCTTCAAAACATCACTCACAGCTGCACTGAGTCCTTTCTCTTTGAGTCAGCTCATTTATATGGCTCCACTGATCAAGTCCCACTCTGAATGGGTGGGGCCATGCCTCCATGGGAATATCTCATCAGAGTCATCACCCACAGCTGGTTGGGGCACATTCCAAGCAAATCTAATTAGCACCAAAACATCTGCCCCACAAGACTACAACAAAGATAATGGCATTTGGGGGACACAATACATTCCAACTGGCACAATCCACCCCCTGGACCCCAAAATGACATTATCTTTCCAAGTACAAAATACATTCATTCCATCACAATATCACAAAAACTTAAATCATTTCAGTAACAAAAGTTAAGTACAAGATCCTATCAAAGTCAATTACAGGTGTGGTGGGTCCTAAGGCATAATTCTCCTTTAGCTTTGGATCTGTGGACTTAGAACAAGTTATATGCTTCCAATATACAAAGGAGGGACATTCATAGGGTAAACATTCCCATCGCCATAAGGAGAAAGAGTAAGGAAAACAGGGTTAACAGGACCAAAACTGTTCCTAAAACCCGCAGGACAAACTCCATTAGATTTCAAAGTCTGAGAGCCATTTACAGAACAACGTTGCATCCTTGGGGCTTGAGACAGCAGGAGTCTAACCCTTCCTGAGGGCCTTTGTGGCAGCCCTTTCCTCTCTAAACACTTGGGTGAGTGCTCCAACATATCCACACATTGGGGAGAACAACTTCTCGGCCCCACCCTCCTCAAACATCGGGGCAGCTCCCGGATTCCTTCCATCTCTGGGGCACATGCTCAACCCCTTCAGAACAGTGTGGTGGCAGTCAGGCTCTCCCCAATTCCCTGGGAATGTGCTCCACCCTCTTTGGGTCCTGAGGTGTCAAAACTCTTCCAGAGCATTGAGGTGGAAAGTCCACCCTAGACCTCCAGGGCAAACTCACCCTTTCCATGACCTCCGCTCTCCCAGCCCAAGACCTCTTGACTCCAGACCTCAACCTCCATGGCTCTGTCTTTGAAGAAATTTTTCCTTCAGTTTGTTCCTTGTCTGTCTCCTCCATTCCAGACTGGCTATGGCTCTGTCTGTAAAGATCTCACAAAAATTCTGTTGGCTTCACATGAAGCACAGAGGGGTCAAAGCCATCAGACAATAGAACTTTCTACAAATCTTTTCTGGATAATTCCATCTCCAATCTTGGCTTGTACCAAAATGGCGGCTGGGTTCCATGTTTGGTTACATCCTCACGTTGGGCTGTAGCTTCTGGGATTCTAACCCCTGGAAGCTTGTAATTTTCCAAGCCATCAGCTTCTGGTTTCTTTGAACCCAAGAGTTCAGTTCTAAGTTTATCTCCCTCCGCTCGCATTTTACTATAAGCTGCAAGAAGAAGCCAGGGTACATCCTCCACATGTTGTCTTGAGATCTTCTCAGCTAAGTATTCCAGGTTGTCACTTTCAAATTCTTCCTTCCATCTGACACCAGGACTCAATTTTGCCAAATTCTCTGCCACTTTAAAACAAGGATTGCCTTTCTTCCAGTTTGCAACAACACATTCATCATTTCTGCTCAAGTCCTTATCAGAAGTATCTTTAGAGTCCATATTTCCATAAACAGTCTCTTTAAAGCAGTTTTGGCCTTTTCTATCAAGCTCCTCACAATTCTTCCAGAATCTTCCCCTTATCCATTTGAAAAGCCGTTCCAACATGTTTGGTATTTGCAGACTCAGCAGCAAAACCACCCCACTTCTCTGGTACCAAAATCTATTCTAGTTTGCTAATGCTTCACTGGAGGATGGCCAATGGCATCCAGAAAACCTCTGTTAGCTGGGAAGGCATGTGGCTGGCATCTGCTCCAAAGTTCTGGTTTCAAAATGGCTTTCTCCCAGGATGTTCCTCTCTAGCAAGCTTGCTCCTCTTCAAAATGTCACTCACAGCTGCACTGAGTTTCTTCTCTCTGAGTCAGCTCATTTATATGGTTCCACTGATCAAGTCCCACCCTGAATGGGTGGGGCCATGCCTCCATGGGAATATCTCATCAGAGTCATCACCCATAGCTGGGTGGGGCACATTCCAAGCAAATCTAATCAGCACCAAAACATCTGCCCCACAAGACTACATCAAAGATAATGGCATTTGGGGGGACACAATACATTCAAACTGGCACAAATGAATACATTTCTGGAAACACACAATCTACACTGACTTTAGAAGATACAAACAATCTACACTGACTATAGAAGATATAGAAGGCATCGTCAGATCAATTACAAATAAAGAAAATGAATCAGTCATCACAAACTTCTCAAAAAGGAAAAACCCAGAATCAGATGGCTTCACATATAAATTCTACCAGTGATTCCAAGAAGAATCATACCAATCCCGCTCAAACTCTTCCAAAAAATTGAAGTGGAGGTAACACTCCCTAAATCATTCTATTAAGCCAACATCTCTCAAATAATATCTCTCAAATAACAAAGCCAGATACTACAAGAAGAAAAAATTATAGACCAATTTACCTAATGAATGTAGATGCAAAAATCCTTAACAAAATACTTGCAAATTGAATCTAACAGCATATTAAAAAAGTATACAGGACAATCAAGTGAGTTTTATTCCACCATGCAAGAATGGTTCAGCTAAAGAAAATCTATTAATGTAATACACCACATTAACAAATTGAAGGGGGCAAAACATGTGATCATATAGATTGATGCAGGAAAGGCATTTTTCAAAGTCCTCCATGCTTTCTTAATACAAAAATTTCCAAAAGAAGGAATAGAAGGAAACTTCCTCAACATGATAAATGCAATTATGAAAAAAACACAGCCAACATCATACTGAATGGTGAAAGATTCAAAGCTTTCCCTCTATGATCTGGACCAAAACAAGGATGCACACTCTCACCACTGTAATTCAACATTGTACTGGAAGTTCTAGCCAGAGAAGTTAGGCAACATAAAGAAATAAAAGGCATCCAAATTGGAAAGGAAGGAGTAAAACTTTTACTATTTTCAGATGACATTATCCTATATATATAAGATCCCCAAAAATCTCAGCAAAGCTATTAGTGCTAATAAATGAGTTTAGCAAAGTTGGAAAAATCAACATGTAGTGTGTCTATACAGTAGTAATGAGCAATTTGAGGAGGAAATAAAAAACCCACCTACTATATCAACCAAAGGAATCAAATATCTAGGATAAATTTAACCAATGATGTAAAGGAATTGCACAGAGAAAACTACAAAAAATTGCTAAAAGAAATAAAAGAAGACCTAAAGAACTGGAAGGACATTCTGTGTTCATGAACTAGAAAATTAAATTTCATTAAAATGTCAACTCCACCCAAATTGATTTACAGATTCAATGCAATCAAAATGAAACTTCCAATAGCCTACTTTCTAGAAATTGAAAAGCCAATTAACAAATCTATTTGATAGGGTTAGTGACTCCAAATAGCATAAAACATCTTTAAAAATAAGAACAAAGTTGTAGGATTCACACTTCCTCACTTTAAAGCTTATTATATAGATACAGTTGTCAAAACAGCAAGGTACTGGCACAATGATGGATATATTGACAGACGGAATCAAACTAAGGGTTCAGAAATAGACTCTTACACCTTTGGAAAATTGATTTTTTTGACAATGGCAAAGACCAATCAAATTGGGAAAGAATAGTTTCTTCAACAAATGGCACTGGTAGGACTGGATATCCATATGCAAAAGAATGAAAGAGGACCTCTATCTCACACTATATACAAAAATTATCTATAAACGGATCCAAGACCTAAATATAAGAGCCAGAACTATAAAAAAACTAGAAGAAAACGTAGGAATGAATTGTAACAATTGTGTGTTAGTCAATGGTTTCTTAGTCTTTACATCCAAAGAACAAGAAAGCATGAAAAATGGACAAATTAGACATCCTCAAATTCAAAGAATCAAAGGACTTTGCCAAAAAAGTGAAAAGACAACCTACTCAATGGGAGAAAATATGTGGAAAACATATCTGATAAGGGTTTAATATCCAGAATATATAATGAAATCCTACAACTCAACAATAAAAACTCTTACAACCCAATTAAACAGTAGGCAAAACAAACTGACACATCAAATCAGCCATCATCCCCTCCTTCCCCATGCAATGGACTCCTCACCTCCTCTGGGAAGTCTTTCACTATGGCTCCTATAGCATCCCGTTAATGCTGCTGGCAGAGCAGTGGTCACACTGTATTCCAGCTGGGTGTGCACAAGCATCTCCCAGACTAGACTCAAAACCTTTTCTTGTACCCCAGTGCCTACCAGCAGGCCTAGCACATAGTTAGCGCTCAATAAATACTGAAAGAAGGAAAAAAGGAAAGGAGAGAGGGATGGAACCTCAGGCTGCCCAGATCACTACCAAGCTACCTCCTCCTCTTCATCAAACCAAGCCCTCCCCCAACAACCCTGCCACCTCTGCCAAGCCCTGCCACACATGCCACTAACACCATGGGTAACTGCTGTCATCCTTGACTCACTAAGATGCAAAAAAGCACATTGGTCATGAACAAAAAAAGTAGGCAAAATACTTGAATAGACATTTCTCCAAAAGAGATATACAAATGGCTTTAAAACAACTGAAAAGATGTGCAACATCACTAGCTATCAGGGAAATGCAAACCAAAACCACTATGAGATATCATTTCACACCCACTAGAATGGCTACTATTAAGAAAACAGAACCCTACATGTGTTAGAGAGGATGTGGAGAAATTAATAGCTCATTTCCTTTTTTTAAGTTTATTTATTTTTATTGAGATTGTTCAGATACCATACAACTATCCAAAGATCCAAACTGCACAATCAATTGCGCATGGCACCACCATACAGCTGTGCATCCATCAACACAATTATTTTTTTTCAATTTTTAGAACATTTTCACTACTCTAGAAAAGAAACAAAGACAAAGAAAAAGAAACTCACATCCTCCCATACCCCTAACCATGCCCCCCCCATTATTGATTCATAGTTTTGGTATAGTACATTTGTTACTGTTGATACAAGAATGTTAAAATACTACTAACTGTAATATATAGTTTTCAATAGGTATATATTTTTTCCCTATATGCCTCTCTATTATTAACCTCTAGATATAGTGACATACATTTGTTCTGGTTTGTGAGAGAGATTTCTAATAATTACATAGTTAATCACGAACATTGTCCACCACAAGATTCACTGTTTTATACATTCCCATCTTTTAACCTCCAACTTTCCTTCTGGTGACATGCATGACTCTGAGCTTACCCTTTCCACCACCTTCACACAACTTTTAGCACTGTTAGTCATTCTCATTACATGCTACCATCACCCCTGTCCATTTCCAAATACTTAAGTTCACCCTAGTTGAACATTCTGCTTGTAATAAGCAACCGCTCCCCATTCTTTAGCCTCATTCTATAACCTGGTAACTTATATTTCATGTCTATGAGTTTACATATTATAGTCAATTCATATCAGTGAGACCCTTCAATATTTGCTTTTATATGTCTGTCTTATTTCACTCAATATAGTGCCCTCAAGGTTTCTTCATCAACCCATTTCTTTTAAGATAGTTTTGTTCAAACACTATACATTCCGTCCTAAGTAAACAATCGTTGGTTCCCCATACAGTCATGTATTTATGTATTGACCACCATCACCACTCTCTATATAAGGACATTTCTTCCACAAAGATGGAGGAAGAGTCAAAGTAGGCAGAGTGGCAAAAGAAAAAGGCAAGAGAAAGAGAGAAAAACAAACAAAGAAAAAAACTTGATAGCTAGAAGGTGACAAAAGGAAAGATAGCATCAACCTAAAGTAGAATAAAGAGTCAGACAACATCACCAATGTCAGGAGTCCCATACCCTTCCCCTATTCCCCACCCCCCATATGCATTTAGCTTTCGTATATTGCTTTTGTCACATTAAAGGAAGCATAATACAATGTTTCTGTTAATTCTAGCCTCTAGTTTGCATTGATTGTATTTTCCCCCCAATCCCACCCTATTTTTAACACCTTGCAATGCTGACATACATTTGTTCTACCTCATGTAAAAACATATTTGTACCTTTTATTGCAATTGTTGAGCATCCTAGGTTTCCCTGAGTTACACAGTCCCAGTCTTTATCATTTGTCTTTTGTTCTGGTGTCCCACATGATCCCAGCCTTCCTCTTTCAACCATATTCACAGTCAACTTTGGTCAGTGTACTTGCATTGCTGTGCTACTGTCTCCCAAAATTATTTTCCAAACCTCTCACTCCTGTCTTTTCCTTTCTGTCTGCAGTGCTCCCTTTAGTGCTTCCTATAGAGCAGTTTTCTTGTTCACAAACTCGGTCATTGTCTGTTTGCCAGAGAATATTTTAAGCTTTCCCTCATATCTGAAGGATAGTTTTGCTGGATAAAGGATTCTTGGTTGGTGGTTTTCCTCTTTCAGTATCTTAAATATATCACCCCACTTCCTTCTTGCCTCCATGGTTTCTATTGAGAAATCCACACATGGTCTTATCAAGCTTCCTTTGTATGTGATAGATCATTTCTCTCTTGCTGCTTTCAGGATTCTCTCTTTGTCTTTGACATTTGATAACCTGATTATTAAGTGTCTTGGCATAGGCCTATTCAGATCTATTCTGTTTGAGGTATGCTGCAATTCTTGGATCTGTAATTCTATGCCTTTCATAAGAGATGGGAAATTTTCATTGATTATTTCTTCTATTATTGGCTCTGCCCCTTTTCCCTTCTCTTCTCCATCTGGGACACCCATGTCATGTACATTCTTGCTTTCCATTTTTTTCCTTAAGTTCCTGGAGACATTGCTTTGCTTGTATTTTTCCATTCTTTTCTCTATCACTTCTTTTGTGTGTAGGCTTTCTGGTGCCTTGTTCTCCAGTTCCTGAGTGTTTTCTTCTGCCTCTTGAGATCTGCTGTTGTATGTTTCCAGTGTGTCTTTCATCTCTTGTGTTGCGTCTTTCATTTCCATAGATTCCATCAGTTGGTTTTTTGAACTTTCAATTTCTACTTGTGTACATCCTGTGTTTTCATTATGCAGTTCATCTCTTTTGCCAAATCTTCCCTAAACCTTTTGAATTCACTTATTATTAGTTGTTTCAATTCCTGCATCACAGTTGAAGTGCAAGTTTGTTCCCCTGACCGGGCCATAACCTCAGTTTTCCTGGTGTAGGTGGTAGTTCTCTGTTGTCTAGACATGGTTTCCTTGGTTACCCTAGTCAAGCCTCCGCAGACCAGAATGGGCTAAGGTCCCAGAAGGAAGAAATATTCAGTATCCAGTTTTCCTGAGCGTGTGTCTTAGAAAATTGGTGCAACCTCTGATGCCTCCGGTCACTGTGCTTTTCTACCTATCAGGTGGCACCTATTAGCCTATAATTCTTGACTAGTTTAAGTTCTGAATGAAAGGCAGGTAGTAGAGGTGGGCCCCACCCCTTTCCTCTTAGAGAAGATAGACACCCTAAGGGGAGGTTATTAGCATTTCAATGGTCTGTCTCTGCCTGTGCTATACCCTTGTCTGGGTCACAGAACTGGGAACTGAAAATGGCTGAGGCTTTCTCCACTGAGTTGAAAAAGAACAGAGCTAGTCCAAGGTGACCCTCCAGCTCTCCAAGGTCAGTAATCACCCAAAGCCTCTGTCTCCATGTTGGGGATTCATACCTCATAGTGAGAAGGTCACACTTGCTAATTAAAACCCCAGTTGGAGCTCAGCTGAGCTATATTCTTTTGCTGGGAGAAAGCTTCTCTCTGGCACCATGAGGCTTTGTAGCTCGGGCTGTGGGGGAGGGTTCTCCCAGTTTGGATCTGCAGTTTTTACTGACAGATTTTATGCTGTGATCTCAGGCATTCCTCCCAATTCAGGTTGGTGTATGATGAGTGGATGGTCACGTTTGTCACCCTGTAGTTATTCCAGATTATTTATTAGTTGTTTCTGGTTTTTTTTAGTTGTTCCAGGGTACTACTTAGCTTCCACTCCTCTCTATGCCACCATCTTAGATTCTGTCTCTCAATAGCTCATTTCCTTTTATTACTCAGTAATATTCCATTGTATAGATACACCACAATTTGTTCATCCATTCTCTTATTAAAGGACATCTTGGTTGCTTCTAGTTTTGGGCAATTATGAATATAGCTACAATAATAATTTTTCATGAAGGTTTTTTGTGGACATTATTTATGATATCAATTTGATAAATGCAAAGGAGCACAATTGCTGGAAGATAAGGTAATAGTATGTTTAGCTTTGTAAGAAATTGCTAAACTGTCTTCCCAAGTGGCCATATTTTTTTGACATCCCCAACAGAAATGAATGGTAGCTCCTATTGCTCCACACACTCACTAGATGTGGAGAGCCGTCTCCCGGGACGGGCATAGCGCATGCGCTGTAAACCTGCTCCAAAGTCCCCCCGCCCATCGAATGAGCCAAGATGGCGCCCATATCCTGCTTCCGCTTATGACGTGCACACTCACTATTCCTATCTGCCAATTGAGTGCATATGCGCGGCGCTAGATCATTGGTTATGAGTAGAGTACTTAAGAGTTTGCCCAAGCGAACCTCGGGGAGACAGCCCACTAGGAGCCGTACCTGACGGCCACATCGAGGCTGCTCTCCCGCGAGGCACTCTGCCCCGCGTGGAAACCTGTAACAGAGAATGCTTATCTAGCTTCAGTAAAAGACTTGCTCTCGCAACCGCCGTGTGGCTCGAGTCGTGACTTCCAGCCAGGTCAGTTTGCGTGGTCTGCATCTCTCTCTCTCTCTCATCCCTTGTTTCTCCCCTCGCCGGCCGGGGAACAGGGGTCGAGCGGGGCGGCGCCGGACAACTAGAAACTGGTATGAAAAAAATTATTTTTTATTTTTCCCATTCTAATAGCTGTGTAAAAGTATCTACTTATGGTTTTATTTTGTAATTCCTTAATGACAAATAATGTTGAGCTTCATTATATGCTTATTTTCCATCCATCTATTTTATATGGAGAAGTGTCTGTTCAGATATTTAGACCATTTTTAATTGAGTTGTTTGCTTTCTTATTGTTGAATTTTGAAAGTTCTTTGTATATTTTTGACACAAGTCCTTTATCAAATATGTGTTTTGCAAATATTTTCAACCCATCTATAGCTTGTATTTTCATTCTCTTAGTGTCTTTCACAGAGCAGATATTTTGAATTTTAATAATGCCCAATTTCAATTTTTTCTTTCATGGATTCTGCTTTCTGTGTTTTATCTAAATCCTCATCACCAAACACAAGGTCATATGGATTTTCTCCTTTCTTTTAACATGGAAGTGTTCATTACATTTAAGTATGGTTCATTTTGAAGTAAATTTGAGAAAGGTGCAAGGACTGTTTGATTCTACTGTTTCTCTTTTTTCCATATGGACCTCTTATTTGCCCAGAACCAATTTCTGAAAGAATTTCCTTTCTCCATTGAATTGCATTTGCTACAATTTCAAATGTCCATTGACTATATTAGCGTGGGTTTGTTTCTGTACTATCTGTCCTTACTATCTATCTTTATAACAAGTCTCAAAACTCATTAGTGTGTAGCCTCAAACTTTCTTCTTCAGTATACTTTAGGATATTCTAGGTATTTTCCTTTTCAAAATATACTTTAGAAGTATTTTGTCAATATCTACAAAATAGCTTACTGGAATTTTGATGGAGATTGCATTGACGCTACAGAAAAAGAGGGAAGAATTGATTTCTTAACAATATTTCCTTCTTCCAATCCATGAACATGGAATCTCTCCACTTAGATTTTCTTTGATATACTTTATCAAAGTTTTGTAAATATGAAGTTTTTGAAATTCATACATAAATATGTCATATATTTGGTTTGCTTTAAATAGTGTTCATTTTATAAGTTTCAATTCTAATTGCACATTGCTTCTATATAGGAAAGCCATTGAGTTTGTATATAAAACTTGTATCCTGTAGCTTTTCTGTTGTACTTATAAGTTTCGGGAGTTTGTTTTGTTGAATTATGAGGATCTTTCTACTGAGAAAATCATGACATCTGTGAACAAAGATAATTTCATTTCTCCCTTTCCAACATGTATATATTTTATTTCCTTTTATTGTCTTATTGAATGAGCTAAGTCTTCCTTCAGAAGGTTGAAAGAATAGCAGTGGTGAGAGAGGACATCCTTCCCTTGTTCTCAATCTTCGAGGGGGGGACAAACAATTTCTCACTATAATGTATGATATTAGGTCTATGTTTCTTGTACATGCTCTTTATCAAGTTGAGGAAGTTTTCTCTATTCCTAGTTTGCTGAAAGTGTTCATCAAAAATGAGTGTTGAATTATGTCAAGTGCTTTTTTTTACATCAATTTCTATTGTCATATGATTTTTCTTCTTTAGTCTTTTGATTCATGGATTCCATTGATTGATTTTTGAATTTTCAACAAGTCTTGCATTCCTAGAATAAATTCGCTAAGTTTTGGGTATAATTCTTTTCATACTTTGTAAGACTCAATTTTCTAATAGTTTTTGGAGAGTTTTTGCATTTATATTCATGAGATAACGGTTTATAGATTTACATTCTTGTATTGATTTCCTTCCTTTATCTGGTTTTGATATTAGAGTAATGCTGGCCTTAATGAGTGAATTTGGTAGTATTCCCTCTACTTCAACTTCTGGAAGAGATTATGGAGAATTGATATCATTTCTTCCTCAAATGTTTAGCAAACTTAACTAGCGAAACCATCTGGACTTGGTGCTTTCTTTTTTGGAATGCCATCAATTACTGATTCAATTTATTCACTATATATAGGGATATTCATGCTACCTATTTCTCTTTGTGTAAATTTTAGTAGTTTGTATCTTTCAAGGATTCAGTCCGTTTTATCTAAGTTATAATGTTTGTTAGCAAAGGATTGTTCACAGTATTCCTTGATTACACTTTTCATGTTTGTAGTATCAGTTCTGATAATCCATCATTCCTTTCTGATATTAATAATTTCTGTCTTCTCTTTTATTCTTCATTAGTTTGACTAGAGTTTTACCAACAGTTTCAATTTGCTCTCTTCCAAAACCCAACTTCTGGATTCAATTATTTTCTCTATTGTTTTCCAATTTGCAATTTCCTTAATTTCTGCTCTAATTTTTATTATTTATTTTCTGTTTTTTCTTTTACTTATTTTGTTTTAGAGAATTTGTGGGTTTACAGAATAATCATACATAAAATACAGGATTCCCATACACTCTTCCTTGGTAGAAGTGATGATAACTGTATTATTTTTAACAGTGGTTGCCTTTGTTACAATTGATGAAAGATTACTTTAAAATTATTAACTATCACTCATAGTTTACATTAGTTGTATTTTCCCATACACCACCCTATTAGTGACACCTTGCATTAGTAATGTACATTTGTTAAAATTCATTAAAGAACATTCTTGTACTTATACTATTAACTGTAGTCCATCAGCTATAATAGAGTGAACTGTTATACAGTCCTACATTTTATACTTTCATTTTTATTCAAGTGACATATACAACCTAAAATTTCCCCTTTTAACCACATTCACCTATATGATTGAGTGCTGTTAATTACACTCACAGTATTGTGCTACCATAACCACTACCCATTTCCAAACCTTTACAATCAACCTAAACAGAGATGCTCTATAAATTAAGCATCAACTCCCCACTCTCTAAATACAATCTATCCCCTGTTAACTTAATAATCTAGATTCCAACCCTATGAATTTGCTAATTATAATTAGTTCATATCAGTGAGACCATACAATATTTGTCCTTTTGTTTCCGGCTTATTTCACACAGCATAAGGTCCTTAAGGTTCATCCATGTTGTCACATGTATCAGGACTTCATTCCTTTTTAACAGGAGAATATTCAATTGCACATACATACTATATTTCTTTATCCATTCATCGGTATATGGATACTTGGGTTACTTCTAAATTTTGACAATTGTGAATAATGCCTCTATGAACATTGGTATGCAAATATCTGATCAAGTTCCTGTGTTCTAGTTTGCTAATGCTGCGGAATGCAAAACACCAGAGATGGATTGGCTTTTATAAAAAGGGGGTTTATTTGGCTATACAGTTACAGTCTTAAGGCCATAAAATGTCCAAGGTAACACATCAGTAATCAGGTACCTTCACTGGAGGATGGTAAATGGCATCCCGAATGGGTGGGGCCATGCCTCCATAGAAATACCCCATCAGTTATCCTCTACAGTTGGGTGGGGTGCATCTCCATGCAAACAACCTAATTCAAACGTTCCAACTTAATCCCCACTATTCTGTCTGCCCCACAAGATTTCATCAAAGAATATGGCTTTTTCTGGGGGACATAATACATTCAAACCAGCACATCCTGCTTTCAATTTTCCTAGGTATATACGTATTAGTGGAATTGCTGTGTCATAAGGTAGTCCTATTCTTAGCTTTCTGAGGAGCTGCCAAAGTTCTTCCACTGTGGCTGCACAATTTTACATTCTCACCAGCAATGAATGAGTGTTCCTATTTCTCAAAAGACATCTTAAATGTCTATTGCTAAGTGAAAGTAGCCGATCTTAAAGGCTATTACCATATTATTTCAATTATATGGCATTCTAGGAAAGAAAACTAGCAACAGTAGAAAGATCAGTGGTTGCCAGGGATTCAGGGGGAAAGGGAGAGTATTGAATAGGAAAAGCATAGGGGACTTTAGAGCAGTGAATTTATTCTGTCTGGTAATATAACAGTAAATACATAACTCCTATGTATTTGTTTAAACCCATAGAACTTTACAGCACAATGAATAAACCTTCATGGATGAAACTGTTTTAAAAATCATATGGTAGGTGGGGTATCCCAGGATAAAATTTGGAACGTGACAAAACAATCTCACTCTTTTACAAATGTATGAAACAACCCCACTGAAGGGAGTGGGTATAAAAAATGATGACCTTAGTAACTTAAAAAAAATGAGTGGAAACTGTGAGTCTAAAAACAGAAGAAACTGTATGTAGGAAGTGTACTCTAATTGATAAAGTTGTTTCTCATGGTTATATGTATGGCTTAACAATTCTGATACCATTGTACATGCATACTGGAGTTGAGCAATTAAGTAAACCGGTGACAGATAGTGGGAAACAAGTTTCTCACTGTTCAAGTGGGAAGTTAATAGATGGGCACATGCAAGAGGCTAGAATGATCCGTGTGGTTATGAGTTACAGTTGGCAGAAAAGCCGACTGAAAAAGCTCCAAATGGCCAATGCAGGAATAATTTAAGCAACAAAATAAATAAAATAAAATATTTTTGGAATATAAACCAAAGTATTAAAAAATCCGTTAATCCATACTGATAGAAATAAATGATTAAATGATTGAATAATAAATAAATGGGGAAAACCAGCAAATTGCCTGTGCAAAAGAATTCCAAATAACTTATGTAGATACTCTTTCCTCAAGGAGATAGACCATTACTCCCCACTCCATAAGTGTGGGCTATACATAGATTTCCCTCCAAATAATACAGTATGAATAGGAAGAACTAATTACATTACAGTGGAGAAACCTAAAAAGCACTACTTCAGCCAGGTAATCAAGGTAAATATCAACAGTAATGCCATATTAATACTATGTAAACTTGATATGATGTGATGAAAATGGCACTGTTTCTTTGAAGACCACAAAGTAAAAGGAACACATAACCACATTCTAACCATGAGCAAAATATCAGACGAATTCAAATTGAAGTAACTTTCAACAATATACCTGACTATTCTTCAAAATTACTGAGGTCATCAGAAACAAGGAAACTGAGAAACTGTCACAGCAAGTAGAAACCTAAGGAGACGTAACTGCTAATGGCAATGTGGTATCCTGGATGGTGTCCAGGACATTAGAGAAGCAACCAATTCATAGCACCAATGAAAGAGGAATTTAGAACAAGCTATTCTGAAAGTGTGGTACTTTAGAAGTAGTACATATTATATTATGTAAAAGTATATTCTAGTTAAATATCTAGAATTTATCTATCTATATATCTCTTGTATCCTGAAATTCTTCATTTTCTAAATAGCAGACTTAACCAGGCTGATATACTACTATATCCACACACACACACACATAGGGATAGTCTGAAATCCCAAGGTCAGAGACTAATTCATTCTCACTCACCTGGGTGGGTGTATGTGATGGTTAGTTTCATGTGTCAACTTGGCCAGGTGATGGTAACCAGGTGTCTGGTCAAGTAAGCACTGTCCTGTTACTCCAAAGACATTTGTGGCTGGTTAATAAACCAGAAGGTTGGTTTATTAAATCGTCAGTCAATTGGCTGCTGCTGTGACTGACTACATCAAAGAAAGGTGTGTCTTCCACAATGAGAGAATGTAATCAGCTGGATTTAATCCAGTCAGTTGAAGACTTTTAAGTGAGACATAGAGAACCTTCACTTCTTCAGCTAACCAGTGAAGCATTTCCTGAAGAGTTCATTGAATATCTTCATTGGAGTTGCCAGTTTGCTGCCTGCCCTATGGAATTTGGACTCATGCATACCCACAGTTACATGAGACAATTTTATAAAATCTTATATTTATAGATACCTCTTGTTGATTCTGTTTCCCTAGAGAACCTAACTAATACAGTGTAGCAGACATGATGAGAACCAAACATAATTTTCCCCTGAAGCAGTGATTATTTTTCAGTTCTGAAAGAGAATAAAGATCTGTTCTTATATTCTTACTTTAGGATTGTGGCAGTTTGAAGCTACGAACCCCAGGAAAGGCCGTGTTCTTTTAATTCAATCTTGTGGGGGCAGTCATATTGTGGGTGGGACCTTTTGATTAGGTTGTTTCCATGGAAGTGCAACCCTGCCCATTTAGGGTGGGTCTTAATTACTTTACTGGAGTCCTTAAGAGAGCTCAGAGCTGGCACAGACACAGATGCTTGGAGATGCTGGGAAATGCAGACTGAAGGACATTTGGAGACACTAAAGCTAAGAGATGAAGCCCAGAGTTTGCTCTGGAGAAGCTAAGGGAAGACCCCCCAGACACTCAGAGAGAAAAACACCCTTGGAGAACAAGAAATGATGCACAAAGGCTGAGAGAGAGAGAAGCTAAGAGAGACAGAAGACCAGATACATTTTGGAGAAAGCCATTTTGAAATCAAACCCAGGAGCAAAGGAGCAGCAGATGCCAGCCACCTGCCTTCCCAGCTGACAGAGGTGTTCCAGATGCCATTGGCCTTTCTTCACTGAAAGTATCCTCTTGTTGATGCCTTAGTTTGGATACTTTTATGGCCTTAGAACTGTAAATTGTAATATACTGAATTCCCAATATAAAAGCCAATCCATTTCTGATATTTTGCATTCCAGCAGCTCTATCAAACTGGAATGGAGATCCGTAATAAGAGTATACACCATTACTGGGATTCCATTGTCTTGATTTTATAGGACTATATAGTCCACATCATTACATTATTATGTCCTTTATCAGATTTCTAAAATGAGATGACTCAGATGTCACAAGTATCACAACTTATTTAACAACATAGACCATCGTTTATGTTGTTCTTTTCTTCACAGTAGGGACATAGCAGCTGTGTAATATTTGACCACCAACTTCTAAAATGTTATTGAATAGCACATCTCCTATCACAGAAAATGTGTTTTCAACATCCAAATGTGGATGTTTCTGTGATTCACTTATTTTCACAGAACATGAACTAAGCTTATCTCCAAATATGTTATATGCTATTAATTACAACAATATTTTGCTTTAATACCAACAATTTTGTATGTGTCAGTGTTGCATTTAATAGCCAGAACTGCTTCATACATTAAACTATTTCTAATATTACTTAAGTGGATAGAAAATATTATACTGAACACATGTAAGAACTTTTACTAATAGTAATGTGCTTTGTAAGTGAATCCTTTCCACACACACACTTAATGTGTATGTGATTGATTGTGTGTCCTTTAGCCTTCTAGCATTCTGGATTCACATTTTGTATAATATGTAAATTTAACAGCTTGATCCTAATATTGCTACCTATTTCTCTGAATTTGCTTGGGTGGGCTCGCAAGTGGAAGACTGATGCATTTCATGGGTACCTCTTGCCCCACTACCTTTATAACTTCATTCCAACCAAACACTGTTTACTAGCTATCATATTTATACTGATGGTTTGCAGTAATATAGTGGATTATAGCACAACAGAAAACAACTTAAAACTTAGCATTAAATATCACTTCCCTTATCACTTTATCAGGCCTTCCTCACCATTAAGAGTTTCTTGATGGCTGTATCCTTTCTTAGGCTCCGGTTTACTGTCATCTTGTCAGAATTCCTTCTGCCTCTCTCCCAAGACCTTTTTTTCCCTTTACTTTCATCTCTACATTGTTGCCCTTCACCCTCTCCCTCAAGCTTCCTGAAAGAAATAAAAATCTCCATTACTGTCTTAGGCAGTAGTATGAGTTTGAATCTTTTAGTGCTCTAAGTTCTAAATTTTCAACCAGGAAGGGTCCTCAAAGTACATTGTGGGTATTTTCCTGAGGAAAAAAAACTGAGACATTGACCATTAAGGAGATTTTTGTTTTAATCATAGAATGCAGCAGCAAAACAGACATTCTCTTTACTAAAACACGTTTTTCCTGTCTGGCTACATATAAAGAAAGCCTTTATGGCTCAGAAATTTACAGACAGTATATGCATGCTATCCCCATCTGCATGAAAGTTCTATGTCAGAGCATTTATCTAGTTTGAAATATCTTAAGGAGTTTCATTTTCAGTATCAATCTCTCCAATTCCTATGAACATCAATACCTCAGCTCCAATTGCTCCCCAAAAGGTGTGTCTTTTCTTTCTGCTGCCTCCAGTCATCAACTTTCCAGTCACATCATTTTGAACAATTGTTTTCCACTTTCCTGCCCAAGGAACTACTTGGCTAAGTGGCATTTTTAAATGTGATGTTATCAAAACAAAGCACATCTAAAAAGACCAATAGGTTATGTATATAATTTTTAAATGCTTCAAATGTTGTACATAATGAAAATAGTACACATGAAAGTCACCAGGAAGTAAATGCAGATAGTTTAGGCAAACTACTTTTATACTTCATTTCACTTAGTGATTATGAACCTGAACCATTATAGGCAAATTTAATTTCTGTAAACTAAATCATATATGGGAACTGTTAAGAAGAAAGCATTACTTAAATCAGAACTCTGAAGTAAATTCTTTATCCAAGTATTGACAATGTTAATTCTGACTATTGTAGCATTTGTTATACCTGATTAATAATCTTATTGGGAAATTAGGAGATGCCTAAAATTAAGTTTTCTTTATCAGAATTTATTTCTTTACCTTGTAATGTAGATGAATCTTGCATGAATTCATTCTGTTCCTACATTTCAGGAGAAGGAGGGGCAAGATTCTCTGATAGATTTCTATATTAACTCCCTAGCACAGATATGATTAGCGATAGAACTAAATTTGGGAAAAAATTGATTTCCATTTTATTGATACATAAACAATAAAATGCACATACCTTAAATGTTCAGATTGATGATTTTAGAATTCTATGCATCAGTGCCATGATATATCTTGTAATGAGACTTCCAGAAACAATATATCTCTCTTAAAATGCATTATTTCACCATTTTGATTGCTATTGAAAGGCAGCAGTTAATTGTGTGGTTCCAACCCTGATTCTACCATATAAAAGTTATCTGATCTTGGAAAATTTGTTAACATATGTGCATCAGTTTCCTTATATGTCATATGAGGCTAATAACAGGGGTTATTGCAAAAATCAAATAAGACAATATATGTAAAGGACTTAATTCAGGACCTGAGACATAATGAGTGTTTAATAGCTATTCACTATTATTGTTTTTTTCTATCTATAAAAATCATAAGAAAAATGCTAAGTTAGAGGGATGCAATATTATTGGCAAAGATGTTGTGTGTTGCCAAATGTTAAAATATACCTTCATTGAATAATAAAATGTGTATTTACTTTGGAACTACTACCTATGTATCACATGCTGGAATTCAACCACCTTGGCAGTTAACGCTGATGTAACGGCAGACTTCTTTCAGCAATTTATGTCCCTTAAAATGATAATGAACATCAAAATTGGAAAGGAATAAAATATCCTGAGCCCAATATATATACAGGGAAAAGTTTCTTATGTCATGATAAAGTGCAGTTTGAAGCAGTTGAAATTCGCAATTAAATGTGAATACTGAATTCACAATTGGAGAAATTGTGGCTTGACAGACTTGATTTGCATGTAGCTTCCCCAACCAAACACTTAGGGTTTCAGATTCCTTGAAAGTAGGATTCTGGAACATCAAATAAGTTCCACTGACTCACTTTAAAAAGTGAGTGTTATATTATTTTGTAGGATGTTTTAACTCAGTGAAGTGGGAGAACTAGATTAAAGGAAAAATTAGTATAGTTCCACTATCAAAACCACTCCATTCAATATTTAGAAAATTCAATTATAAAGTCTGTAGTTAAAAACTAAAAAACCCAAATCCTTTTTTTTCAACTTAAAGAATTATATCTGAAACTCCAGGAGAGCAAACAGCATTATTATTTTTTTTTAACCACTGGTACTGTCTGAATTTTAATGGATTTTATTAGAGATTCAAACTAAAAGCCATCAGAAAAGATAAAAGGTTGTGGATCTAAATTCTAAGGACTTTAATTAGTCTTAAAGTTCATCAATAATGACAAAAAGTCAATATATCTAAATTAAGCATAAACTTCTCTGAGAGAATATGCTAATATTTCAAGTAATGTAATATACTTGTCATACTGATCTTGGCACTGACTCCCAAGAGCTAGTTTCTATGTTGAAACTTTAACATGGTAATCATGGGATGATTTACTTTTCAGGTTTACAGTGTCTGTGTCTACAAGTGGTTGAATTTAACTTGTAGAACATCCTATTATGCTGGACGATGCTTTCTCTCAAAATATGGAATTTGGTTAGGAATCTCGAGTTCACCACTGTCCTTCATTCTCTTTTGATACAAAGCTAAATATTGACAGGATTTTTTAAAGACAAATGTTTCAAGAGGTATAAATTACTCTTTATTATACATTAATTAGTATATTCCTAAAGATGGTCAACTATAATAGATGTTAATATTTCTGAAAGTTAAATTAAGCTTCTACACTGTTAGTGAGCAAACTCATTAAAGAGATAAATGGATGACAAGATGAAAAAGGATTTACATTTGTAGAATCTCCTGTAAAATTATTAGAAGTGACAGGTTCCATTTTTTTGACACTGAAATCTAGGTTGAGTGTCTAAACTATAGTGACACCATGGTTGGATTTTGCATAGATAAGAACTAATAGAAAATTAATAGAGTGTAATACAGGCCTATTGAATTTGGTGTAACGGTGATACTTTGACATGTAAAGCCTAATTTCAACCTTTGTTTAATGTCCTGGACAGCCAGCCTCTCTAGCATCTAAGTATGGTCAGGATTAAAAGTGTGATGGGTATTACCAGTGCACATTCTTGATAGCTTTTCTGTTCAGATACAAATTTCTATCATAAGCCCATAAAATTTGAAGGAGAATTTGGAGATGAAATATCATAGCTGCAACAAACTCGGTGTGAAGCTATTATGTTTGAAAAGAAAAATAATTGCAAACTGTATATCTCCTAGGCACATATCTGTATTAATAATGCATAACAATAAATACACTGTAGTATACTAATGGAATTTTATTAAATATTAGAGTTTTGGAAACCATGGGGTTATGAATCTGTCAAGAAAATATCAATGCATATGTCCAGTTTCAGATTTCTGACCTGTTTTAGGCGATAAATATTTGGGAGAGTTCTGAAAAGCCAAGATTTATTCCACCTTTCATAATGTCTCATCAGTACATTTTAAAAAAGAAATTTGAGTTATCTCTAAGCTGTTTATAATCTAAAATGATTGATGTATCCATCCTCCCCATGAAAATTCTATGTTCTACTATGAAAATCATTTTGAATCATAAGAAAGCTAGTTTTCATGATAGTATTATTGCATGGTTCTTTCAGACAATTCTTCTAAAACAAAAATTGAAGGAATCCCCCTAAAATAAACATTAAACCACCCTCATCCTCAAATTCTGCATGAACTTCATGATATAAATATATTCTGAAACAATGCCCAAAGTTCTTTTCCTATGGTGATGTACGTCATTCCCGCTTGTTTCTTCAACTATGTTCTTATAGCAATGAATCAAAAGATTAGGTTTAGGAGTTTCCAGCACCCCAGAATATTAAATTCTACTCCTTTTTGAAATAGAAAGTGAACAGAGTTCACCTGAAGTGAGCAGAAAATCATTTTTAGAATTCTTCTGTTTAAAACCTGCCACCCATGCCTCATGTATATTATCTTTGAGTCTGGGAAACAGGCATTGTATATAGATATTGTCATTCTAGGTCAGACCACTGGTTTATTGAACACAATATTCTTTATTTGATAGTTTTTGCAATAAACATCTTCATGATGGTCAAGTAGTTTTCCCCTATGATGGAATTATCACATAATGAAGGTTGATCATTCAATTAATATTGAACACTTACTGTGGTTAATACAGAAATGTAAGTCTGAGTATTCTATACTAGCCTAAATTTTTCTCGTAGAGATATTGCCCACAAAGATAATGGATACTTAAGACTTGAAAGAAAATTGGAAAATAATTGAGGGTTAAATAATGGGAAAATAGTTTACCATTTATTTCATTCAACAAATATTAAGAATCTACTATGTGTCATTCACTGTGCTGGTTTCTAGGGACATAATAGTGAACAAGTACTAAAGAATCTGTTTATTCAGCATTCAGAAAATATTTATTGAACATTTATATTATGCATGATACTGTGATGAGGTTTTAGATATGAGAGAATTGGAAAAGTTTGCAGAATGTACATATAGTTTTGATTCAACATCAAATATGTGTCAAGGAAGATATAAAATAAACTGGGAATTTAAAAGTGGGTAAGTTTACCAGGAGGGTTTTCATAGAAGAAATGGGCCTAGATGAATAGCTGGAGTATGGACAGATGTGGCTCATCTAGCTTGAGGTCATTCTATTTGGAAGCACAGCATGAATAAAGTCACAGAGGCAGAAAAATCTTGGGCATATTCATGGAGACAAGAGGAATAGAAGTGAAGAAGATAAATATGGAAATACTCATTGGAAAATTAGGTTGAAAGTATTTTATGAAATTTTCCTGAATAAGATGTTGATATATTTATACATATTCTAATAGGAATAGGGGAGCCATTAATGTTTTCTGAACATTGTTTCGTTGTTTTTTTAATCTATACTCCTTTTGATAGTGACACTGGTTCCTTCCTGAAACCCTCCTCATCATTATTTCTTGATTTTCCTCCTACCTCTCTATCTTTCTCAGTCTTCTTGAAGCTGAGTGGGCTCGCATCTCATTTGAGCAGTAGAATACTGCAGAAGTGACGCTATGTGACTTGCAAAGTTAGGTCATGAAAAGTCATGCAGCTTTTACTTATTCACCAGAATACTGCCTCATAGCCCTGAGCTGCAATGTGAGAAGTACAACTGCTTGAGTTTGCTCTAGTAGAAGGTCACATTTAGGTCCCAACTCAACTCAGCCTTCCAGCATCCACACCAAGTTGTCAAATGTGTGAGCAAATCTGACTTGGACCCTCCAAACCAAATCATCTGCCAGCTGAAGGCCAACAAACGACCTTCATCAGTGCCACATAGACCAGAAGAGTCACTCAGCCATGACTTGCTTGAATTTCTGACCCACAAAATCAAGAAATATGATTAAATGGTTGTTGTTTAAACCACTGAGTTTGGGGATTGATTGTTATGCTTCTTATCTCCTTAAGAGTAAAAGTCAAATTATTTTCAAACCTAACATGATGGAAATTAAACTCCAAATTGATATCCCTGAGCCTACTACTTCAGTAAGCTTTCCTAACTCAGTTAATGACAACTCCATTTATTAAGTTACTCAGGCTAACCTGCAGTTATCTTTGATTCCTTTCTTTTCCTCTCATATTCCACATATAATCTCACAGCAAATCTTTGTGTTTCAACCTTCATATTATGTTCCAAAATATGACTACTTCTCACCACTGACTGCTACCACCCTGGTCCAAGCCACCATAATTATTCATCCATATTATTTCAATAGCTTCCAATTTAACTGACCCCTCAATTCTTGTAATAGAAATTTGAAACGCTGATATGTATCTTGAAAAATTAATTTTCAACAATGATCTACCTCTTTAATATCAACTCAGAAAATGTCATTTGGATTTTCTCTTCATTTGTCCTTTGCTTCCTTTCCTCAAACATCTGCAGAGCTGATGACATACAGGACAAGTACAGCTCCAAGACTGATCCATGCCTGGGAATCTCAAGATAACATAAGCATCTCTTGTTTTCCTGTTTATCTGCAGAGATGAGTAAATACTTCCAGTTTCCAAGGCACTCGTTGAGACTGGAACAACAATATACAATCGGCAGAGAATAGTGCTAAAGTAACCTTATTAGAATCTCCTGAGGAGCCTTTTGCAACTGCACACACAAATACATACACACACATACACACACTCACTCACTTGAGGACTGGTAACTCTTAACTGAACCCCTTTCTCCAACATTGGCCTCTCTCTGGACTAGAATTAACACTGCAGTGTGCACAAAGAATTGAAATTGGTATGGCCTGCTTATTCTGAATAATCTAGACTTTTCTTAACTGGTATAAAATCTTGCTAAGGGGAGTAAGACAAGGAACATAATATAGATTGAGGAAACCAAGTATAAATTAGTAGAAAAACATGAAATCCCCATGACTACTGGAAAGGATGGCAGCCCTTTTTACTTGTGGTAAAAATAGACATTTCCATAATTTAATATATCTCTGCTTTTACTTGATCTGTTTTAGAACACATACAAAAAAAGACAGACATTACACACACAAACACACACACACATTCACCACACACATAGCAACAAACACAGATTCACTGAATTCTTTATCATGTAGCTCACATAATTCAGAAGCAATTGAAAATATTTTACTACAACAATTCATAAAGAAACAAAACCAGTATTTACCTTCAGTTAGAGCTTTGAATGACAATTTTCAGCCCCAAATTAGTTTTTTTAGGTGAGTTTTTGTTTTGCTGCATTATGAATATAGATTTAGGTAGGGTAAAAGGTTGGAGAAAAGGATCTGGGAAAGTGGAACAACTGATTTAGAAAACCACTGTGAGAACCTAATGGCTCTCTACAATGAGCTAGAGTAAAAATTAGTAATTTTGTCCCCTGAGCTAACTGAGACTGAATTTTAAAAGACACACTGTGTAATGAAGAAGGTCAAGTTGTGCTCTGGGTGACATACAGCACAATGGAAGGTATAGACTAAACTAACAATTTTGATGCATTTTTGGGATTAGGAATTGCATTACATATTGCATTCCCAAATGATCTCTATCCTCAAATAGCATTTTTTTTTCATCTTCTGAATATGCAGTTGCCCTTTCTCCTTATGTGTTGCTTGCACCTATGAATTTTTGCCAAGATGATTATTTTAAAAGCAAAGGGTTAGGGAGGAGGAAGAATGGAGGGTTAACTTCCTACAAATACCTGTGCTCTTGAGGTTTATTATCTGTGAACATTTTAGATAGAATTATAGCCTTATAGTCATTGAGTGACCTAAAAAAAAATCAGGCAAACAGTAAAGGGCTTTTTCTTCAAATTTTTAATTATCTGAGTATATTAAATTTTACATGATAAATGAACAGAAAATATAAGTTTAATGATCTGCCTACACTGAACATCAAAACATATCCTAACTAGGCCAGTTCAGATTATCTTGTTAAGAAAATTGATATTTGATATTTGCAATCACTGTATTGGTTTTAATTCTCAAAGCAGTACTCCTGAAACTTATTTTATCTCCTAGCTACAAAACTACACTTCAGGGGAGCCGGTAGAACCTGTAGACTTCCAATAAGCATAGTGACCTGAATCAAAGATATAAGCATGATTTCCCCTTTAGTTTTGCTTATGTCACAAATAAAAGGAATTATTGGTAGAAATAATTAGTCATAAATATTAAAGATAATTAGAGTCAAAATTATATACACCTTGGAGTAAGATTTAATAAAATATAAAGACAAAATGATGTAAACAGGTCAAGGAAGACAAGAACTAGAAAGTGTCTATTATATGTAATAACAAGGAGATGAGTGGTGGGAATCAGTTGTTTGCTGGAGTACTTTCAGTGGTGTCCTTAGAGTCATAAGTGGATTGGAATGGCTAGAAGAAAGTAGGTGCAACAAGTAGAGAATTCTCTTTCAAAAGTTTAGCTATATAAAAGAGCTATTTTAATAATGAGAAAATTTTCAGCATGTTAAAAGGCATGAAGTAAAGGAAGCTTTAGGAAGAGACACATTGAAGTTAAAGAAGGAGGAGAGAATAATCCATAGAATAAGTTCTCTAGGGAAGCAGAAAGAATGGTATCCAGCTTATAGTTGAAGAAGGTATTAGTCTTACACAGGAAGAAACTCTCCTCCAGTGTAACAGGAGAAAACAGGTATGTGAGTACAAACTAATCTATAGGTTTGGTGGCAGAATGGAGGTAAAGTCTTTGCTCAGTGTGAGGGAGGTGGTATAGAAGTAGGAAGTTTGAAGATTTTAAATAAGTTATAATTCACTGCTATGGTGAACATGAGAGAACTGACTCATGATGCATAGGGGATTGCTTTTAAGCACCGAGGAGCCATGTGAAATTGAAGACCATGGAATTTTGTGGCATCAAACTGCATGATTATGAAATATTCTCAAACAGTAATCAAGTGGCCAACAGACAAGGTTTAGGAAAAAAATTTAGGATAAAAAATAATTTGATATATGGCAGAAAAATATGATGAAAGGGCAACAAAATAAGGGAGTTGGGGAAAGCATGTTTGTGTGTTTCAGGCCAGCAATTGGGTATCTTCAAGCAAGTGCTTTCACAGACATCTCAAACACAGCATGACTAAATCTAAACCCATGGGCTGCCTAATTCATCCTCCTTCTGTATCTTAGTTTTCTTCATCATATAGCTGCTTGCTCTAGTTACAAAACTTGTAGCCACATAAAATCTTTTTCATTATCCACTTGCAATCTTATTTCATGCTTTGTGCTTTTGCATAGGTTATCCTTCAGCTTTAAATTTCCTTTCTGATTTTCATGCTGTTAAACTCTTCTCCATATTTCATATTTTGAGGCTAAGATCAAGTATCATATCCTGTGTGAAGACTTTGTCTGCCCTCTCACATCCCTTTCTATCCCTAATATCAGGAAACCAAACCCTCATAACCTTATTCATGGGATGCCATCTAAGCTGTTCTCCCATATCCCTCTGTAATGTGAACTTCAGATGCTGCCAGGTTAATAACTGGAAACAATGCCTTTATTATATAGATTTTCTGGATATTTCTTGTCTTTTTCCCATAATTTAGTACATGAAATATATTGTTTTAATCATTGCTAGTATATTTATTTGTAAAGCTTTCATCACCATGCCCATTTACTGTAATTTTTATAGCACCTGATTTTGTACAACAAAGTGGACACTTAACATGTATATTATGGGTTTATCTTTTTATTAAAAAGTTCCACAAAGACTGGGATTCTATATTGTAGCTTTCTGCATCACTGGAACTTAGTTGTTCATATTATTTTGGTTAAATGCTTGATTATCTCATTTCTCCAATCTTAGCTTCTTGAGTGCAAGAAACATGTTTCATACACACATCTCCCAATAATTCCTATCATACTCCTAGGCACATAATAGTTGCTTAGAACATCTTGATTTAATACATAATAATTATAAATGTATCCAATTATTTTCTTATACTCATATGTAGAAAATACTTGCATTAGAGATCACATTATGAACTAGAGAATTGTATAACCACAACAGTACAACAGCAGTCAAACGTCCTATAATGCTTACCATGTATCAGGCACTATTGTAAACAATTTACATATATAAACTCATAATTCTCACAATAATTCTATATAGTTGAACTACAAATATCCATATTTTTTGTAGCTAAGGAAACAGATGTAAAACATTAAGTGACTTTCCCAATGTCATATAGGTACTGAGTAGCAGAACCTAGGTTCTAACACAGGTAGCCTAACTCTAGACCCTACTTTCTTAGTCACTTTGCTCTACTGCCTCAGATGTACATTTTCAGGTGCAGTGTGTCTGCCTCATGGATATCCTCTCCATTTTACCTTTTGAAAGATCTTATAAATACACATAATAAATAAGAAACCAAATGCCTTGGAATTTGGATGATATACAAGAAACCAAAAAAAAAAAAAAAAACAAAAAACTGACTCTCAAGTGAGGTGTCTGTATTTTTTTAACATATATAACCCTCCAGACTTCTGAATCTTACCAAAAAAGACAACATTCTCTTTATAATACCCAACTGGAGGTGATACATGTCATTACCATAATCAAGGAGGCACAGGGCATGCAATATATTATATTTGGATTGATTGGAACAAGGAATAATCAAACTAAACAGAAAATAATATATAATGGAGATAGGTTTTGGCATTACTCCTTTTTTTGAGAAAAGGGATGGTAATTTTTTTTTATTTTATTTAAAATGCAATTTTATTGATCACATATTCATATACCATACAAACCACTTGAAGTATACAATTACTGTGAGCCAAACACTTTTGATTAACTTTTCTATTTATACATAACAGTTCAATAAACTTTACATTAAAATAGATTAGCCAGCCTGAAGAGAAGCCAAGGGGCGGGGGGAGTGGTTTAAGCAGAAAAGGGTGACAGTAATGAGGAAGAGAGCCTCAGTCCTCAGTTATGGAAGGCTAGAGATAAATTCATTTAACAAGAATTTCAAAGTACTAAGAAGTACCTACTTGGGGCTCCTGAATACTGTATTAGGAGGAGATGATTATATTCATAAAAAGGGAGATAAGGATCAATAAAGTTCTGTTTGGTTACAGGTCAGCAGTCTTAACTCTTATTTTCTGATATAAGGGAAACAGGGACTCTTAATAAAAAAAAAAATTTAAATTTTTGCCAGGGAAGAGTCTTAGTCTTTATCTTCACATTTGCGACCCTATGGCCACATACAGACAACTGTTCCCATATGCCACTGCTCTGAACAAGGTTAGAGCTCCCTCTAGCACTTTTTTTTTTAAATCATCATTTTATTGAGATATATTCACATACCATGCAGTCATACAAAACAAATTGTACTTTCGATTGTTTACAGTACCATTACATAGTTGTACATTCATCACCTAAATCAATCCCTGACACCTTCATTAGCACACACACAAAAATAACAAGAATAATAATTAGAGTGAAAAAGAGCAATTGAAGTAAAAAAGAACACTGGGTACCTTTGTCTGTTTGTTTCCTTCCCCTACTTTTCTACACATCCATCCATAAACTAGACAAAGTGGAGTTTGGTCCTTATGGCTTTCCCAATCCCATTGTCACCCCTCATAAGCTACATTTTTATACAACTGTCTTCGAGATTCATGGGTTCTGGGTTGTAGTTTGATAGTTTCAGGTATCCACCACCAGCTACCCCAATTCTTTAGAACCTAAAAAGGGTTGTCTAAAGTGTGCGTAAGAGTGCCCACCAGACTGATCTCTCGGCTCCTTTTGGAATCTCTCTGCCACTGAAGCTTATTTCATTTCCTTTCACATCCCCCTTTTGGTCAAGAAGATGTTCTCCGTCCCACGATGCCGGGTCTACATTCCTCCCCGGGAGTCATATTTCACGTTGCCAGGGAGATTCACTCCCCTGGGTGTCTGATCCCACGTAGGGGGGAGGGCAGTGATTTCACCTTTCAAGTTGGCTTAGCCAGAGAGAGAGGGCCACATCTGAGCAACAAAGAGGCATTCAGGAGGAGACTCTTGGGCACAAATATAGGGAGGCCTAGCCTCTCCTTTGCAGCAACCGTCTTCCCAAGGGTAAAACTTATGGTAGAGGGCTCAACCCATCAAACCACCAGTCCCCTATGTCTGTGGTCATGTTAGCAACCATGGAGGTGGGGTAGGCAAATACCCCTGCATTCTCCACAGGATCCTCAAGGGGGCACTACATCTTTTTTTTTCCTTGTTTTTCTTTTCTTTTTTTTTTTTTTTAACTTTCCCTTCTTTTTTAAATCAACTGTATGAAAAAAAAAGTTAAAAAGAAAACAAACATACAATAAAAGAACATTTCAAAGAGACCATAACAAGGGAGTAAGGAAAAGACAACTAACCTAAGATAACTGCTTAACTTCCAACATCTTCCTACTTTACCCCAAGAAAGTTACATAATACAGCAACATTTCTGTGAACTTGTTCCTACTATATCCGTCAGAAATTAACAGACCATAGTCATTTCTGGGCATCCCCAGAACGTTAAATAGCTTATCTGTTCTTCTTGGATTATTGTTCCCCCTTCCTTAATTGCTCTCTACTGCTAGTTCCCCTACATTCTACATTATAAACCATTTGTTTTACATTTTTCAAAGTTCACATTAGTGGTAGCATATAATATTTCTCTTTTTGTGCCTGGCTTATTTCGCTCAGCATTATGTCTTCAAGGTTCATCCATGTTGTCATATGTTTCACGAGATCGTTCCTTCTTACTGCCGTGTAGTATTCCATTGTGTGTATATACCACATTTTATTTATCCACTCATCTGTTGAAGGACATTTGGGTTGTTTCCATCTCTTGGCAATTGTGAATAATGCTGCTATGAACATTGGCGTGCAGATATCTGTTCGTGTCACTGCTTTCCGATCTTCCGGGTATATACCGAGAAGTGCAATCGCTGGATCGAATGGTAGCTCTATATCTAGTTTTCTAAGGAACTGCCAGACTGACTTCCAGAGTGGCTGAACCATTATACAGTCCCACCAACAATGAATAAGAGTTCCAATTTCTCCACATCCCCTCCAGCATTTGTAGTTTCCTGTTTGTTTAATGGCAGCCATTCTAACCGGTGTTAGATGGTATCTCATTGTGGTTTTAATTTGCATCTCTCTAATAGCTAGTGAAGCTGAACATTTTTTCATGTGTTTCTTGGCCATTTGTATTTCCTCTTCAGAGAACTGTCTTTTCATATCTTTTGCCCATTTTATAATTGGGCTGTCTGTACTATTGTCATTGAGTTGCAGGATTTCTTTGTATATGCAAGATATCAGTCTTTTGTCAGATACATGGTTTCCAAAAATTTTTTCCCATTGAGTTGGCTGCCTCATTACCTTTTTGAGAAATTCCTTTGAGGTGCAGAAACTTCTAAGCTTGAGGAGTTCCCATTTATCTATTTTCTCTTTTGTTGCTTGTGCTTTGGGTGTAAAGTCTAGGAAGTGGCCGCCTAATACAAGGTCTTGAAGATGTTTTCCTACATTATCTTCTAGGAGTTTTATGGTACTTTCTTTTATATTGAGATCTTTGGTCCATTTTGAGTTAATTTTTGTGTAGGGGGTGAGGTAGGGGTCCTCTTTCATTCTTTTGGATATGGCTATCCAACTCTCCCAGCCCCATTTGTTGAAAAGACCATTATGACTCAGTTCAGTGACATTGGAGGCCTTATCAAAGATCAGTCGGCCATAGATCTGAGGGTCTATCTCTGAATTCTCAATTCAATTCCATTGATCTATATGTCTATCTTTGTTCCAGGACCATGCTGTTTTGGCAACTGTGGCTTTATAATAAGCTTCAAAGTCAGGGAGTGTAAGTCCTCCCACTTCGTTTTTCTTTTTTAGAGTGTCTTTGGCAATTCGAGGCATCTTCCCTTTCCAAATAAATTTGATAACTAGCTTTTCCAAGTCTGCAAAGTAGGTTGTTGGAATTTTGATTGGGATTGCATTGAATCTGTAGATGAGTTTGGGTAGAATGGACATCTTAATGACATTTAGTCTTCCTATCCATGAACATGGAATATTTTTCCATCTTTTAAGGTCCCCTTCTATTTCTTTTAGTAGAGTTATGTAGTTTTCTTTGTATAGGTCTTTTACATCTTTGGTTAAGTTTATTCCTAGGTACTTGATTTTTTAGTTGCTATTGAAAATGGTATCTTTTTCTTGAGTGTCTCTTCAGTTTGTTCATTTCTAGCATATAGAAACATTACTGACTTATGTGCATTAATCTTGTATCCCGCTACTTTGCTAAATTTGTTTATTAGCTCTAGTAGCTGTATCGTCGATTTCTCAGGGTTTTCTAGATATAAGATCATATCATCTGCAAACAATGACAGTTTTACTTCTTCTTTTCCAATTTGGATGCCTTTTATTTCTTTGTCTTGCCGGATTGCCCTGGCTAGCACTTCCAGCACAATGTTGAATAACAGTGGTGACAGCGGGCATCCTTGTCTTGTTCCTGATCTTAGAGGGAAGGCTTTCAGTCTCTCACCATTGAGTACTATGCTCTCTGTGGGTTTTTCATATATGCTCTTTATCATATTGAGGAAGATTCCTTCAATTCCTACCTTTTGAAGTGTTTTTATCAAAAAGGGATGTTGGATTTTGTCAAATGCTTTTTCAGCATCTATTGAGATGATCAATTGATTTTTCCCTTTCGAGTTTTTAATGTGTTGTAATACATCGATTGTTTTTCTTATGTTGAACCATCCTTGCATGCGTGGAATGAACCCCACTTGGTCATGGTGTATGATTTTTTTAATGTGTCTTTGGATTCGATTTGCAAGTATTTTGTTGAGGATTTTTGCATCTATATTCATTAGGGAGATTGGCCGGTAGTTTTCCTTTTTTGTAGCATCTTTGCCTGGTTTTGGTATTAGATTGATGTTAGCTTCATAAAATGAGTTAGGTAGTGTTCCATTTTCTTCAATGTTTTGAAAGAGTTTGAGTAAGATTGGTGTCAGTTCTTTCTGGAAAGCTTGGTAGAATTCCCCTGTGAAGCCATCTGGCCCTGGGCATTTATTTGTGGGAAGATTTTTGATGACTGATTGGATCTCTTTTCTTGTGATGGGTTGGTTGAGGTCTTCTGTTTCTTCTCTGGTCAGTCTAGGTTGTTCATATGTTTCCAGGAAATTGTCCATTTCTTCTACATTATCCAGTTTGTTGCCATACAGTTGTTCATAATATCCTCTTATAATTTTTTTAATTTCTTCAGGATCTGCAGTTATGTCACCTTTTTCATTCATTATTTTGTTTATATGGGTCTTCTCTCTTTTTGATTTTGTCAGTCTAGCTAGGGGCTTGTCAATCTTGTTGATCTTCTCAAAGAACCAACTTTTGGTGATATTTATCCTCTCTATTGTTTTTTTGTTCTCTATGTCATTTATTTCTGCTTTAATCCTTGTTATTTCTTTCCTTCTACTTGGTTTAGGATTGGTTTGCTGCTCATTTTCTAGCTTCTTCAGTTGATCCATTAGTTCTTTGATTTTGGCTCTTTATTCCTTTTTAATATATGCATTTAGTGCTATAAATTTCCCCCTTAGCACTGCTTTTGCTGCATCCCATAGGTTTTGGTATGTTGTGTTCTCATTTTCATTTGTCTCTATATATTTAGCAATTTCTCTTGCTATTTCTTCTTTAACCCACTGATTGTTTAGGAGTGTGTTGTTTAACCTCCAGGTATTTGTGAATTTTCTAAGTCTCTGATGGTTATTGACTTCTAATTGTATTCCATTGTGGTCAGAGAATGTGCTTTGAATAATTTCAATGTTTTTAAATTTATTGAGGCTTGTTTTATGTCCCAGCATATGATCTATTCTGGAGAAAGTTCCATGAGCACTGGAAAAGTATGTGTATCCTGGTGATTTGGGATGTAATGTCCTGTATATGTCTGTTAAATCTAATTCATTTATCAGATTGTTTAGGTTTTCAGTTTCCTTATTGGTCTTCTGTCTGGTTGATCTATCTATAGGAGAGAGTGATGTGTTGAAGTCTCCCACAATTATTGTGGAAACATCAATTGCTTCCTTTAGTTTTGCCAGTGTTTCTCTGATGTATTTTGTGGCACCTTGATTGGGTGCATAGATATTTACGATTGTTATTTCTTCTTGCTGAATTGCCCCTTTTATTATTATGTAGTGGCCTTATTTGTCTCTCAAAACATTCCTGCATTTGAAGTCTATTTTATCTGAGATTAATATTGCTACACCTGCTTTCTTTTGGCTGTAGCTTGCATGAAATATTTTTTTCCATCCTTTCACTTTCAGTTTCTTTGTGTCCCTGTGTCTAAGATGAGTCTCTTGTATGCAACATATTGATGGTTCATTTTTTCTGATCCATTCTGCGAATCTATATCTTTTAATTGGGGAGTTTAATCCATTTACATTCAACGTTAAAACCGTGAAGGCATTTCTTGAATTAGCCATCTTATCCTTTGGTTTATGTTTGCCATATTTTTCCCTCTCTCTATTAATATCCTTTATTGTACCCATACCGAATCTCTTTAGTACTGAACCTTTCTCCAAGTCTCTCTGTCCTTTCTTTGTTTCTCTGTCTGTAGGGCTCCCTTTAGTATCTCCAGTAGGGCAGGTCTCTTGTTAGCAAATTCTCTCAGCATTTCTTTGTCTGTGAAAAATTTAAGCTCTCCCTCAAATTTGAAGGAGAGCTTTGCTGGATAAAGTATTCTTGGTTGGAAATTTTTCTCACTCAGAATTTTAAATATATCGTGCCACTGCCTTCTTGCCTCCATGGTGGCTGCTGAGTAGTCACTACTTAGTCTTATGCTGTTTCCTTTGTATGTGGTGAATTGCTTTTCTCTTGCTGCTTTCAGAACTTGCTCCTTCTCTTCTGTGTTTGACAGTGTGATCAGTATATGTCTCAGAGTGGGTTTATTTGGATTTATTCTATTTGGAGTTCGCTGAGCATTTATGATTTGTGTATTTATGTTGTTTTGAAGATTTGGGAAGTTTTCCCCAACAATTTCTTTGAATACTCTTCCTAGACCTTTACCCTTTTCTTCCCCTTCTGGGACACCAATGACTCTTATATTTGGACGTTTCATATTATCTATCATATCCCTTAGGTCCATTTCGATTTTTTCAATTTTTTTTCCCATTCTTTCTTTTATGCTTTCATTTTCCATTCTGTCATCTCCCAGGTCACTGATTCGTTGTTCAAGTTCCTCTAGTCTTGTACTATGAGTGTCCAGAATCTTTTTAATTTGGTCAACAGTTTCTTTAATTTCCATAAGATCATCCATTTTTTTTTTAGTCTTGCAATGTCTTGTTTATGCTCTTCTAGGGTCTTCTTGATTTCCTTTGTCTCCCATACTATGTCTCATTGTTCATCTTTAGTTCTTTGAGTAGCTGCTCTAGGTGCTGTGTCTCTTCTGGTCTTTTGATTTGGGTGCTTGGGCTTGGGTTATCCATATCGTCTGGTTTTTTCATATGCTTTATAATTTTCTGTTGTTTTTGGCCTCGTGGCATTTGCTGAACTTGATAGGGTTCTTTTAGGGTTTGTAGACCTATTGAAGTCCTTATCTCTAATTTGTCAGATCTACAGCTTCGTGGAGTACACTTTCTCTAACTAACCAGCAGGTGGCGTCCACGAGCCACCTGTTCTCCACAAGCCAGTTCTCCCCTGCTTAGCCTTTTTGGTGAGTGGGGGAGTGAGTCTTGTGGGGCCCAATTGGTGTACCAAGCTTGCGTGTGTAGTTGGTGTTGCCTGCCCTGTATGTGGGGCGTGTTTCTGGGCAGTCGGGGAGGGGGGGTGGCCCTAACAATCAAATCTCCCTGGTGATCCTAGAGTTTTAAAGCTGCTGCAATAGTCTAATCCTTCAGTTCAGTCCTGCCACAGTTTGTCTCTGCCACTGACCCACAAGTCTTTGGTATTGACGTATGGCTCCTGAGACTTGCAAGTGGGCCCCTCTTCCAGGCTGTGCACCCCGGGTCCTCTGTTGAGGGATGACTGTGCTATGTCACAGGTGAGTGCTGTCCCCCCAGGGCAGTTCTGGGCTGCTGGGCTGTGTAGGGAGGCTCCCAGTCTGCTGAAATGATGGCTGAATGGGGCTTTGTTAATTCACACTGCTCCACCTTCCCAGCTCTCTGACAATCAGCTGAGGTTGCAGGGAAGGCTAATGTCCACGCCCAGTTTTGTGGTGTGTGCCTGTTATTTGAAGCACTTCCGTCACACTGGGTTGTCTTGGGCAGCTCTGGGCTATGGGGCTGGCGATGGGCAGGAGTGTTTCCTGTCCACCAGGATGGTAGGCTGTGAGCAGACACCCCCCTTTTCTTGGGAAGTTGTGGTGTTTAGTGAATTTTCTCAGCCACTGGATTATTGCCTTTTGTCTCAGAGCTCTCTTAGTTCTGCTCTTGACTTGACCTGCCCAAATTGCAAGTCTTTGAAGCTTTCTGTTTTGGGCTTCTTAGAGTAATTGTTTTAGAAAAAGAAAAAAGGATTAAAAAAAAAAAAGAAAAAAAAAGAAAATAAAGGGCCCTCCTCAGTGTTCTAATGGGTTATTGAAATGCTAATAGACAAAGCAACCAGGGCCATTAAGGTAAGGTCCACAGGGCAGAGAGATCAGCTTTTCTTCGGGATTTGCATATGCGCCTCAAGGCCTGAGCTCCGCCCTTCCCCTTTCTTTGTTCACCAGAACTCCAAAAATCCTCTGCTTTTATGTTGGAGTTTTTCCTGTTATTTTTTTTTTCTATGCCTGTCTCCTCTCTGCTGGGTTGGCAGCTCTCAGATTCTCTGGTGTCTGGTCTCAGTCTATCTATGGTTGGAGTATGGATCAATAGAATGAGTTTCCGAGAAGGGCTACCACTGCAGTTCTCCCTTCTCCTTCCTGGAGCTGGCAGCCCCTCCTCCCACGGGACTGAGCCTGGCAGGGAGGGGCGCGGGTCCCCTTGCCGCAAGAACTTACAGATTTCGCTGATCTCAGCAGTTCGACATTTTCATGAGTGTTGTATGAAGTATCCCCAAAGACAGATTGCTCTTTGTTGTCCAGTCCACGCTGTTCCTGGCTTTTTACCTACTTTCCTGGAGGAGTAACTAAAACTTACAGCTCACTAGTCTGCCATCTTGCCCCGCCTCCCTCGGGATGGTAATTTTTCAAGTTTGTAAAGATGATCCTCTGTAAAACTATAGAAACCTTGTCCAAACTTTGGAGTTGAAAAATACAAAATTTTAATAAGCTTAAAGTCTATATCTGTGTCCTCAGAGATCCCATCAAAATGGTAAGAAAGTCAATCTCAGTTATTATTAGGAACACCATTCCCTGCCCCCAGGTTTATACCAGCATTTTTGTGCATAATGCTGGAAAGGTGGGGTTGGGGAAAAGATTTCTAGAATTTATTCATTTGATCTGTATGTTCATCCTCATTTCCCAAGACTACAAGGACCCCTTGACATCAAGCAGTTTTCTGCTTCCATGACTCAATATGTGCAAAATTGACCTGGGGTGTTACCATGATATATGGTGTTGATCTTGCAGATTATTGGATCTACTAAAATATTTCCCCTTCCCAAGTCCCAGGAATGTGTCATCTCTATTTTGCATGTTGTATCAGTTAGATTTTAGTACATAATAAACCCAAAATTTAGTGTCTTAAACAACAGGTATTTTATTTAACTCCAGATTCTTTGGGTCAGCTGAGAAATTTTTCTTATCTATGTGTAATTGTTTGGAGACTTTATGGACCCCAAAAAGTATATTCTTAAAGTTAGTCCATTCCTTTGAGTGTGTACCCATTGTAAGAAGGATCTTTTGGTGAGTAGGATCTTAAGTTGTGATGTGACCCACCTCATTTAGGGTGTATCTTAATCCCCCTACTGGAGTCCATTATAACAGAATAAAACTGAGAGAGAGAGAGAGAGAGATAGAGAGAGAGAGAGAGAGAGAGAGAGAGAGAGAGAGAGAGAGAGAGAGAGAGAGAGAGAGAGAGGAGAACCACAGAAGCAAGAATCTGAAAGCAATGAAAGCTGGAGAATGGAGAGACCAGCAGACACTGCCATGTATCTTGCCATGTGACAGAGGAGTCCAGGATTGCAGGCAGCCAGTCTTCAAGGAGAAAGCATAGCCTGATGATACCTTGATTTGGACACTTTCATGGCCTCAGAACTGTAAGCTTGTGAATTAATAAATTTCCATTGTTAAAAGCCAGCCCATTTCTGGTATATTGCATTCTGACAAACTAGTAGACTAAAATAGTAGGAATAGGTTTTCTTCTCTGTTGGGATCTCTCATGCATCTGTGATAAGCTGGTTTGTCAGCTGGTTACTGATTGATATAAAATGGCCTCAGTTACATGATTGGTGGTTGGCAGACTGTTGGCTGGTGTGCATCTGTTTGTCTGTTTGTTTGTTTTTAATATGGTGTTCTCATTCTCCAGGAGGCTAGTTTGGGCTTCTTCAAGTGGAAGTCTCAGGGTTCTTGGTACAGAAAGAAAACCAGCCCAAATACGCCAATGTTTTTCAATGTCCTGTTTGTGTCGTATTTTCTAGTATTTCACTGGCTAAAAGAAAATGCATGGTCATCACACACACAAAGGGTGGGGAAATAGGCCACACCACTTAGCCAAAGGGGCTGCAACTATTTGTGGCTATTTCTGCAATAAATTGAGACATGGGAGTTGAAGCTATTATTGCTAAATAAATTCAATGAACTGAAGGAAAAGCTAATTGGAGATGTTCAAACATATCTAAATCAATTCAAGAATCAAGTCAATAAACTAAGGGAAGATATAGCAAAAGAGATGAAAGAAATAAGAAGGACCCTGGATGACCATAAGGAAGAATTCATAAACTTGAAAAAGCAAATGGCAGAGCTTATGGGAATGAAGGGCTTAATGGAGGAGATGAAAAAGACAATGGAGGGATACAAAAGCATATTTGAAGAGGCAGAAGAAAGGATCAGTGAATTGAAAGACCAGACATCTGAATTCACACACATATAACAAAAGATGGTGAAAAGAATGGAAAAATATGAGCAGGGCCTTAGGGAGCTGAGTGACAACATGAAATGCACAAATATATGTGTTATGGGTGTCTCAGAAGGAGAAGAGTTGGGAAAAGGGGCAGAAAGAATAATAGAATAAATAATAACTGAAAAGTTCCCAACACATATGAGAGACATAAAATTAGAGAGTCAAGTACAGTGAACCACAAACAGAATAGACCCCAATAGACTTTCTCCAAGACACATACTGATCAGACTGTCCAATGTCAAAGATGAACAGAGAATTCTGAAAGCAGTAAGAGAAAAGCAATCTATCACATGCAAGGTAAGCTCAATAAGACTATGTACAGATTTCTCCTCAGAAACCATGGAGGTGAGAAGATAGTGCTATGATATATTTAAGACACTGAAAGAGAAGTACTGCCAACCAAGAATTCTGTAGCTGGCAAAAATATCCTTCAAAAATGAGGGTGAGATTTTTTTCAGGCAAACAGACACTGAGAAAGTTTGTGAATAAGAGACCAGCACTACAGAAAAATACTGAAGGGAGTGCTACAGGCTGACAGGAAAACACAGGATAAAAAGGTTTGGAGAACAAGATAGAAATAAAGATTCTCAAGGAGGGAAAAAAGAGAGAGAGGAAAAAATAAGACATGATATATAAAATCCAAAAGACAAAATGATAGAAGAAAATAATGTCCTTACAGTAATAAAACTAAATGTTAATGGATTAAACTCCGAAATAAAAAGACACAGACTGGAGGAGGATCTCAGATGGTAGCATATAGAAGAGTAGAAGCTAGTTAGTCCCCCTGGAACAACCAAAAACAAACCAGGAAATAGTATATAATTTGGAATAACTGTGGGGGGATAAATGTAACCATCCACTCATCATGCACCAACTTGAATTGGGAGTAATGCCCAAGATCATAGCATAAAATCTGTAAGTAAAAACTGTGGGTACAAGCTGGGAGACTCCTGCCCCCACAGCCCGGGCTGCAAATCCTCATGGTGCTAGAAAGAAGCTCTCTCCCAGCAAGTGAATATAGCTTAGCTGAGCTCCAACTGGGTTTTTAATTAGTGAGTGTGAACTGCTCACTATGAGCTACAATCCCCAACAAGCAGACAGATGGTTTGGGTGATAACTGACCTTGGAGAGCTGGAGGGCTGCTGCAGACTAGACCTGAAGAGGATTTTCTGTCCCTGTTTTGGCTCAGTGGAGAAAGCCTCAGCCATTTTCAGTTCCCAGTGCTCTGACCCAGACAAGGGTGGAGATAACACAGACCATTGAAATGCTAAGGACCTCTCCCTAGGGGGTCTATTTTCTCTAAGAGTGAAAGGGTAGGCCCAGCTCTACCATGTGCTTTCCATTCAGAACCAGACAACAGAGATAGGGAAAACAGCTATGAGCCACACCTCCTCACACCAGTCTGGAATTACAGGCTGACAGGTGCCACCTGCTGGGCAGAAAAGCACAGTGACCCGAAGCATCACAGGGTGTACCAATTTTCTAAGACATACCCTCAGGGAAACCAGATATTGAGTATTTCTTTCCTCTGGGACCTGAGCTCATTCTGGTCTTGGAAAACCTGATTGGGGTAACCAAGGAAACCATGCCTAGGCATCAGAAAATTACAACATATACTAAGAAAAATAAAGTTATGGACCAGTCAAAGGAACAAACTTACACCTCAACTGAGATACAGGAATTTAAACAACTAGTGCTGGATCAATTCAGAAAGTTTAGGGAAGATATGGCAAGAGAAGAACCATACAATGAAAATGCTGGGCTTACATAAGGTAGAAATTGAAAGTTCAAAAAACCAACTGGCAGAATCTATGGAAATGAAGGGCGCAACACAAGAGATGAAAGACACATGGAAGCATACAAGAGCAGATCAGAAGAGGCAGAAGAAAACATTCAGGAACTAGAGAACAGGGCACCTGAAAGCCTACACACAGAAGAACAGATAGAGAAAAGAATGGAAAAATATGAGCAATGTCTCTGGGAATGTAAGGACAAAATGAAAAGCAAGAATGCATGGGCCATTGATGTCCCAGAAGGAGAAGAGAAGGGAAAAGGACATAAGCAATAATAGAGGAAATAATCAATGAAAATTTCCCATTTCTTATGAAAGCCATAAAATTACAGATCCAAGAAGTGCAGGGTACCCCAAACAGAACTGATCTGAATAAGCCTATGCCAAGACACTTAATAATCAGATTATCAAACATCAAAGATAAAGACAGAATCTTTAAAGCAGCAAGAGAAAAGCAATCCATCACATGCAAAGGAAGCTTGATAAGACTATTTGTGGATTTCTCAATAGAAACCATGGAGGCAAGAAGGAAGTGGGGTGATATATTTAAGATACTGAAAGAGGAAAACCACCAACCAAGGCCACTATATCCAGCAAAATTACCCTTCAAATATGAGCAAGAGCTTAAAATATTCTCTGACAAACAGACAATGACAGAGTTTATGAGCAAGATACCTGCTGTACAGGAAACACTGAAGGAAGCACTGCAGACAGAAAGGAAATGACAGGAGTGAGAGGTTTGGAAATCAATTTTGGGAGATAGTAGCACAGCAATGTAAGTACACTGAACAAAAATGACTGTGAGTATGGTTGAAGGAGGAAGGATAGGACTCTGTGGGACACCAGAACAAATGATGAATAATGGACACTGGGCCTGTGAAAGTCAGGGAAACCTAGGGTGCTCAATGGTTGTAATAAAAGGCACAAATATGCTTTTACATTAGGTAGAACAAATGAATGTTGGCATTGCAAGGTGTTGAAAATAGGGTGGGATTGGGGAGAAGGTGTGGTCAATGCAAACTGGAGACTATGATTAACAGAAACATTGTGTTATGCTTACTATAATATAACAGGGGCAATATACTGAAGCTGGATGCATATGGGGGAGTGGGAATAGGGGATGGGTATGGGACTCCTGGCATTGGTGATGTTCTCTGTCTCTTTATTATACATTAGGTTAATGCTATCTTTCCTTTTGTCACTTTCTAGCTATCATTTTTTTTTGTTTTGTTTTTCTCTTCTTTTTTCTTTTTCTTTTGTCTCTCTGCCTTCTTTGACTCTTCCTCTGTCTTTGTGGAAGAAATGAAGATGACCTTATATAAATGGTGGCAATGGTGCTGAATACATAAATATGTGACTATACAGGGAACCACTGATTGTTTACTTGGGACTGAATGTATGGTGTGTGAACAAAACTATCTTAAAAGAAATGGGTTAATGAGGAAACCTTGAGAGCACTATACTGTGTGAATTAAGACACATAAAGGCAAATACTGCAGGATCTCATTGATGTGAACTAAATATAATATGTAAACTCATAGACATGAAATATATGTTACCAGGATACAGAATGAGTCTAAAGAATGGGGAGCAGTTGCTTATTATGAGCAGAATGTTCAACTAGAGTTAACTTAAATATTTGGAAATGGACAGGGGTGATGTTAGCTTGTTGTGAGAATAACTAACCATGCTGAAAGTTGTGTGAAGGTAGTGGAAAGGGTAAGCTCGGAGTCAGGCATGTCATCAGAAGGAAAGTTGGAGGTTAAAAGATGGGAATGTACAAAACAGTGAATCTTGTGGTGAACAATGTCCGTGATTAACTATACAAATATTAGAAATCTCTCTCACCAACTAGAACAAATGTGTGACACTATAACTAGAAGATAATAATAGAAAGGCATATATGGAAAATATATATCTATTGCAAACTAAATACTACAGTTAGTAGTATTTTAACATTCTTTCATCAACAGTAACAAATGTACTATACCAAAAGTATGAATCAATAATGGAGGGGGTGTGGTTAGGGGTATGGGAAGATTTGAGTTTCCCTGTTTTTGTTTTTATTTCTTTTCGGCAGTACTGAAAATATTCTAAAAATTGAAAAAAATTTGTGCTGATGGATGTACATTAGCAGTTGATTGTACATTTTGGATCTTTGGATAGTTGTATGGTATGCGAAGAGTCTCAATAATATTCATATATGTGTGTGTGTGTGTGTGTGTGTGTGTATGTATATATATATATATATATATATAAACACAGACTGGCAGAATGAATTAAACACCAGGACCCATCCATATCCTGTCTACAAGAAACTCACCGCAGACAAAAACACAAAAATAGGCTGAAAGTTAAAGGTTGGAAAAAGATACCTCACACAAGCAGCAATAAGAAAAAAAGTGGGAGTAGCTATATTAATATCAGAGAAATTAGGCTTCAGAAGTAAAACAATGAAAAGAGACAAAGAAGGACACTATCTATTAATAAAAGGGTGAATTAGTCAAGAAAACACAGCAAACATAAATATTTATGTACCAATCCAGAGTGCCCCAAAATTCATGAGGAAAACACTGAGAACGCTGAAAGGAGATTAGATAACTATGCAATAATAGTTGGAAATTTCAATACACCACTCTCATCAGTGGATAGAACATCTAGACAGAGGATGAACAAGAAATGGAGACATTGAATTATATGATAAAAGAACTAGACTTGACAGATATTTATAAAACACTACACCCCACAACAGCAGGATACATGATTTTTTCAAGTGCTCATGGAACATTCTCTACCATAGACCACATGCTGGTTCACAAAGCAAGTCTCAACAAATTTAAAAATATTGATATTATTAAAAACACTATCTTGAATCCTAATGAATATCTTAATGGTCCCTAGATTGACAGCTCTTAACAGCAGTCAAATCTATTCCTGAATTATAATGGCTGTCTCCAGACTCTGAGATGTTAATCCATTTGTGTATACCCTGATTGATCTCTGGAACATTGGTTATCAATGTGACACTCAGAGCTAGAGCTCAGCTGATAGGAATATAAGTACTAATGCATACAGCAACCATTTAAAAAAAAGCTGAGAAAGTGTCCAGACTTCAATTAGTGATATTTATGAAGCAGATCTGGTTAAGATCAGGGCAAATCAGGCCAAAGGGTAAATGTTGAAATTGACAGAGTGTTAAAACTTCAACATCCTTGTGAATCCAAGGGAAGAGATATTCATTTGGTCTAGGATCTATATTTTCTAAACAATATAATGTCTACAGTCAGTTTGTTCAAACATCACAATCAAATGGAACTTTGCATAGGAAGTTAGATATGGTAGGTCTGTATATATTAAAGTGAAATAGCAAAAATTCCAAAGTAATTTGAGCAAAGAATAAAAATATATATTTGGGACCCCTTGAGGAGTGGGGGTGGTTGCAGAGGTGTTGAGCTTCCTTACCTGGATTGTTGATATTCTCACAAACATTGGGGACTGATGGCTTGATATGTTGAGCCCTCTGTCTCAAGGCTTGCCCCTATGAAGCTTGTTACTGCAAAGGAGAGGCTAAACCCATTTATAATTGTGCCTAAGAGTCTCCCCCAAGTGCCTCTTTGTTGCTCAGATGTGGCCCTCTCTCTCTAACTCAGCCACCTTGGAAGGTGATCTTACTCCCTTCCCTCCTACATGGGACCTGACTCCCAGGGGTGTAAATCTCCTTGGCAAAACAGGATATGACTCCCAGGAATGAATCTGGACCCAGCATCATGGGATTGAGAACATCTTCTTGACCAAAAGTGTGATGTGAAATGAAATGATATAAATCTTCAGCAGCTGGGAGATTTCAAATGGAGTCAAGAAGTCACCCTGGTGGACATTGTTATGCACTATATAAATAACACTTTTCAGGCTTTAATGCATTGGAATAGCTAGAAGTAAATACCTGAAACTACCAAACTCCAACCCAGTAGCCTCGACTCTTGAAGATGATTATATAACAATGTAGCTTACAAGGGGTGACAGTGTGATTATGAAAACCTTGTGGATCGCACTCCCTTTATCCAGTGTATGGATGGATGAGTAGAAAAATGGGTAAAAAAACTAAACGAAAAATAGGATGGGATGGGGGGATGATTTGGATGTTCTTTTTTACTTTTGTTTTTTATTGTTATTCTGATTCTTTCTGGTGTAAGAATAATGTTCAAAAATAGATTGGGGGGATGAATGCACAACTGTATGTTGGTACTGTGAACAGTTGATTGTACACCATGGATGATTGTATGGTATATGAATATATCTTAATAAAATGAAATTTAAAAAAAACTTGTGCATCAAAGGACACTATCAAGAAGGTGTAAAAATGATAGCCTGCTCCAACCAAAATGTTGGAGTGAGATGCTTCAGGGATCCATACCCCACAGATGCTTTGAATCACCAGAAAGACCTGGCAGGCATCTTTATGAAAGCTCCAGAAAATAATTATGGGATTGCAATAATAGGGTCAGTGCTTAATCAAGTAGAAGGCCACTTAAAGGTGGTAGGATCTCATGGTGCCCTTTGCTATCCACTCTCCCATCCCTTCTTTGACTTACCACAGAGCTGGCCCATGTTACAAGCACAGATCCCTTGTCCCAGTTCCAGCAAACCTCATGCACATACTGGGGGCATGTATGTTTCGTCCAATCTGTTTGGTGGTGGTCTGAGGGACTTACTATCACACAAATTGCCCTGTGTTTGGAAAGAGGCTTACAAAGCTCTTCAACAGAACACTATGGTAGGGCAGTCAAGTTGTGCTGCTTGTGGAAAGGGATTGCTGACTATACGACATACAGTACAGTGTCCAGGACCATGAATAAACTGTTTCTTGGAAAAAGGGGGACATTTATATCCATGTAAACAGGGGACACCCTAGGGCCAAATGAGCATGCCCAAGATAAGAGACCGGTACAGAAAAGATCAGGGAGGCCCCTACTCTTTGTTCTGGAGCTATTTTCCAAACTTGCTATATGAATAAGCCCTGAAGGAGAGCATTTACACATGTCAATATTCAAAGACTGGGAAAGGAGTTTTCTCTTTTTCCCTTGTTTTGTGATGGCTCCTGTCATTCAAGAAAAATTTTCATAACACAAGCAGGATAAAAGCATAAGGAACAGATGCCTCGGAGTCTAAATTCAAGCTATAAAACATTGAGATATTAAACTGTTCAGGATTCAATGAAAGATTACAATGCATACAAAGAAACAGGAAGTAATGGCCCAGGCATAGGAGAATATTAAAGCATTTGAAACCGTAAAAGAGGAGGATCAGACATGAGACATACCAAAGACTCTTTAAAATTGGCCCTAAATATGCTGAAAGAGCCAAGGGAAAATATGGACAATGAACTAAAAAAATTAAGAAAATGATAAACAGAAAGGTAATAACAATAGAGAGATGGAAATTATGAGAAGGAACCAAACAGAGCTGAAGCCCACAGTAACAGAAATAAAAAATTCCCTAGGGGGATTCAACATCAGATTGGAGCTTGCAGAAGATAGAACCAGAGAACTTGAAAATAAGATATTTGAAATCATCCAGTCTGAGTATCAGAAAGAGGAAAGAATGAAGAAAAGTGGAAAGATCCTGAAGAACCTGTGGGACACTATTAGGAGTACCAATATATGCATTCTGGAAGTCCCAGGAGACGAAAGAGAGAAAGGAGCAGAAAGAATATTCAAAGTTGAAGAAATATTGACAAATTTTCCAAATTTCATAAAAGACTTCAATATGCACATCCAGGATGCTCACTGTACTACAAACATGGTAAACCCAAATAGACCCACACTGCCATGGCATAATTGAAATGTCAGATGCCAAAGATAGGGATTTCTGAAACTTGCAAGAAAGAAAGTGTGTCACAAATAAGGGAATCTCAATAAAATTAAGATTGACACAAAGGAGGCCAGAAGGCAGTAGGAAGATATATTTAAAGTGCTGAAAGCAAACAATTGTTTACCAAAAAGTCTATATCCAGGAAAACTGTCTTCTGAAAATGACAGAGGAATGAAGATATTACCAGATAAACAGAAGCTGGATGATTTCATCACCATTGGACCTACCCTAAGTGAAATGCTGAAGGGAGTTCCATGGGTTGAAAAGAAAGGAAACTAGACAGTTGACTGAAGACACATGAAGGAATAAGAGATCTCCAGTAAACATAATGTGTGTGTGTGTGTGTGTGTGTGTGTGTGTGTGTGTGTGTAGTTTTGTAATTTTTATTTGTAATTGCACTTTATACTCCCTACAGGAACTAAAAGTTAAATTCATAAAATATAATATTAAATCAATGGTTTTGAATTCAGAATATATAAATTTGTAATTTGTGGCAAGACCTACATGAAGGTGAGGGGATAAAGGGGAATAGAAACATAGTTTCTTTATGTTATTGAAGTTGTTTAGTTGGTAACAAAGCAAATGATATTGTTATATATTTAGATTGTTAAACAAGCTCTATGGTAAACACAAAGAAAACATAAGAAAGTATGTAAACTCATAGAGACAGAAAATAGAATACAGGTTCCAGGGGTAGGGGCAGGGACAATGGGGAATTCATACAAAATGACTTTCTGTTTGGAGTGAAGGGAAAGTTCTAGTAATGGATGAAGGTGAGGGTACTACAATATTGCACATGTGATAAATCTTATTGAATGGATTAATCCAATAATCCAAATTATCAGCTTGGGAGGGGCTGGGATGGGAAGATTTATGTTGTATATGTTTCCACAATTAAAAAAAGAAACTAAAGAGCTAATAGCAATTAAATTCAATACATGATACTGGGTAGGAGCTAGGAATGGAGAAGAAAAGGCTCAAAAGTACATTATAGGATCATGAGAAAAAAATTGAATATAGAATGTAAGATTTATGTCAACATTAAATTTTATGAACTTGATAACTGCATTTTAGGTGATTATGCATATGAGTATCCTTGTTCATACAAAATGTACATGGAAGTACTATGTATTCAAGAGTATGGTGTTTGCAACCTGCTCTCAGATGTTTAGAAAATAAATTGATTGATTGATATATATATATAGATGATAGAATGATATGATGAAAGTGGTCAAATTTTTAAATTGGTGGATCTGAGCATCTTGAATTTGGGTGTACGTTGAATTACCCTGTATGGGTTTTGTATTATTTTGGCAACTTCCCTGTAAGTTTGAAATTATTTCAAAATGAAATATTTAGAAATGATACTGAAAAGACCATCCAGTGAATAGGAGAAAATATTTGCATATCATGTATCTGATATGTGTTTACTATTGTACACAGAATATATGAAGAACTCACATCTCAATAGTAAAAATAAAAATAAGCCAATTAAAAAAATGGGCAAAGGATGTGAATAGACTTTTCACCAAAGAAGATAAACAGCCATTAAATAAATAAGCTCAGAATCATTAATCATTAGGAAAATGAAAATCAAAACCACAATCAGAAACTGCTTACCACCAACTAGAATGGCAATAATGAAAAAGAAAATACAAAAGAAAACAACAAGTGCTGATGACAATGTGGTGAAATTGGAACCTTCACATATTTCTATCTGGAATTTAGAATGGTGCAGCAGCTGTGGAAATTATTTTGCAGTTCCTTAAATATTTAAAACATAGAGTTACCATATGACCCAGAAATTCTGCTCTTACTTGTGTACCCAAGGTAATGAAGACAGAAGTTCTTACAAAAATTTGTACAAGAATATCTATGGCAACAGTATTCATAATAACTAAACAGTGGAAACTACCTAAATGTCCATCAACAGAAGAATGGGTAAATAATAGTTTGTATTTTAAAAAAATGGATATTATTCAGCCCTACAAAAGAATGGAGTGTTTTTACATGCCACAAAATGGCTGAACCATGAAAACATGTTAAAAAGAGACCACACTATATGATTGCATTTATGTTAAATGCCCATAATAAGCAAATCCATAGAAACAGAACTTAGATTAGTATATGCCAGGGAATGGGTGAATAGGGCAATTGGGAGTGATGGCCAATAGATAAGGAGATTTCTTTTTTGCAGTGATAGAATTGATCTTAAATTAGATAGTGAAGATGTTTGTAAAATCTTGTTAATATGATTGAAAACAATGAATTGTACACTTGATAGGGACAAATTTTGTTATGTAAATTATTTCTCAATTTAAAAAATTGCAAAAAAACCCCATATGCCTCAGGTAATTATTTTATAACAATATAGAAAAACTCCTATGATTTCATTTTACTTTTTTTTTTAATAAGCATTGAACAAAGGGAGAGTAACTTACTGTACTATATGAAGTGGGAAAGTTGCTTGAGAATATTTTCTAATAGTCTTTTTTTTTAATAAAATAATCTTTCTCTAACAGATGGTTTGTTTTTAAGCTCTATGATATTTATTTTTCATAAGTTAATCACTTCCCATCTTAATGGTAATATGATTGTCATGCTTTTGTGAAATCTGTCTATACTTCATCATAATATTTTTAAAAATCTGACTTCTTAAAAGCATAGTGGTTTTAACGACTTTACCACTGACTTTGAGTAATGGATCCAAAAAGACAGGCCATTCTCTGAACATGCAAAAACTTATCTTCATATTCATTTTCATAATCCTTGTCAAATGAAAGAATTATCTCTGATCAGGTTAATAACTATATTTCAGTCTTGGGATAATATTAACCATTTCCCATTCAGATCAGTACTGAGTTGTTCAATTCAGATGCAGAAAATAACTAGGTTTTTGATCCTCTGGTTTAACATTTTGGAGAAGGAAAGAATAAATATTAGGAAGCACTTAAGCTTTCCAATTTCTTCCTGTTTATTTCCAGTCTCAGGGAAGAATGCCCAGATATAGGTGGCCTGTAGACTTAATGATTGTAGTCATTACATTTTGAAGCTTCCCATAAACCCAAAGAGTATTTTTTTGCCCAATGGGAGGGACATCAGATTCCCATCATTTTATCATGTCAATTACAAAAGAAACAAATACGACAGTGTCAAAATAGCCGACCAGTGCTCTTCAAAACTGTCCAGGTAATGAAAGGCAAGGGAACACTGAAGAACTGTCAAACATTAGAGGAGATGAAACTCAACATGAGATCCTTTATCAAGCATATTTTTCTGAGATGATATGAAATCTTTATCTTTTAGACAAAGTAAGCAGGTGGTTAAGAAAAACATTGTATAACCTTTTATTAAGAGAAGAGCAACAATCTACATTATTGTAACAGAGGGAAAACATTCATTCAGGTCTTGTCTTACACATTAAAACTAGCCATTTTATTTTAGAACAAAACTATACTCCGTTAGACAAGCTTATTAAATTTTAGTCAGCATTGACTGCAATAAACAAAATTTACTTTCACAAAGTTTTTATAACTTTTGATATCAATCAGGACCGGTAGTCAGCAATGACTACAAAAAAATTCACTTTCATGCTAGGAATATGTTAGTTCACAAAATTAACATATTGCAAGACTGTGCTCTGAGACAGTTGGAGGGAAGTAAGGCCTGTTGCTAATGAATTATTAAAGATATGGGTACTATTTTGGAACCTTTAGGGCAGCACTGTCTAAGTGAGCTGGGCAGGAATCTGATTCTTAACCATTCAAAAACAAATTCAAGAGGTGGAAAGGGGAAGCTCAGGTCATATATCTCACCAGAAGGAAAGCTGGAGGTCAAAAGATGGGAATGTATAAAACTGAATCCTATGGTGGACAATGTCCATGATTAACTGCACAAATATTAGAAAACTTTTCCATGAACCAGAACAAATGCATGACAATACAACTACAAGTTAGTAATAGAGGGGCATATAGGGAAGAAATATTTACTTACTGCAAACTATATACTACAGTTAATAGTATTTCAACATTCTTTCATAAACAGTAACAAATGTACTATACCAACACTATGAGTCAACAATTGTGGGGAGTTGGTTAGGGATATGGGAGGATTTAAGTTTTCTTTTCTGTTTTTCTTTTTTTTCTTTTTACATCTTTCACTTTATTTCTTGTCTGGAGTAATGAAAAGGTTCTAAAAATTGAACAAAAATTGTGGTGATGGATGCACAGCTGTATGAGGGTACCAGGGGCAACTGATTGAACACTGGATCTTTGCTTAAGTATATGGTATCTGAATAGTCCCAATAAAAAAAAATTCAAAAACAAACTTGCCATTCAAAACAAATGGGGGGAGGCTTCTGAGAAGACGGTTGGGTAGGAGAGGCAAAACACACTTCTCCACCATGAAAGAGACTATAGAAGGTGCCCAGAACAGTGGTTCCAGGGTGTGACTGGCTGGGGAGGGAAGTCTACAATGCCTAGTGGGGATCTGGATGGAGAGGCAGAGAGATTGCACTTGAAAGGATGGAGTATGTTCAACTGGGATGGATGCCAGGGATTGGAGGCTGGAACCAGATGCCAAATATTGGAAGGAACAGCTTTCCATGACCCATGCACCCATTTCAGCAGTATGCTGGGTAGATAACCCTTCACAACCCTGTGGTTGAGAGCTCCCAGGAGGGAACTCAGAATTCAGCAGGCTTGTGGTGACTGAATTTACTCTTCCTCCACAGAAGGCCATGGTGTACATGGGAAGAGGTGGAGAGAGGAAAGGTTGCTGCATGGAAGTGCCAGGAGCCCTTTCTCAACCCCAGAGGTTTGTGGGCATGCAGTGGATAGATTCTGGGGCACATTTATGCTAGGGGTGAAATGTATGTCCCTGCAGGTCAAGAGTGGTCCACACGGAGACCTGGGAATTATCAGGATCACTGAGCTCTTAAGCATTCTCCCAGCCAAGCTGCACAGGGCACACCTCCCACCTAAGGTCTGGCAGTCCCCAGTGCACACAGAGACCTGGTAGCCTGATATTGGGCTTCCACCTGGTTTGGACCCCACACAGACCATGGGCAATGTTGGGGGAAAGCTGGGTTAAGAGTAAGAGGTGGCTTAAGTGTGCCATGTACTGGGAGAACAGGGAAAGTGCATTCCAGCAAGCTGCAGCTCTGCCAAATTATGTATAAAAGATGAAATGATCCTGTATATCTCAAAATAAACTTATCAAGATAAGCAAATGCCCTGAAGCAAAAAAAGTCACAAAGCATGTGAAGGCCCTAATAATTATGCACAAACAAAATGACCAAATTAAAAAGTTGGAGGAGACACAGAATCTGGAGTAATTAATCAAAGAAGTACACACAGATCTCCAAAACAACTTCAATGGGATGACTAAAGACATCAATAAATCTCTAGAAGAGCATAAAGAATTTGAAAGAGTAAATGAAAAATACTAGATTTTATGGAAATAAAGGGTACTGCAGATCAAATTAAAAATGTACTAGAGACACACAACACAGATTTGAAGAGGCAGAAGAAAAAAAGTAAGTGAATTAGAGGATAGGGAAATTGAATGTGAATGCATAAGATAATTAATTGTGAAAAAAATAGAAAAAATTTGAAATGGATCTCAGGGAAATGAAGGACAATATGAAGCATGTAAACATGAGAATCATTGGTGTCCCAGAAGAAGAAAAGGGCTAGAAAGAGTATTTGAGGACATAGTTGGGGAAAACTTCCCAACCATTCTAAATGACATAAATATGAAAATCAAAGAAGCCCCAAAACTCCAAATAGAATAAATATAGACCCATTCCAAGACACATACTAAACAGATTGTCAAATGAGGAAGAGGAGAAAGTCCAGAAAGCAGCAAGAGAGAAGCTATCCACCATATGCAAGGGACACCATATAAGACAAAGCACTGACTACTCAGAGGAGACAATGGAATTTAGAAGGCATTGGTATGACATATTTAAGATTCTGAAAGAGAAAAATTGCCAGACAGGAATTTTTTTTTCCAGCAAAGCTCCCCTTCAAAATTGAGGGAGTGCTTAAAATTTTCACAGACAAACAAATGCTGAGAGAATTTGTTAACAAGAGACCTTCCCTGCAAGAAATAGTAAAGGGAGCTCCATGGGCTGAGAAAAAAAATGAAGGAGAGAGAGGTCTGGAGAAGGTCACAGAACTGCAGAATATTAGTAAGGGTACTTTAAAGGAAAAAAAGAGGGGGAGAACAGATCTGACAATTAAAAACGAAAGGAAAAGATGACTGCTTCAAGAACTGCCTTCTCAGTAATGACTTTTGAATATGAATGAATTAAACTCCTCAATTAAAATATACAGACTGGTAGAATGGATTAAAAAGTATGATCCATCAATATGTGGTTTACAAGAGACTCATTTTAGACCTGGCAACAAAAAAATGTCTGAAAGTGAAAGGATGGAAAAAAATAGTCCATGCAAGCTGTAACCAGAAGAAAGCAGGGGTGGCTATATTAATATCAGACAAAATAGACTTTCCTCTTTATAACACAGCTTTATTGAGATATAATTACATACTATACAATCATCCAAAGTGTATGATCCAGTTTGCTAGTGCTGCCTTATGCAAAATAAGAAATGGATTGGCTTTTATAAAGGGGGTTTATTTGGGTATACAGTTACAGTCTTAATGCCTTAAAGTGTTCAATGTAAGGCATCAACAATTTGGTACCTTCACTGGAGGATGGCCATTGGCATCCTGAAAACCTGTTACCTTGGAAGGCATGTGGCTGGCATCTGCTTGCTCCCAGGTTGCATTTCAGAATGGCACTCTACAAATGTTGCTCTCAGGGTTTTTTTATCCTCTCTTAGCTGCAACTGCTCTTCAAAATGTCACTCTCAGTTGCTCTTTGGAGTCCCTCTGTTTGTGAACTCTTTTTATAGGACTCCAGTGAACAAATCAAGAACCACCCTGAATGGGTGGGGCCACATTCCTATGGAAAATTCAATCAAGAGGTAACACCCTAATCAAAGATGTCACAGTTGGGTGGGTCACATCTCCACAGAAACAATCAGAAGTTTCCAACCTAACTGTATTAGTGTTCTCTAGTGAAAGAGAATCAATGAGAGATATATATAAATGTAAGATTTACAAAAGTGTCTCATGCAACTGTGGGTAAGCATGAGTACAAATTCCATAGCACAGGCAGCAAATTGGCAACTCCAATGAAGATGTTTGATGAACTCCTCAGAAAATGAACTGGCACCTTTGATGAACATGTTCAGTGAACTCCTCAAGGAACACTTTGCTGGTCAGCTGAAGAAGTGAAGGTCCTCTGTCTGTCTCACTTAAAAGTCTTCAACTGGCTGGATTAAATTCAGCTGACTGCATTTTCTCATTGTGGAAGACACACCCTTCATTGATGCCATCAGTCACAGCTGCAGCCAATTGACTGATGATTTAATAAACCAGCATGTTAGTTTATTAACCAGCCACAAACATCTTTGCAGCAACAGTTAGACCAGTGCTCACTTGACCAGACCACTGGATACCATCACCTGGCCAAGCTGACATATGAACCTAACCGTCACACTGATCAACATTAATATATCTGCCCCCACAAGATTGCATTAAACAGTATGCCTTTTTCTGGGGGACATAATATATCCAAACAGCATAGTGTACAATCAGTTGTTCACAGCATCATCATACAGTTCTGAATTCATCACCACAATCAACTTTTGATGATTTTAATCACTCCAAAAAATAAAACTAAAAATAAAACTAAAAACATAAAAATAAAAATAAAGGTAGAAAAGAAAACCCAAAACATCTCATACAACTTTTGGACCCCTGTTATTAATTTACTTTTTGCCCCCTTTTTTCTACTCATCTGTCCATACACTGGATAAACGGAGTGTGAACCACAAGGTTTTCACAATCATACAGTCACACCACATAGGCTATATTTATATGATCATCTTCAAGAATCAAGGATACTGGATTGCAGTTCAACAGTTTCAGGCATTTCCTTCAGGGTATTGTAATACACAAACAATTAAAAAGAGATATCTATAAAATGCATAAGAATAACCTCTAGAATGATCTCTCAACTCCATTTCAGATCTCTCAGCCACTGAAACTATTTTGTTTAATATCTCTTCCCACTTTTGGCCAAGAAGTCTTTCTCAATCTCATGATGCCAGGTCCAGATTCATCCCTGGGAGTCATGTCTCATGTTGCCAGGGAGATTTACACCCCTGGGAGTCACATCCCAAGTAGGGGGGTGGAAGAGCAGTGAGTTTACCTGTCAAGCTGGCTTAGACAGAGAGGCCCATCTAAGCAACAAAAGAGGTTATCTGTTGGTGACTATCAGGCACAATTATAAATAGGCTCACTCTCTCCTGATCAATGTTAGTCCATATTAGTGGGACTAAATGGTACCTTTACTGGTAGTCTTAATTTATATACTTTTCTCCAAACCTCTCTCTCCTGTCTTTCCCTATCAGCTTTTAGTGGTCCCTTTAGTGTTTCTTGAAGCAAAGATTTCTTAATCACACACTTTCTCAGTGTCTGTTTTTCTGAAAATATCTTAATTTCTTCCTCATTTTTGAAAGACAGTATTGCCATATATAGAATTTTTGATTGACAGTTTTTCTCACTCAATATCTTAAGTATATCATACCACTGCCTTCTTACCTGTGGTTTCTGCTGAGAAATATGCATATAGTCTTAATAAGCTTTCTTCATGTGTGATGGATTGCTTTTCTCTTGCTGCTTTCAGAATTCTCTCTTTGTCTCTGACATTTGATAACCTGATTATTAAGCGTCTTGGAGTCAGTTTACTTGGTTCCATTTTGCTTGAGGTAGCTTGTGCTTTTGGATCTGCAATTTTATCTTTCAGAGGAGATAGGAAATTTTCAGTGATTATTTCTTCCATTATACTTTCTACCCTTTTCCCCATCTCTTCACCTTCTGGGAAACCCATGAGATGTATATTCATGTACTTGATGTTGTCATTCAATTCCCTGAGACCCTGCTCATATTTTTCCATTCTTTTCCCCATCTGCTTTTTTTGTGTAGGATTTCAGATGGTCTATCCTCTAGTTCCTTTCCTCTGCCTCTTCAAATATGCTGTTGTATGTCTCCATTGTGTTTTTCATCTCTTCTATTGTGCCTTTCATTCCCATAAGTTCTGTCACTTGTTTTCTCAAACTTTCAAGTTCTTCCATATGTTTGCCCAATGTCTTCTTTATATGCTTTATCTCTTTTGCCATATCTTCCCTCATTTCACTGGATTTGATTTGTGAATTGATTTAGCATATTCATTTGAAGATCTTTAATTAGTTGTTTCAATTCCTGCATTTCATTTGAAGTGTATTTTTTTTTCTTTGACTGGGCCATATCTTCATTTTTTCTAGTGTGATTCATAATTTTTGTTGTCTAGGCATCTGACATCCTTGATTACCCCAATCAGATTTTACCACACTAGATGGTCCCAGGTCTTAGGAGGAGGCTTTATTCAGTGTCAGGTTTCCCTGAGCATTTAGACAAAGAAGATGGTCAGACTTTCCTGTGAGGCCTCCAGATTCTGTGGTTTTCCTATCCTGCCCAGTGCACTCATCAGTCAGCAGCTCCACACTTGTCAGTCAGCAGCTCCACATCAGCATAAAGAGTTGCAGTGCATTTAGTTCCCAGTGGATCCTGTCCTGGCCAGGGACTAAGGGTGTCAGATGCCAATCTTAATCTCTTTCTATCTTTTTCTCCAGGTTCTGGAGTCTGAGTTCTCTGAGGGAGGGTGGCCACTTGAGCTGGGCCCTGCCACCCCCTTTTCTTGGGAAGATAAGCCCTTTAGTAAATTATCTTCTACACTTGAGTTTTTTCTTTGACTCTCTGACTATCTTAACTCTGCACTTGTCTGGGTCAGTGCTGACAACTGAAAATGCCTGAGGCTTTCTCTAATGAGCTACATAGAATGAGAGAAAAAAAGGAAAAAAAAAGAAGTCTCCTTTTCCTCTTTGCCAGAAGGAATCTCCACATTCCTTTCCTACTTGCTCCAGGATTATCTGTGCTCATAGCTTGTACTGAGTAGTCCAAATTTGTTAATTAATACTGCAATTGAAACTTTGTTGGGCTACATTCCTCCTGGCAGGGACTGCTTTTTTTCCAGTAGTGAGGTTTTCCAACTCAGCCTGCTATGTCAGTTTGGGGAGCTTTACTTACAGTTCCATACTGTGATCTCAGCTGTTCCACCCATTGCAGAATGGTGACAATATGTGTTCTGTCCCAGATGCCCCCCCATCAATTGTTCCAGACTATTTTCTAGTTATTGCTGGCTATTTCCTAGTTGCTCTAGGGGTCTAACTAAATTCCACAGCTCCCTATGCCACCATCTTGCCCCACCTCAAAATAGACTTTAAATGCAAAGATGTCATAAGAGAAAAAGAAGGACACAATATATTAATAATTGGAATCATTTTTCAAAATGAAAAAAACAATAAAATTTTTATTCACCCAATCAAGGAGCTCCAAAGTACATGAGAAAAACATTGGCTAAACTGAAGAGAGCAATTGACATTTCTATGAGAATAGTGGGAGAATTAAACATACCGCTCTCTTCCATAGATAGAACAATTTGACAGAGGACCAAAGTACCAAGATATGTACATTCTTCTCTAGCACTCATGGAATATGTTCTAGGGTATACACTGGGATAAAGATTGAAGTTATTCAAAGTACATTCCCTGACCACAATAGCACAATGGAATGCAGCTGGAAATTAATAACCAACTGAGAATCAGATATTTCACAAATATACGGAGATTAAACAATACACTCCTAAATATCCAGTGGATCAAAGAAGAAATTGCAAGAGAATAAGGTAAATATCTAAAGAAAAATGAGAATTGGAACACAATATGTCAAAACATATGGGATACAGTGAAGGCAGTGCTGAGAGGGAAATTTATAGCACTGAATGCATACATTAAAAAGGAAGAAAGAACTAGAACCAAAGACCTAAGTGAATGAGTAAAAAGGCTAGAGAATTATCAGCAAACTAACCCTAAAGCAAGTAGAAGAAAAGGAATTACAAATAATAAAGCAGTAATAAATGAGCTGTGAAAGAACAACAAGAAAAAGAAAAAAAAAACAATAGAGAGAATAAATAAAACCAAAAGTTGGTTCTTTGAGAAGTTCAGTAAGATTGGCAAACCATTGGCTAGACTGTCAAAATCAAAAAGAGAGAAGACCCAAATAAATAAAATAAGATAAGAGAGGGGTCATCACTGTGATCCCAAAGTAATTTAATAAAATCATAAGGGAATACTATGAACAACTATACGCTAACAAACTAGACAACCTAGAGGAAAATGGCAATTTCTTAGAAACACATGAACAACCTAGGCTGACCCAATAAGAAATAGAAGACCTCAACAAACAATCACAAGCAAAGAGATCCAAGCAGCCATCAAAAATTAACCTATAAATAAAAGCACAGGCCAGGTGGCTTCACAGGGGAATTTTACCAAACTTTCTAAAAATATTTGACAGCACTCCTGCTCAAACTCTTTGAAAAAAATGTAGAAAAAGAAACACTACCTAATTCATTTCATGAAGCTAACATCACTCTAATACCAAAAACAGGTAAAGATACTACAAGAAAGGAAAACTACAGGCTAATCTCCTTAATGAATATTCATGGAAAGACTTTCTACAAAATACTTGCAAAATGAATCCAAAGGCACATGAACAGAAACATAAACCATGACCAAGTGGGGTTCATTCCTGGCATGCAATGGTGGTTCACCCTAAGAAAATCAATGTAATATAACATGTTAACAAATTAAAAGGGAAAAATCAAATGGGCATCTCAACAGATGCTGAAAAAGCATTTGACACAATTCACTGTCCCTTTTTGATAAAAGCATTTCAAAATGTAGGAGTTTGAAGGAAATTCCCTCATATGATAAAGGGCATATAAGAGAAACCCACAGCAAGCAAAGTACTCAATGGTGAGAGACTGAAAGCCCTCCCAGTAAGATTGGGAAAGTGACACTGGTGCCCACTGTCACTACTACTGTTCAACATTGTGTGAGAAGTTGCAGCCAGAACAATTCTCCAAGACAAAGAAATAGAAGTTATCCAAACTGGAAAGGAAGAAGTAAAACTCATTATTTGCAGATGCTTTGATCTTCTATTTGGCAAATATTGAGAAATCAACAACAAAGCTACTTCAGCTAATAAACAAATTCAACAAAGTGGCTGGATACCAAATTAATGCACATCAGTCAGTAATGTTCCTATACACTAGCAATGACCTAGCTGAAGAGGCAATCAAGAAAAAAAAATCCAAACTATCAACTAAAAAATCAAGTATCTAGGAATAAACTTAACCAAGGATGCAAAAGATCTCTATACAGAAAATTACAAAATATTACCAAAAGAAATCAAAGGAGACCTAATTAGATGGAAAGATATTCTGTGTTCATAGATAGGAAGGCCATATGTCATCAAGATGTCAATTCTACTCAAACTGTTCTACAGATTCAATGCAGCACAATTCAAAATTCCAGAAACCTACTTTGTGGACTTGGAAGAGCTAGTTGTCAAATTTATTTGGAAGAGAAGGGGACCTCAGTTTGCCAAAATCATTCTGAAAGGGAATAATGAGGGGGGAGGCTTACTCTTCCTGACTTTAAATCCTAATATAAAGCTACTGTGATCAAAACAGCATGGTATTGGCAAAAAAACAAACAAACAAACAAAAAAAACAGACATGTTGATTAACAGAATCAAATTGAGAGTTTGGAAATAGACCCCCAGATCTATGTTCAACTGATTTTTAATGAGGTCCCCAAATCCACTGAACAGGGACAAAACAGTCTCTTCAACAAATGGGGCTTGGAGACCTGGATATCCAAATCCAAAAGAATGAAAGTGAAGTCCTACCACACACCCTATACAAAAATTAACTAAAAGTAAATCAAAGACCTCAATATAAGAGACAGCACCATAAAACTCTTGGAAGATAATATAGGGAAACATTTTCAAGCCCTAGTAATTAGTGGTAACCTTCTTAGATCTTACAGCCAAGGCACAAGCAATGAAAGAAAAAAAATAGATAAATGGGAACTATTCAAAATCAAAAGCTTCTGTGCCTCACCTTGTCAAAAAGGTGAAGAGGTAGCCAACTCAATGGGAGAAAATATGTGGAGACCATATAAAAGATATGATAAGAGACTGATATCCTGCATAGAAAAAGAAATCCTGCAAGTCAATGGCAATAGTATAAATAGCCCAATTATAAAATTGGCAAAAGATATGAATACATTTTTCCAAAGAAGAAATGCAAACTTCTAAAAAGCACATGAAAAAATTTTTATCATCACTAGCTATTAGGGAAATGCAAATCAAAACTACAATGAGATATCATCTCACACCAATAAGAATGGCTGCAATTAAACAATCAGGAATCAATGAATTCTGGAATGAATGTAGAGAAATTGGAACTCTTATTCTTTGCTGGTGGGTATGTATAATGGTACAGCTGCTGTGGAAGACAGTTTGGAACTTCCTCTGAAAACTAGATATTGAGTTACTGTACGATCTGTCAATTCCACTTCTTGTTATATAATAAGAAGACCTAAAAGCTGTTACAGGAACATATATTTGCACACTGGTGTTCATAGTGACATTGTTCACAATCACTAAGAGATAGAACCAATCCAAGTGGCCTTTATCAGATGAGTGGATAAACAATGTGAGATATACACATACAATGGAATATTATGCAGTAGTAAGAAGGAGTGAGGGTTTGAAACATATGGAAACGTGGATGAACCTTGAAGATATATTGTTGAGTTAATAAGTCAGACAAAAAAGGAGAGATATTTTATGCTACCACTACTATGAACTCCCTGAAAAATGTAAAATCAGTGTCTTATAATGTAGAATATAGGGGATCTAGAGATGGAAGCTAGTGAAGGGGAATGATAACATATTTTGTTCAGATATATTAATGAGGGTGAATTTAGAGGTATTGGTATGGATAGGGCTGATGATTGTTCCTTAATTGGATTATAAGGATTAGTGCCATATTAAGGGTGAATATGATTGAAAGGTGTTGTTTAAAGAGATCTACCCCACAGATTAGCACTACAAATATAAATAAGTGTTTACATAATATACTTTTAAGGTATGACACTGGTACAAAGAGTTAACAACAGTGGTATATGGAGAAAACTTCCTACTGCATATCATAGAATTATACTTAATAGGAATACCTTACCAATAACACACTAATACTAGAAATAAATAGTTAAGTAGTGATAAGAGTTACGGGGTGTTCTGGGTTATGATAATTGTTTAAAATTGAGAGTTATGATGACTGTTCTACTAAGTGAAGATAATGTGAGACATTGATTGTTTATCTTGGGAAGAACTAATGCTATTTGAAATTAGGAACCCCATACTTAATAATTCAAGCCCCCAATCTTGAGTCTTGCTTTTGCAAAACTTATTGCTGTAAAGGGGAGGCTATCGCCACCTATAGTGATGCCTAGGAGTCACCTCAAGAGAACCTCTTTTGTTCCTCATATGTGGCCTTTCTCTTTCTAAGCCCATATCTGCAAATAAATTCATCAACCTCCCCCTGACATGGGAAAGGACTACCAGGTGAGTGAGTCTCCCTGGTGATGTGGGACACAGATCCCAGGAATGAGAATGACCCTGGCATTGAGGGATTGAGAATACCCTTTGAATAAAAGTGGGAAAAGAGGCAACAAATGAAGCTTCAGTGACTAAGAGATTTCAATTCAATTTGATAGGTGGTCCCAGGGGTTACTCCTATGCAAGCTTCTGCTATATATGCCAAATGGCCACAGTATGACAAGCTCAAATCAACAGTAGTCCCCAAAACTCTGACAAATACCCTGGTCCCTATGTGAGACTCTATAAAAGTTTCACTCACTAAGTGTATTTTTGAGTAACTTAAATATTCAGTGTTCCTATGCCAAATAAGTCCCAAAACCAAGAGTCAACAGTCTCTTTAAGAACATTAACTAGATGTGTCCCCCTTTCTCATAATTCTGACATCCTTATCAACATGAATGAGTTAGGGTGGTCACTTCCTAGACATACCTAAGATTGGGAAATTGAATAAACTGGAGGAAGGTGCAGCAACAGACAAGATAGAATTTAACAAAGGGCTACAAATAATGAATCTTTATATAATTTTTTGTTAGAGTATTAGAATAGCTAGATGGAAAGAAATGAAATGGTGGAACTATAACCCATAATATTCTTTGATATTTGCTCTCTAACTACTTGTTAAATCACACTTTGAATGCTATCACTTTTATGTATAGGTTATATTCCACAATAAATAAAAAAAACATAAATAGATATTGACAGTCAGGGTGAAGAGGGATACAAAAAATACTGTTTTAAGTTCTAGGACTGAGAACCTGAATGCAGACAGGGGCTACTCGGTGGGCTCACCCCATGTGCCTTCAACCCTCAAAGATTGTTTTTCTTTAATCAAGGATGACCTTTGGGATGCTGAGGGGTCTCAATCTAATAGGGGCCTCAGAGAAAACAAGGGGCTAAACACTAGCTGGGGTACTAGTCTTAAGATGGTCACCAGGGAGTGAAGAAAATCCCTCCCTAGAAGGGGGTTGGGCACTCAGGGACAATGAGAAACTGATGGTACACTAGAATATCTTCAAGCTAACAAGGAGAGGGGTAGTGAAGGTCCTAGTTTTGCTTTACCATCACCTCCCATAACTAAGCAAGTTTGAGTGGAGGTAGGTCTAGAGTGGCAGTTCAGGACAAAGTAAGTGGCTCCATTGTCAGTTCTGAAATTACTGATCTTAATTGCCATGTTGAAGGTCACTCGAGTCTCCTCTAGGTTGATGGTCATATGTGAAGTCATTGGAGCCATATGTGGCCTCAGGCACCTTCAGTCCTCTTTACTTGACCCCAGCAGGACTCTAGGGGTTCTCCCACAACCCATTCAGGAGATGGTGCTGTTTCTGGCTTAGTGCCTGGGTTGGTGGCACTTGGCACAAGGCTCTGGTGGGTCCTGAGGTCAAAGCTTGTCTTGAGGTTTATGGAATTCTCTCTGCCAGTGGCTTTTTGACCCACAATTGAAGCAAGGTCCTCAAGGCTTGGAACCATGTTTCAGGTGACCTTGAGGTAACAGGGTGCTTTTAATAGTGATTGCAGTAAGTTGAACCTATTCTCTAGTCTTTTGTTTACCTCTCTTTGCTTTCTCCTCCTTCTCAGCCTAGTCATGATAAAAACAAAAGGCATTTCCTAACAGGACATTGTGGGAGTTTGCAGGCCCCTGGAGAGCTTGTGCAGCTTTCTCCAAATATCAAGGGCAGACTGGCTAATGAAAGGAGTGCCCAGCAAAATCTGACCTTCATGTGAATCCAGGCCTACATTAGTATATTTCTTGAGGGCTTCCACTAACCTCCCCTGGAACAGGGCTGGGTTTTCCTCTTTCTCCTGAGTGATCTCCCTTAGTTTATTATAATTAACTGGCTTGTGGTACTATTGGCTTCAAAGAGGATCATCAAGACATTCTTCTCCTCTAGTAGAAATTGAGACATGGGCACAAAACAAGTGGCAAGTCTTTCTTAGGCTTTATCTTGAAAAAGAGCTATAAAAATCTGGGCATATGGAATCTCTGGCTACTGTCCCAGTCTTTTACAGACTGGAGAACAATATTGTAATTGAGAGTCCAATTGGAAGTCTATGCTTCTCCATCTTTTAGTTTATATTGACTGTTGGTGTTCCAGTTCACTAAAGTTGCTGGAAATGCAAAATACCAGAAATAGATTGGCTTTTACAATGGGGGTTTATTAGTTCACAAATTTATAGTTCTAAGGCCAAGAAAATGTCCAAATTAAGGAATCAAGAGGTAGATACCTTTTCTGAAGAAAGGCTGATGACATCCGGGACACCTCTGTTAGCCAGGAAGGCACATGGCTGGCTGGTGTCTGCTGCTCCTTTGCTCCCAGATCACATTGCTTTCAGCTTCTGATTTCAGTGACTTTCTCCGTTAAGTGTCTTTGCATTCTCACTTAGCATCTCTGAGACAAACTCTGTTCTTCATCTCTTAGTTTACTACCTCCTGGCTCTGGTTTCATTGGCTGTCTCCATGATGTCTCTGGGCAGTTTTTCTCTATGTGTCTCTCTGAGCTCTTTTCAAAATGTCTCTGCTTTTAATCCTCTTATAGAGAATGCCAGTAAACTAATTAAGACAAACTTTGAATGGGCACAGTCACACCTCCATGGAAATAATCTAATCAAAAGATCCCATTCACAACTGGGTGGGTCATATGTCCATGGAAACAACCCAGTCAAAAGATCCCACCCACAATAAGTCTGCAACCACCAGAGTGGATCAGAAGAAATAGTCTTTCCTGGGGTACACAACAATCTCAAACCAGCACAGTTGGCATTTTCTGTTTTCTCTGGAAAAGGAAATACAGGAGTTTACAGCCTCTCTGCCAGACCAATGTCTTGGGAACACAGGGAGTAAAGTTGCTAGGAATCCCTAGAACAACTTTCCTGAGAGGTGTCTGGACTTATGTTTCTGGGGGTTTCCTGGATCTTTCCCAGAAGAATACCAGAACAATGTTCTCAAGGATTTGGGAACTCATATCCTGTGAGTCAGGAACTTAAACCCCATACAGCCTCTCTACTGGCTCAATGCCTGGGAACACAGGGAATAAAGTCACCAGGCATCTCTGGGATGTTCCTCTCAAGGAGACCTCTAGATCTATGCTCCCAAAGTGGGTACCCACCCCATCTGAGACAAGTCTAGGACAATCCTTCCAGGAACACCTTTGTTCTCTAGTTTCCTGTTTCCTGGGGGCTAAAAAAATTAAGCATGGTCTAGAAGAATGGAAGGTTTATATTCAGCCATAATGCATCTCAATATAGCCTAAAGGATCAAAGCCTAAAGGAGAGACACTCCCATTGGGAAGTACTCAGTTCCCAGGGGCACAAACCAGAGGTGACTCCTTAGAATATCAAAGACAACACTTTGCTTGGTACAAGAATCCTAAGCTCAGAATCCTGTGTTACAAAAGATGGAATGTCTCAGAAGGCATTGAAAGCCAGATAGAGGAGAAGGAAGGAGACACTCCTGGAGGCAGGGGAGAGGACCTATGTTGAAGAAGTGGAAAGAGGAGCAAATTCAGCAGGAAGAAGGGTCTAAGGAACAAGGAAATGCTATTAGGACAGTGAAGATCTAGAGTTGGTCCTCAGAGGGGAGGAGAGGAGAGAGTGTAGGGCAGTCTTGGAGAGCTGAGAGGACTTGATTTGGCTCCCATCAGACTCCTGCATGACATAGGCAGAAGCCCCCAGTCAGGTCTCAAGGGCAACATCTCCCACCACTCTGAGTCTTCTTTGATTTGCACAGCATGCAGATGGCCTCCTGCCACCTCAGAGGAGGGAGCCAGAGAACTAGTGTAGATTGATCTTTCATCCTGGGAAAGCCAGATCAGAGTTCCCAGATTCCTAGAGTCACAGAATCCAAGCAAGAAGCTAGACAGCTCAGAGGGGAGGAAAGGAATGAGTGTGGGGAAGTCTTGGAGAGCCAAGGAAAGAGAGAGAAATGGGGGAAATTGCTTTGCTCCCATCAGCATCCTGCATGGCATGGGGAGAAGTCCCCAGTTAGTTCTCAAGGGCAGCATCACCCACTACTCTGAGTCTTCCTGGATCTGCATAACATGGAGAAGGGCTCCCATGATTTCTGAGGAGGGAGCCAGAGAACCCAGAGTAGACTGAGATTTTGTCCTACAGAAGATAGATCAGAGTCCCCATATTTCCAGAGACACAGAATTGCATGACAAGATAGAAGAGGGTAACAGTGAGCCAAGTCAGAAGAAAAAAGCAAAAGTGGTCAAGACTCCTGGTCAACAGCCATGACATACCAGTACAGATAGTCAGAGAGAAGTGTATCCTAGCTGGCCCACCAAAATATGTTGCCAGATTTGGGTTTCTAGGTTCTTGGCCATGCCCTTGTTACGGTGCCCACGAGTTAGAGTACAAGACAGCCAAACAGAAGTTAAAGAGCCTTTATTTAACCAGCCAGTGACTGCCACCTGTCACTCTGTGCAGGGAGTTCAGTAAGCAGCAGCCCCCACCAGAGAGTGCTTGAGACTTATATAGGCAGAAACCACATCCTGAAAATGCAAGCAAGCTACTTTGACAAAAGCAGAGTTGGCGGTTAATTAATGGGTGCTTAAGATCTTTAGCAAACTTGAGAAGTTTTCTCAAGGCCGGTGCAATGATTAATTATTGAAATGGTTATGCTTGGCTAATGCGTACATCTGCAAGTCTCACTCCCTAAAACAGCACAGTTTCACTCCCTCCTTCTCAGGGCTTAATGTTTACTTTGCAGTCATTACCGGTTGTGGGGGAAGGGGACTCTCTTGTTACAGATTTAGCGGAGGGAGCCCACTTTAGGGCCCCACTTCACCCTGAGATAGAATTCAAGGGTACAGCAAAAATCAAGTAAGCAGGCAGAAAATTTATTAAATATGTGTGCAAAGAGGAGCATGTGGGCACTCTCACAAGAAGAGAGGTGAGAGGCAAGAGGTCTCAGCATTGTGGGGCAATCTTTTATTGCTTAGCTTTACTTACTCCTCCTACTGCTCCTTGTTCAGGACTCTTTCTAGTACCCTCCTTTCTCTCCAGGATGGTGCCTGGTGGTAGTGCATTTGGGCTGGTCAGTTGCTGTTGGGTGTTTTATGTAGGTGGGTAGCACCAGGCAGGATGTCTGTGCAGGACAGGCCCTCCTGCCCTTAATTAACCATCCTTGCTAAAGGCCTTCTTCATGGTATTTTCTCTCCCTCTCAGGTCCCTGTTCAAGCCTGACTCAAGGCTACAAATTTTTTCAAAAGTAATCTGGATTGTGGGAAAATGACAGAGTAGGAAGCCCAGGAAACAGTCCCTCTACCAAAACAAATATTGAACTGGCAGGAACTATGTGAAACAACCACTTTGGAACTCCAGAAACTATGCAGTTTCCAGGGGGGGAAAGAAGGAACAGGCAGGTAAATTGCAATGAAGACCAGTGAATTTCACTCTCCCTGTTATAAATACCATTGTCCATCCCCCAACATCATGACAGGCAGCAGTTTGGGCTGGGGTACTGGCAGCTGGATCAGCTTGCCGGTGCCAGGGTGAGACATAAAGAACAAGTCCTTCAAACCCTGGGGATGTGTGGTATGATCCCAGATTTCTACCTTTTATCAGCTACTTGAGATCACTGGGGCCTGCTCTGCAGGTGGCCATTGTTCCAACTCCCTGGGGCAAAGGGGGTGGAGGAATGTTAAAGATAGTAACCTTCCTCAAAACTACAGAAAACAGTTAAAGGGCTGCATTAACTAAGGAAGTGCTGAATTAAGTAAATGTATCTTCAAAAAACAGTAGAGAAAGCTCTAGACTACCCGGTTGGACCTTCCTCCACCCCTCCACAAAACAGGGTGGAGCTAGCTTGAATTGCATTGTGCTCCTGGCCTTGTTCCAGAGGGAAGAGAGTTACCCTTTGTGCACACTGGGGAGCATGTATGTTAGTGTCAATCTATCAAGTGTAAGTCTGAGAGACTGAGCAGAGGAACATGTTTCAGGCTAACCCTCCCAGAGATTTTTCTTAGGGCAGAGAAGCCTCTTTCAAACAGCTGGGACAGTGTGAAAAACAATTAAGTTGAAACAGCCTGAGGCAAAGGAGCACTTGCATTATGTCACTCAAGAGAGAACCTGGGAAGCAGAGGAGGTATATCCCAAAGGTAGCAGAGAGACACTTCACTCAAATGCCTGTAAACTAAAATGGGAATTCCTGAGCCCTCTAGTGAGTACAGACCCAGGAGAAGAAGCAGGCTCCTTGGCTCTGGCTCCACTCAAGCTCAAATAAGGCAGACAGGAGCCTGCACTACCCATTTGTCTAGGGATGATCTACCTGACAAGAGGTCTAAGTTCTGAAGGATATCACCAGCTACAGCTGAGCCAATTTGCAAAGAGAGGGACAGATACTTTTTTCTTTGGTTTACCAATTTTGATTACTTCCTGGCACTCAAGAAAATCTCTGTCTTATCACTAGCTGAATAGAAACTTAGGGTGGAGCTCAGGGACTGAATCCCAGAGATAACATTTTATTATTTTTTTTTAATATTAACTATTTGTTTTACTTGAGAGTACTTTTAAAAAACAACTTTTCTATTCTTAAGTATGCCTAAGAGTCACCACAAGAGAACTTTTTTTTGCTCATATGTGGCCTTTTTCTCTCAGCCAACTATGCAAATAAATTCACTACTCTCCCCATATATGTGGGACATGACTCCCAGGGGTGTAAGTCTGCCTGGCAATGAGGGACAGTACTCATAGGGATGAGCCTGGCCCTGGCATCATGGGATTGAGAATGCTGTCTTGACCAAAGTGGGAAAAGAAATGAAGCAAATTAAAGATTCAGTGGCTGAGAGATCTTAAATAGAGTAAAAAGGTCATTCTGGAGGTTACTATTATGCATTAGATAGATAAACATTTTTAGTTTCTAGTGTATTAGAATAGCTAGAAAGAAATACCTGAACCTGTTGAACAGTTATCCAGTTGACTTGATTCATGATGATAATTGCTTAACTATATAGCTTTTTAAAAACTTTAGCAAAAATTAAAAAAAATTCAAACAGAACAAAAGGAATAAGAAAAACAAATATCCTAAAATAACTACATTGCTTCCAATATGCTCCTACCATATCCCAAGAAAATTAATGAAACATAGTCATTCCTGAGGATTCCCATATCATTAAGATTACCCTCAATATCTTATCTGTTCTTACTAGATTTTCATTCCCCCTTCACTAGTTGCTTTATATCTCTAGGTCCCCTAAATTCTACAATATAAGACAACTGTTTATTTTTTACAGAGCTCACATTAATGGTATCATAAAATATCTCTCCTTTTGTATCTGACTTATTTCACTGAACATTATGTCCTCAAGGTTCATCCATGTTGTCATATACTTCATAATCTCATTCTTTCTCACTGCTGCATAGTATTCCATCATATGAATATACCACAGTTTATTTATCCACTCATCTGATGTATGACATTTAGGTTGCTTTCATCTCCTGGAAACTGTGAACAATGCTACTATGAACTTCGGTGTGCAAATATCTATTCATATCACTGCTTTCAGGTCCTCTGGGTAAATGCTGAGAAGTGAAATTGCAGGATTATAGGGTAACTCAATACTTAGTTTTCTAATGAACCACCAAATTGTCTTCCAGAGTAGCTGAACAATTATATAGCCCATCAGCAATGAATAAGAGCTCCAATTTCTCCATATCCTCTCCAACATTTGTAGTTTTGTATACAGTTTTCATCACATGACCATGTGATAGGGAAAACCTGGTGACTGACATTCCTTTTAACAGTGTATGGGCAGTTGTGTAATAAAATAATGGTATATTTTGGGTGTTCTTTTTATTTCGCTTTTATCTTATATATATATAAATATTTTTTTCTTTAATTTGGAATAATGAAAATGCTCAAAAATTGATTCTGACAATGAATGCACAACTATATGATGACACTGTGTGCCCTTGATTTTATGCTTTGGATGGATTATATAGTGTGTGAGTATAACTCAACAGAATTGCATTAAACAAAATTTCAATTCATGGGTTGAAAATGGGGCAGGTCTCCCCACTACATGGGATCAGACACCCAGGGGAGTGAATCTCCCTGGCAACGTGGAATATGACTCCTGGGGAGGAATGTAGACCTGGCATTGTGGGACAGAGAACATCTTCTGGACCAAGAGGGGGATGTGAAAGGAAATGAAATAAGCTTCAGTGGCAGAGAGATTCCAAAAGGAGCCAAGAGGTCACTCTGGTGGGCACTCTTATGCACACTTTAGATAACCCTTTTTAGGTTCTAAAGAATTGGGGTAGCTGGTGGTGGATACCTGAAACTATCAAACTACAACCCAGAACCCATGAATCTTGAAGACAATTGTATAAAAATGTAGCTTATGAGGGGTGACAATGGGATTGGGAAAGCCATAAGGACCACACTCCACTTTGTCTAGTTTATGGATGGATAAGTAGAAAAATAGGGGAAGGAAACAAACAAACAAACAGACAAAGGTACCCAGTGTTCTTTTTTACTTCAATTGCTCTTTTTCACTCTAATTATTATTCTTGTTATTTTTGTGTGTGTGCTAACGAAGGTGTCAAGGATTGATTTAGGTGATGAATGTACAACTGTGTAAGGGTACTGTGAACAATCGAATGTATGATTTCTTTTGTATGACTGTATGGTATGTGAATATATCTCAATAAAATGAAGATTAAAAAAAAAAGAAAACAGATGGCAAACAGATAGTTTGAAAGATGTGGCAAAATGGTTAAAAGTTGGTGGATCCCTGAGGCTCTGGTGAATTTCTCTATGTGGGTCTTATATTATTTTTGCAACTGTCTTGTAAGTTTGAAAGTATCTCAAAATAAAAAGTTTTAAAAAACAAAACAAACAAAAACAAACAAACAAACAAACAAACAAAAAAGAAAATGGGGCAGAGAAGTTCACTAAAGTAACTAGCCAGGCAAAGTTTTCATAAATAGCTACCTACAGATAACATTGTTTTCTTTTTGGTCCTGGCCCAAGATTACAGTTGGCCACAGTGCCCAAAGTGCCAGGGAAAACTTTCACCAGTCTAGGGTGCCTGGCACAAGGGGGCAAGCAGCCTGGATGGAACAACAAGTCCACTGAGAAGTTGCTCCAGGTCAGTGGCAGTGGCCACCCCACCCCACCTCTGCTCAGGTCTGTCTGGTGACTGAGGGCAAATCCCAGAGATAACACTTTAAAATATGAAAATGTAAAATGTGCAACCAAAAAAATTACAGACAAACAAAAAATGGTAAATTATGGTCCATCCAAAGGATCAAAATAATCCAGAAACCATTAACAGAGAGGAAAAGACATCAGACTCATCAGACAGAGACTTTAAAATAATGATCCTCAATATGCTCAATGTGATAAAGGAAAACATGGAGGAAGAACTAAAGGATATGAGGAAAACAATGTGTGAACCATATGGGAATGTCTCCAGAGAAATACTGGAGTTGAAGAACCCAACAACTGAAATAAAAAATTCCTGAAACAGTTTGAACTGCATATTGGAAGCATCAGAGGAAAGAATTAGTCCACTTGAAGACAACACAACTGAAATGATTCAGGTTGAGGAGGAGAAACATAAAATAATAGAAATGAATGAACTGAGCCTAAGAGATCTGTGGGACACTATTATGCATTCAAATATACACAGTATGGGAGTTCCAGAAAGAGAAGAAAGAGAGAAAGGGACAGGAGAAATATTCAAAGAAATAATGGAAGAAAACTTCCCCAATTAAATGAAAGAATTAATATGCACATTGAAGAAACACAATGAAATCCAAACAGGATAAACTCAAAGAGAACAATCCTCAGATATATAGTAACAAAATTGTCCAATGTTAAAGGCAAGGAAAGAGTTCTGAAAGCTGCAAGAAAAAAGCAATGCAGTATGTACAAGGGAATACCAATAAGATTAAGTTATGGATTTTTATAAGAAATCATGGAGCCAAAAAGGGAAGTGGTACAAAATATTCAAAGTGTTGAAAGAAAACAACTATAAACCAAGAATTTTATATCTAGCAGGGCTTTCTTTCAAAAATTTGGGAAAGATTAAGACATTTTCAGAAAAACAAAAGCTGAGGGAATTTTTCATTACTAGAACTGCCCTACAACTAATGTTAAAGGAAGCTCTTCGTACTCAAAGGAAAGGACACTAGACAGTGGATCAAAGCATCATAAAGAAATAAATACTTCTGGAAAGGTAACCATATGGGTAATTATAGATTCCAATACTCTCATATTGTATTCTTCATTAAGCAAATTCACTTCATGTTTCATTTTTATGCAAATGCATAAAAAGTATGATAAATTGTTTTGGATACAATGTGTGCAAAGATATAATGTGCAACAAATACAACAAGTTTGGTGGAAAAAGATACAGTGTTTTTTCTCTGATCACATTGGAAAGAAGTTAGAAATCAATAACAGAAGGAGAATTGGAAAATTTACAAATGTGTAGAAATCAATGTAACCTTGAACAAGTTTTGGACCAATTAAAAAACAACAAGTAAAATTAAGAAATATCTTGAGCTGAATGAAAAGAAAACACAGCACACAAAAACTCAGATGGAGCAAAGGCAGTGCTGAGAGGGAAATTTGTAACTCTGCTTGCATTAAAAAAAAAAGAAACTTCCCAAGATCAAAGACCTTACCTCAAAACCTAGAGTAGAAAAGGAAGGCAAAACTAAATTCAAAGTGCACAGAAGAAAGGATATAACAAATATTAGGGTGGAAAAAAATGAGAAGAGAATAGAATCAGTAGAGAGAATCAACAGAACCAAAATTTGGTTCTTTGAAAAAATAAAAGAAATTGACAAATCTTTAGCTAGACTGCCAAAGTAACAAAGAGACAGGACACAACTAACTAAAATCAGAAATGAAAGGGGGGACATTACTATCAACTCTGCAGAAACAAAAAGAAATAGAAGAAGATAATATGAACAACTGTATGCCAACATATTGGATAACCTAGATGAAATGGGAAAATTACTAGAAACACACAAACTACATACACTGAATCAAGAAGAAATAGAAGAACTCAACAAATTAATAATGAATAAAGAGATTGAATCTGTAATCACAAACCTCCCAAAAGAATAAAGCCTAGGACCAGATGGGTTTACAGGTGAGTTCTACAAGACAATCCATGAAGAATTAACAATTGTCCTCCTCAACATCTTCCAAAAAATTGATGAGGAAGGAACATTCCCAGGCTCATTCTGAAGTCAATATCACCCTCATGCCAGAGCCAGATAAAGTCACCACAAGAAAATAAACCTGCAAACCAGTATCCTTTATTAACATAGATAAAAAAATCTCATGAAAATACTAGCAAACTGACTCCCATAGCACATCAAAGGAATTACACATAACTAAAAGAAGGGAGAACAGATTTTAGGAGTCTGGAAAGCCAATTAGGTAACAGTTTCTCTTAGTTAATATTATTTTAAAATACACAACAGAATGGCAGATTTTTAGAAGAGAAACCTTTCAATACAGAATAAATAAAAAAGAATTCTTGGGAAGGGTGATGATGTCAGGAACATGGCAATGTAAGGTATCTCCTGAAAATGTGTACCTTGAGAATCAACTAAAAAAGGAGACAGATCTCACTTGCTTGGAACTCTGGAGGATGGTGAGACTGGAGAAGGACTCCACAAATGCTGAATTGAAGAAAAAGAAAAATGTCTGGTAGGAAATTTCTATCCTGGACCTGCAAATCTAGAACCCTCCCCCTCATTTTGTCCAGCTCACCTTGTGAGTTGGGCAGAGGCAGCATAGCTCTGGTCCCTCCTGCTGAAGATGAAGACTATAGAGCCACTCACAGCAGCAACTTAGAATCCCAAGCATATGCAGGCATATGGAACCAAGTCTGCAGACACCGAGGGTATAACACAAGCCTCTAAATCATGCTTCATACAGAGGGGCCATGATGGAGGGGATAAAAGAAAGACTGTGGCAGAAATGTTGGCAAATGATGTACTCACTCAATCCAGTTACTGTCAGCTGGACCACCTAAACACAAAACAGACTTTCATGGAGTGACCCACCTTTTGGTATTGACCCCAACTGGCTCCCTGGGGTGGTAAACCCTAACTGGGAAGAAATTGGAGGCAGAAAAGTCTCACAGAAACAAAAATGGATAGTGGGATTAAACTGAACTGCTGTAAGACAGAAAGGGTCCTAGAACTGAAAATATAACAAAAATGGGACACTGTATGTGAGAGAAAATGTAAACAAATCATAGAAGCTTGGGAAAAAATGGGTACAAAAACAAACAGAAGAACATGATTCCTGGAGAAGGAACAGAGGGAAGGAAACTTTCTTGTGGAAGGGAAACAATTACACAAAACTTCAATTTTAAAAATTGTACCATATATACTGGGCAAGAATCAGATGAAGAATAGCAGAGAAAATTTGAGCAGTTAACCAAGAACTACACTAAAGTTCTAGAATAACTTGGACCAAGCATCAAAAACAGCCTTAGCACAAAACCAAACAATAATTAAACCCTAAACAAGAGGGAAAAACTGACCTTCAGAATTAGCTCATCAAGATAATCAGATTCCCAGATATCAGCAAAAACTTACTAGCTATACTAAGAATCAGGAAGATATAGCTCAGTCAAGGGAACAAATGAAAACTTCAAAGAAGACACAAAATTTGGAACAGCTAGTCAGAGAAGTTCAAATACATCTCCTAAATCAATTCAAGTAGTTGAAAGAGGATATAGGAAAAGAACTGAAATTTATTAAGAAGACAATGCTTGAGCATAAAGAAGAATTTGAAAATATAATTGGAAACTTACCAGTAATTATGGTGATAAAATCACAGTACTAGAGACTAAAATATATTAGAAGCCTACAACATTACATTTAAACAGGTAGAAGAAAGAATCAGTGAACTAGAATACAGGACAATCAAAAACATACAGTAAGAAGATCAGATAGAGAAAATAAGAGAAAAGAAATTAGCAGTGTTTCAGGGATTTGAGTGACAACATGAAATCCACAACAGATGCATTATGGGGGAAAAAGGGAAGAAAGAATATTTGACAACATAAGGGGTGAAAATTTACCAAGTCTTATGAAAGACATAAATGTACGTGCCCAAGAAGAACAGTGTACTTTAAACATAATAAATCCTAATAGATGTAGTAGGAGACACATACCAGTAAGAATGTCAAATGCAAAATACAGAGAATTCTGAAAGCAGAAAGAAAAAAGCTATTTGCCACATACAAGAGATTCTTAATAAGACTAAGTGCCAATTTCTCATCAGAAGGCATGGAGGCAAGAAGGCAGTGGTATGAGATGTTTAAGGTACTGAAAGGGAAAAACTGCCAGCTAAAAATTCTTTTTTCCAGCAGAACTGTCCTTCAAAAATAAGGAAGTTTAAAATATTCAGAGATAATAGAGACTCAGATATTTCATCAACAAAAGACCTACCCTATATGAATTAACAAAGGGAATTATGCAGATTGAAAGGAAAATATAGGCCTGAGTGGCTTGGAGTAGTGTGAAGATGAAGATCTTCAGTAAGCGTAATAAAAAGGATAAGCAGAACCAAATAGTACTGTATTTTCAATATACAACTCTATTCTTTAATTCCTATAAGAGTTAGAATACAAATGAACAAAAAACATATTTCATGATAATGAACATGCAAAATATAAAGTAGTGAAGTGGGATATAAACAAGATAAAGAGGGAAAACAGAGACATATGGGAGCAGACAATGTGTATACTATCAAAGCTAAGTTGGTATCTTTCCAAATTTGTTGGTAATACATATAGCTTGTGTAATATGAACCCCAGGGTAACCACAAGGGAAGTATTTTTAAAATATGCAGAAACGGGGGAGAGAGAGAGAGCCAAGACAACAAGGTAGGGAGTTATAATATTCAGTTTGTGTGCAGCCAGGAACCATCTGAAACAACTGTTTGGGTGCTCTGGAGGCCAGAGTAGCATTGTCCACCATGCAGGGAAGAGCAGGAGAAAGAAAATGATAGTATGCAATGAAGATATGTGAGTAGATGTATGCATGTTGTGGAAGCTGGTGTCTATTCTTCACTGGCATAGGAGGGCACCTTGAAAGCCACTCCCTAGGTGGAAATAAATGTATTTTCTCCCAACAATGGAGGGGGGAGTCATGGTCAGGCATTGATGGTGGCACTTGATTAGCACATATGGATTGCTGGGACCCAGGCCTGAGAATGAGAAGAGCTACAGTTTCAACTCACTCAGAATAGAAAGCAGCCTGCAGTCTCTGTTCCAACTCCATGCTCAGCTGAATAGGAAGCAGAGCTGATTTAGACTGACAGTGACTTCTCAGAGCTGTCGGAAAAAGTTTGCTGAAAGTCAGAGCAGCTCTTCCCCAAGAAAAGGGGGTAGTCAAGCACAGTTCATATCTTTTGATTAGAGGATTCAGATCGTTGGATTTGGGACCTGATCTACAGCTTCAACCTACCCCAGTTAAAAGCAGTAGTAATCCTGTGTTTCATAAACATCTCTGGCAAAGGAAGAGTCAGCTGAGAATTAAAGGCACAGTACCACCTTAGGAATGAGGGAAACAGTTTGGTGAAGAGTGCCATCTTTGAGGCAGGCCAGGAAAGCACAGATTTTGGGAGCCATTAGGGAGAAGTTGGGTGTTCAACCAGGTCTCCTCTCCAGGGCACTTTAGAACCTATCTACACCCCCATTGTGGGTCCCTTGATCTGTTTTGACAAGTAAAAACTGACTTAGGAAAGTCCTCTCATATGACATTTCTCCCAGAATTTGCACTGCAGCAAAAACAGCTAGAAATAATGAAAGGAGTGTTAAAAATCTATGCAGGCAAATAAAAAAAAACAAAATAGCTCAACAGTCACAGAGGAGGAACAGGGGAAAAGAAGCTTTCTCCTCAGTGTGAAACAATTGAGCAAATAGTGCAATCTCAAAAGTTATCCCATATATCTAGGGCAAGAATAAGATGAATAATAGCTGACAAAAATTGATCACTTAAACATGAGTTATTTTAAAGTCCTAAATTAATTTGAACCAAATGAGAAAAGAGAGCCTTAGCACATAGCCAATCAACAAGAAAGCACTAGGCAAGAAAGAGAAATTGACCTCCAGAGGAAACTCATCAAGAAAATCAGATGCCTACACATCAGCAAAAAATTACAAGCCATATTAATAAACAGGGAGATATGGCCCAAAGCAACAAATTAAGACTCCAGATGAGGCAAAGTATTTGCAACAACTAATTACTTATGCTTCAAGAAATCTAAATCAGTTCAAGGTGAGGAAGCAAAATATGTCTAAAGAGATAAAGGATATTAAGGAGACACTGTGTGAGCACAAAGAGGAATTTGAAAATATAAAATGAAACCTAACAGAAATTATGGGCACAAAAGACAAAATAGAAGAGATTAAAAATACACTAGAGGCATAGAACAGCAGATTTGAACAGGCAGAACAAAGAGTCACTGATCAAGAAGACAGAGTATTTGAAATCTTACAGACAGAAGAAAAGATAGGGAATAAAATGGAAAAAAATTATGCAGGGTCTCATAGATTTGGATGGCAGCACAAAGAACATAATCATAATTTTCATGGCTGTCCCAGAAGGAGAAGAGGGGGAAAGTGGGACAGAGAGAATAAACAAGAAATAGTGGCCCAAAATTTCCCAACTCTGATGAAGGACACAAATATACATGTTCAAGAAGTGCAATTTACTCCAATAATAAAAACTCATAGGCTTATAACAAGACATGTACTGATAAGAATGTCTAATGCCAAAGACAAGAAGAGAATCCAGAAAGCAGCAGGAGAAAAATGATCTGTTATATACAGGGAAATGCAATAAGGCTGAGTTTGTCAACAAACACAGGCCATTTAGAAATACCAAAAGGAGCTCTGCAGCCTAAAAGGAAAAGAGAGGAGAGAGAGGTTTGGAGGAAAGTGTAGAAATGAAGATTATCCCTAAGGGTAACTAAAGGGGTAAAAGGAGTTAGAAAAAGAGATATGATATATAAAAACCAAAGGATAAAATGGTTAAATAAGTAATTCCTATACAGTTATATAACTGAATGTCAATGGATTAAACTTCCCAAACAAAAGACAGAGATTGCCAGAATGGATTAAAAAAAAAAATGTGATCCATCTACGTACTGCCTACAAGAGACTCAGAATAGACCTAAGGATACAAATAGGTTGAAAATTAAAGACTGGAAAAAGATATTCCACACAGAAAGTACCCAAAAAGGCTGAGGTAGCTATGATAATATCAGACAAAGTAGACTTTAAATGCAAAATGTTATGAGATTACAAAAGATATATATTTTTAAAAGGAGCACTCCACCAAGAAGAAATAACATCATAAATATTTAAGCATCTAACCAGGGTGCCCCAAAATGCATGAGGCCAATACTGACAAAACTGATGGGAGAAATAGTTGACTCAACAATATTATTTGAAAGCAACTAAACACCACTCTTATCAATAGATAGACCCTCTAAACAGAGGATCAATATGGAAGTGGAGAACTTAAGTAATATGATAAACAAACTAGACCTAACAGACTATACAAACATTGCATCCCAAAAGAGCAGGATATACATTCTTCTCAAGTGCTCATAGATAATTCTCCTAGATAGATCACATGCTGGAGCACAAAATTGGTTTCAATGAATTTAAAAAATTTTGAAATTATATAAAGCACTTTCTTTGATCATAATGGAATAAAGTTGGAAATCAGTAAGGGGCTGATAAAAGCAAAATTAACAAGTGTGGACTGCTCAATACATATCCCCAACAAGGAGACAGAAGCTTTGGGTGAAGACTGGCCTTGGAGAGCTGGAAGGTGGCCATTGGTGGCCCTGAAGGGTGCTTTCTGTCCCTGTTTTGTCTAGGTGGAGAAAGTCTCAGGCATTTTCAGTTCCCAGTGCCCCAAAACAAACAAGGGTGGAGATAGTACAGGCAGAGAGAGACCATTGAAATGCTAATGACCTCTGCCTAGGGGGCCTATCTTTCCTAAGAGGAAAGAGGTGGGACCCAGCTCTACTACCCACCTTCCATTCAGAAGCAGACCCCAGATCCTGGGTGAAAACAGCCATGGGCCACACCTCCTTAAAGAAGTCTGGAGTAACAGGCTGACAGGTGCTATCTGCTGGGCAGGAAATCACAGTGACATGAGGCCTCACAGGGTGTTCCAATTTTCTAAGACACACCCACAGGGAAACCAGATACTGAATAGTTCTTCCTTCTGGGACCACAGCCTATATTGGTTTGGGAAAACCTGATTGGGGTAACCAAGGAAACCATGCCTAGACAATAGAAAACTACAACCTATGCTAAGAAAAACAAAGTTATGACGAAGTCAAAGGAATGCAGTTACAATTCAGCTGAGATACAGGAACTTAAACAACTAATACGAAGTCAATTCAAAAAGTTTAAGGAAGATAAAGCAAAAGAGATGAACCATATAATGAAAACACTGGGCATACATGGGGTAGAAATTGAAAGTTTGAAAAACCAACTGGTAGAATCTATGGAAATGAAAGACACAGCACAAGAGATGAAAGACACAATGGAAGCATAAAATAGCAGATCAGAAGAGGCAGAAGAAAACACTCAGGAACCAGAGAACAAGGCACCTGAAAGCCTACACGAAAAAGAACAGATAGAGAAAAGAATGGAAAAATATGAGTAATATCTCTGGGAATTTAAAGACAAAACAAAAATCAGGAATGTACATGTACATGTCATTGGTGTCCCCAAAGGAGAAAAGAAGGAAAAGGGGGCAGGAGCAATAATGGAGGAAATAATCAATGAAAATTTCCCATCTCTTATGAAAGACATAAAATTATGGATTCAAGAAGTGCAGCATACCCCAAACAGAATAAATCTGAATAGGCCTACACAAAGATACTTAATAATCAGATTATCAAACATCAAAGATAGAATCCTGAAAGCAGCAAGAGAAAAGCAGTCTCACACATACAAAGGAAGCTTGATAAGTACTGTGTGGATTTCTCAAAAGAAACCGTGGAGACAAGAAGGAAGTGGCATGATATATTTAAGATACTGAAAGAGAAAAACCACCAACCAAGAATCCTATATCTGGCAAAACTGTCCTTCACATATGAGGGAGACCAAAAACTATTCTCAGACAAACACAGAAAAACAAAATTTGTGAACAAGATACTTGCTTTACAGGAAACACTAAAGGAAGTACTTCAGACAGAAAGGAAGACAGTAGTGAGTGGTTTGGAACACAATTTTGGGAGATAGTAGCACAGCAATGTAATTATACTGAATCAAAGATGACTGTGAGTCTGGTTGAAATGAAGAAGGTTTGGACCATGTGGGACACCAGAACAAAAGACAAAGGAGAAAGACTGGGACTGTGTAACTCAGGGAAACCTAGGGTGCTCAACAATTGTAATAAAAACATACAGATATGTCTTTATGTGAGGTAGAAGAAATGAATGTCAACACTGCAAGGTGTTAAAAATAGGGTGGGATTTGGGGGGAAATACAATCAATGCAAACTAGAGACTATTATTAATGGGAACATTTCATTATGCTTCCTTTAATATAACAAAGGCAGTATACCAAAGCTAAATGCATACTGGGGAGGTATGGAAAGTGTATGGGACTCCAAGCATTGGTGATGTTGTCTGATTCTTTATTCTACTTTAGGTTAATGCTATCTTTCCTTCTGTTGCTTTCTAACTGCCATGAGTTTTTTGGTTGTTGTTTTATTTCTGTCTCTCTGCCTTCTTTGACTCTTCCTCTCCTTTGGGGAAGAAACGGAGATGTCCTTATATAGATAGTGGTGATGGTGCTGAGCAAATAAATACGTGACTATACAGGGAACCAATGATTGTTTACTTAGGATGGAATGTGTGGTGTGTTAACAAAACCATCTTAAAAGAATGCAATTGATGAAGAAAACTTGAGGGCACTATATTGAGTGAAATTAGACAGACACCTAAAGGGAAATATTGCAAGGTCTCACTGATACGAACTAATTATAATATGTAAACTCATAGACATGAAATATAAGTTACCAGGATATAGAATGAGGCTAAAGAAGGGAGGGGTGGTTTCTTATTATGAGCAGAATGCTCAACTAGTGTTAACTTAAATGTTTGGAGATGGATAGGGGTGATGGTAGCATGTTGTAAGAATAATTAACATTGCTGAAAGGTGTGTGAAGGTGGTGGAAAGGGTAAGCTCAGAGTTACGAATGTCACCAGAAGGAAAGTTGGAGGTTGAAAAATGGGAATATATAGAACAATGAATTTTGTGGTGGACAATGTCTGTGACTAACTATACAAATGTTAGAAATCTTTCTCATGAACTAGAACAAACGTATGACACTATAACTAGAAGTTAGTAATAGAGACGCATATAGGAAACATATATACCTATTGCAAACTCTATACTACAGTTAGTAGTATTTTAACATTCTTTCATCAACAGTAATAAATGTACTGTATCAAAATTATGAATCAACAATGGAGAGAGTTGTTAGGGGTATAGGAGGATTTGAGTCACCTTTTTCTGTCTTTATTTCTTTTCTGGAGTAATGAATATGTTCTAAAAATTGAAAAAAATTAATTGTGGTGATGGATGTACAACTGTGTGATGGTGTCATGGGCAATTGATTGTACACTCTGGAGCTTTGGATAGTTGTATGGCATGTGAACAATGTCATGTATAATGCATGATCAAGGGATTTTATTATTCCAGGCTTGAAAGAATGGTTCAAAACAAGAAAATCACTTAATATAATACACCATATTAAAAAATTGAAGGGGAAAAAACCACATGATCATATAAATTGATGCAGGAAAGGCATTTTACAAAATCCAGCATATATTTTTAATAAAACATTTCAAAGATAAGACTAGAAATAAACATTCTCAAGAAGATAAAAGGAATCTGTGAAAAACCCACAGCTAACATCAAATGCAATAGTGAAAGACTAAGGCTTTCCCACTAAGATCTGGAACAAGAAAAGAATGCTCACTGCCTCCACTATTTTTCACCATTGTGCTAGAAGTTCCAGCTAAAGTAGTTAAGTAACAAAAAGCAATATAATGCATCCAAATTGGAATGGAAGAAGTAAGACTTTCAATATTTGTAGATGACATGATCTTTCACTATTTCACTAATTGCAGATGACATAATGTATAGAAATTTCTGAAAAAAATTACAACTAAGCTACTAGAGCTACTAAACAATTTCCAACAGTCATGGCATACAGGATCAACACAGAAAATCAGTAGTGTTTGTATACAATCACAATAAGCAATATGAGGAGGGAATCAAGAAAAGATTACATTTACAATACCAACTAAAAGAATGAACTATCTAGGAATAAATTTAACCAAGGATGTAATGCAAAGGACTTGTACAGAGAAAATTTCAAAGCATTGGTAAAAGAAATCAAAGAAGACCTAAATAAATGGAATGATATTCCATGTTCATGGATGTGAAGACTAAATATCATTAAGATGTCATTTCTACCCAAAATAATTTACAGATTCCATTAAATACCACCCCAAATTTCAACAGCCTTCTTTGCTTACACTGAAAAGCCAATTATAAAATCAGGGCAAGATGGCATCATAGGGAAGTGTGGAATTTACTTACTCCTCGTGATAGTTAGGTTCATAAGTCAACTTGGCCAGGTGATGGTGTCCAGGTGTCTGATCAAGCAAGGGCATTTATGGCTGGTTAATAAACCAAAAGGATAGTTTATTAAATCATCAGTCAATTGGCTGCAGCTGTGACTGATTACATCAGTAAATGGTGTGTCTTCCACAATGAGAGAATGCAATCAGCTGGATTTATCACAGTCAGTTGAAGACTTTTAAGCAAGACAGAAAAAGGACATTTACTTCTTCTTCAGCTAACCAGTGAAGCATTACCTGAGTTCAGTGAACACATTCATCAAAGTTGCCAGTTTATTGCCTGAGGAGTTCATTGAACATCTTCCTTGGAGTTGCCAGTTTGCTGCCTGCCCTATAGAATTTGGACTCATGCATACCCACAGTTGGTTGAGAGAGTTTTATAAAATCTTATATTTATAGATACCTCTTGTTGATTCTGTTCCCCTAGAGAGCCCTAACTAGTACAGTCCTCTAGAGCACCTAGTAAACAGCCTGGAACAACTAGTAAATAGCCAGGAGCAGTTGTTTGGGAGACATCTATGATAGGACACAGGTCATACACCAAACTGGAATGGGTTAAATGGAGGAAATCAAGGCATTGAATTATGAGGAAAATCCCCCAATCTGTGGAGTTGTTGCTCCTCCCCCACTGGCATTACAGGCTGAGTTGGAATTCTCCCTTGTGGGAAATAGTAGTGATCTCTGTTTGGAGAAAGGGAAAGTAGCTTAACCAAGCTTCAATTGCAGTTTTAATTAAGAAATTTGGGACTACTGAATAAAGCCACAAGCACAGATTAAAACTGGAGCAAACAGGAAAGAACCCTGAGATCACTCCCAGCAGAGAGGAGGCAGGGCTGACAGAAATAAAATAGCAAATATATAAAAGCAGAGGATTTGGGAATCAGCATGGCTCAGAATACTGCAAAAAGGCTGTGTGCCAAGAAAAGGGGCACATATAACTGGGTACCAACTCTAGCTATTGACTGGGCAAAACTGGGGGGCCGGGGACTAGCTCTGAAAGGGAATTTTCTTTCTTTTTTCTCATTCTAAGTAGCTCATTAGTGAAAATCTCAGGCATTTTCAGTTGTCAGTGTAGACCCAGGCAAGGGGGGGACCTTGGTTTAAGATAGAAAGACAAAGGAAGAATTCAAGTGAAGGAGAGAATACCCTAAAGGGTGTATCTTCTTTAGGAAAATGGGGGGTAGGGCCCAGCTAAAGTGGCAGCCATTCCTCAGAGAATTTAGACCACAGAGCTTGGTGGGGGGGGGGGGTGGACAGAATCAGCATAAGCTTGTCTTCTGACACGCTCTCTCTCCCAGATGAGGGATGTGGTCTCCTGAGAAATAAAGACACTGCATCTCTTTACACAAGTGGGGAAATGTGGGCTGACAAGTGCCATTTTGTGGGCAGGATAGGAAAAGCTCAGAGGCTAGAGGCCTCACAGAAAAATTCTGACAATCTGTTGGGTCTCATTCTCAGGGAGACTTGATTGATTACATGCTCTTCTTGAGAGTTGGGCCTGTCTGACATCAGAAAATATGTTTGGGATAATCATGGAAACCAGATGCCTAGACACAAAAAAATTACAAATCACACTAGCATAAAGAAATTATGGAATTACTCCTCTGGGGCAGCTGGTAGATAGCCAGGAACTGTGTGGAAAGGACACTGCAGAGGAATCTGAGTTTAGGCACATATCAAACAACAGTCTTGAGTGTGTGGACCAGCTGAGATCAGTGAAATCTGTAAGTTCTCATGACTGGGGGCACATTCCCCTCCCTGGAAGGCACAAAAGACTGTTTTGTGGCTGGTATCCCAAGGGAGAAGGGGCCATCAGTGCTGGGAACCAGGAAGGAGAACTGCAGTTGTAGAACTGATTAGCAAACTCAGACTGCTGAACAAAAACTCCAACCATAGATAAACTGAGACAAGGCACTGGAGAGTCCAGGAGCAGTCAGCCTGGTGGAGAGTAGATAGGGCTAGCAAAAACAGCAGGAAAAAAATAGAGACTGTTAGAGTTGGGGGTGTGAACATAATATGGAGAAGGGCTGGACCTCAACAGAATCAGGCATATATGAAAGCCCAGGGGGTAACGGCCCTTTTGTGAAAAGCCTGTTTTTCTGCTTTTATGTTTGCTCCTCAATTGCTCTCCAATGGCTTGTCTTTTTGCATTTCAATAGCCCATCAGAATTGCAAGGACAGAATTAAACCACTTGTCTTGAAATAGTCTATATTGGTTATTTCTTTCTCTTTTTTCCTTTTTTTTTATTTTTCCTCTTTTTCTTTAAGTAGTCTAAGTAACCCATTACAGAAAGACTCAAAAACCCACAGGTTGGACCCAGGCAAGATTGGAGTTAAGATACCTCTGAGAGACAAAGCAGCATCTAGTGGGGGAGACAATTCACTAAAAAGGCCATAATTCTCCAAGAAAAAGGGGACATAATGCAGCTCAAGTGGCAGCCCCCATTTGGGGAACCCAGACCTGCAGGGGCTGAAATTCAGCATCCAACAGGGTCAGCATCACCTGGAGAACTAAAGCTACATATCTCCTTAAACTGGTGGGGGAGCAGCTACAGGCTGGCAAATGCCACCTGCTGGAAATGATAGGAAAATCACAGAATCTAAAGGTCTCACAGGAGGGTCTTATTCTCAAGGAAACTCCATACCCACCTCCTGAGACCTGAACCTCTCTTAATGGGGAAACCTGACTGGGGTTGACCATATCTGAGGAGATCCTCACACCAAAAGGCTGCATAGAGGCTGGGCAAGAAGAAGGAAAACAGGAGAAAACTGATCAATTTAAGTAGAACAAAGTTAGAGGTCTAGAAATAAGTGGAACTGAACACCAAAGGTTAGAGAATGAAGCCAACAGAAAAGAAAACCCTAGGTAAAAGAGTTAAAATGATCTCCAGAATAAACTAAACAAGAAAGTCAGATGCCTAGACAGCTAAAGATAATGAGCCATACTAGGAACAGGGGAAATATGGACCAGGCAAAGGAACAAACTATTAGTTCAACAGAGATACAGGGGTTGAGGCAATTAATACTAATCAATTCAATGAACTGAATGAAGAACTAATTAAATATGTTCAAAAGAGGCTAAATCAATCCAAAAAACCAACTCAGTGAACTGAGGGAAGATATAGCAAAGAGATGAAGGATATAACGAAGACACTAGATGACTACAAAGATTTCATAAACTTGAAAACACAAATGGCAGAATTTATAGGAAAGAAGGGCCTCCTAATGGAGGAGATGAAAAAGACAATGGAGGAATACAACAATAGATTTGAAACAGGCAGAGAAGAAAGGATCAGTGATTGAATTCATACACACAAAAGAACAGATGGTGGAAAGAATGGAAAAATATGAGCAGGGTCTAGGGAAGCTAGTGGCAAAATGAAGTGCAAGAATATATGTGTATGGGTGCCCCAGAGGGAGAAGAGATGGGAAAAGCGCAGAAAGAATAATAGAAGAAATATTCACTGAAAATTCACAACTCTTTGAAAGACAGAAAATTACAGATTCAAGAAGTACAATGTACCCCAAACAGCATAAATCCCAATAGACCTACTCCAAGACACTTACTGATCAGACTGTCCAGTGTCAAACACAAAGAAAGAATTCTGAAAACAGCAAGAGAAAAGCAATCCATCACATACAATGGAAGCTCAATAAGACTATGTACAGATTTCTCCACAGAACCATGGAGGTGAGAAGACTGTAGTAAGATATATTTAAGATACTGGAAGAGATGAATTACCAACCAAGAATCTATATCCAGCAAAACTGTCCTTCAAAATGAGGGAAGGATTAAAATATTTTCAGGCAAACAGACACAAAGAGTTTGTGAATAAGAATCTGGCACTACAAGAAATACTAAAGGGAGTGCTATAGGCTGATAGGAAACAACAAGACAGAGAGGTTTGGAAAAGAGTGTATAAATGAAGATTATCAAGAAGGTAAAAGGAGAGAGGAAAAAACTAAGATATGACATATAAAATCCAAAAGACAAAATGATAGAAGAAATTACCACCCTGACAGTAATAACACTAAATGTTTATGGATTAAAATCCCTATAAAAAGACAAAGACTGGAGAATGGATAGCAAATTGGACCCACCTATATGCTGTCTACAAGAAACTCATTTTAGACACAAAGAAAAAAATAGGCTAAATGAAAGGTTGGCAAAAGACATTTCATGTAAACAGAAATGTGGGAGTAGCTATATTAACACAGAAGATGAAGACTTCAAAAGTAAAACAATTAAAAGGCAAAAATGGACACTATATATTAGTAAAAGGGGGAATTCATCAAGAAAGCATAACAATCATAAATATTTATGCATCAAGCCAGAGTGCCCCAAAATATATGCGGCAAACACTGAGAACACTGAAAGGAAAAGTAGATAGCTCTACAATAATATTTGCAGACTTCAATACATTGTTCTCATCAGTGGATAGAACACCTAGACAGGAACAGTAAGGAAATGGAGTTGTTGAATAGTATGATAAATGAACTAGATTTTACAGACATTTACAGAACATTATACTCCAAAACAGCAAGATACACATTTTTCTCAACTGCCCATCGAACATTCTCCAGGATAGACCATATTTTGAGTCACAAAGCAAGTGTCAAAATATTTAAAAACATTGATATTATACAAAACAATTTCTCAGATGATAATGGAATAAAGTTGGGGATAAACAACAGGCAGAAGATGTAAAATTCAAATATATGGAAACTAAACAACACACTCTTAGAAAACCAGTGGTAAATGAAGAAATTACAAGAGAAATTAGTAAATACCTTGAGGCAAATGACAATGAAAACACATTTCAAAACTTATAGGATGCAGCAAAGGCTGTGCTGAGAGGGAAATTTATTGCCCTAAATGCCTATATTAAAAGAGAAGAGTGAGCAAAAATTGAGGAATTAACTGTTCACCTGGAGGAACTAGAGAAAGAACAGCAAACTAACCCAAAGCAAACAGAAGGAAAGAAATAACAATGTTTAGAGCAGAAATAAATGAAAATAAGAATAGGAAAACAATAGAGAATCAGCAAAACCATTTGGTTCTTTGAGAACATCAACAAAATTGATGGAACCCTGGCTAGGGGGGAGAGAGAGAGAGAGAGAAAGAGGGGGAGAGAGAGAGAGAGAGAGGAGAGACAGAGGGAGGAGAGAGAGAGAGAGGATGCATATAAATGCAATCAGAAATGGGAAAGGAAACATAACTACTGACCCTGCAGAAATAAAGGGGATAAGTAAGAAGATACTATGAACAACTATATAGTAATAAATTGGAAACTTAGACAAAATGGACAACTTCCTATAAAATCATAAACAACCAACATTGACTCAATAAGAAATAGACAACCTCAAGAAACAAATCACAAGTAAAGAGATTGAGTCAGTCATCAAAGCTGCCAAAAAAGAAAAGCTCATGTCTAGATGATTTCACATGTGAATTCCACAAAGTATTCAAGAAAGAATTAGTAAAAATCCTGCTCAAACTCTTCAAAAAAATGAAGAGGAGGGAATGTTACCAACTCATCCTATGAAGCCGCCATCACCCTATTACCAAAATCAGATATCACAAAAAAGAGAAAATTATAGACCAATCTCTTAATGAATATAGATCATTATACTTTGTTGGGGATTTATATTATAAATATAAAATACTCACAAAACAAATCCAGCAGCACATTAAAAGAATTGTACACAATGACCAGGTGGGGTTTATTCAGGTATGCAAGGCTGGTTCAACACAAGAAAATAAATTAATGTAATGCAACACATCAATAAATCAACACAGAGGAAACATGTGATCATCTTTATCGATACAGAAAAGGGATTTGACAAAACAACTCAAAGGATAGGAATAGTAGGAATTTTCTCAATATGATAAAGACAATATATGAAAACCTGGAGCTAACATCATACTTGATGGGGAGAGATTGAAAGTTTTACCTCTAAGATCAGGAACAAGACATGGATGCCTACTGCCACCATTGTTATTCAACACTGTGCTGGAAATTTTCTTGCTAGAGAAATTAGGCAAAAAAGAAATAAATGGCATCCAATTGGAGAGTAAGCAGTAAAACTTTCACTCTCTGCAGAAGACATGATTCTATATGTAGAAAATCCAGAGAAATCTACAGCAAAGCTAGTAGTACTAATCAATGAATACAGCAAAGTGGCAGGCTACAAGAATAACCTGCAGAAATCTGTAGTGTTCTTATACATGAGTAATGTGCAGCAAGAGGAAGAAATCAAAGGAAAATATTCCATTTATAATAGCAACTAAAAGAATCAAATACTTAGGAATAAACTTAATGAAGGCCACAGAAGATCTATACAAAGAAACTACAAGAAACTGCTGAAAGAAATTCAACAGGACATTAAAAAATGGAAGAACATACCATTTTCATGGATTGGAAGACTAAATATAATTAAGATGTCAAATTCTACCTAAACTGATTTATAGAGTCAATGCAATACCAATTAAAATCCCAATAGCTTACTTGCAGAAATAGAAAAAAAATAAAACCAAATTTATTTGGGAGGGCAAGGGTCCCGATAGCCAAAAATATCTTGAGAAAGAGGAACAAAGATGGAGGTCTCACACTACCTGACTTTGAAGCATATTATAAAGCTACAGTGCTCAAAATAGCATCATACTGGCATAAGTATAGATATACCAACCAATGGAATCAAATTGAGTGTATGGAAATAGACTCTCATATCTATGGACAATTGACCTTCTAACACAGTCAAGCCAAAGCAATTGGGACAGAGCACCCTCTTCAATAAATGGCGTTTGGAGAACTGGATGAGGATCCCTATTTCACACCTTACACTAAAATTAACTCAAAATGGATCCAAGACCTAAACATTAGTGCTAAGACCATCAAAGTCTTACAAGAAAATGTAGGGCAATTTCTTAAAGATCTTGTGATAGGAGGTAGTATCCCAGAACTTACACCCAAAGCACAAGCAACTAAAGAACAAATGGACAAATGGGATCTACTCAAAATTAAACACATTTGTATATCAAAGGACTTTATCAGAAAGGTAAAAAGGCAGCCTACACAATGGGAGATATATTTGGAAACCACATATCAGATAAGGGTTTAATATCCCATATATATAAAGTGATCCTTCAACTCAATGACAGAAAGACAAATAACTCAATTTGAAAATGGACAAATACATAGACAGACACTTTTCTGAACAGGATATACAAATGGCTCAAAAACATGAAAAAATGCTCACCTTCACTGGCTACTAGGGAAATTCTAAACAAAAGCAACAAGGTATCATCTCACACCTAGAAGAATGGCTGTTATCAGAAAAAGAGAAAATTACAAGTGCTGGAGAAGATGTGTAGAAAGAGGCACACTTATTCACTGTTTGTGGACTGCAGAATCATTCAACCACTCTGGAAGACAGTGCGGCAGTTCCTCAGGAAGCTAAGCAGAGATTTGCCATATGATCCAGCTATTCCATTACTAAGTATATACTCAGAGGAACTGAAAGATAAGATGAAACAGACATTTGTAAACCAATGTTTATAGCAGCATTATTCACAATAGCCAAGAAGTGGAAACAGCCCAAATATCCATCAACATACAAGTGGATAAACAAACTGTGGTACATACATTATGGAATATTACACAGCTGTAAGACAGAACAAAGACACAGAACAGATAATAACATGGATGAAACCTCAGGACATTATGTTGAGTGAAGTTAGCCAGATACAAAAGGGCAAATACTGTATGGTCTCACTAATATGAGCTAACATTAATGAGCAAATTTTGAGAGTTAAAAGATGATAACACAGGCTACCAACAGATAGAAAGAGGGTAGAAATTGGGCATTTGATGCTGAAGGACTACAGAATGTTCAACACAATTGATTGTATAAACCCAGAAATAGATATCATAATACTGTGTGATGGTAGCACAATATTGTAACTACAGTGAACAAAGATGTCCATGAATAAAGTTAAAAATTTGTGCTAGGAGTATGAATGCCACCTGAGGTAAAAATAGAAGGTAAAGACTGGAACTGTTTAACTTGGTAAAAACAGGAGTGTTCAATGGTTGTGACTTAATGTACAAATACAAAACTGTTCTTGCATGTAGGAGAATAAATTAATGTCAACCATTCAGAGTGTTCAAAAGGTGATGGAATTGGGGAAAAATACAATCAAAGCAAACTGGAGTCTATGGTCAACCATAAGATTGTAATATGCTTCCATTAAATGTAACAAAGGCAATATAACAAACTAAATGTGTATGAGAGGGGGATATAAGGAAGAGATATGGGATTCTTGGTAGTGGTGGTGTTGTCTAACCCTGTTATATTGTATTGTATGATATTTTATTTTTTTTTATTTTCATTTTTATTATTCATTAAAAAACCTCTTTTTTGTAATAATATGTTAAAGTGCTGACTGTGGTGATAAATGCACAACTGTATGATGATACAATGAGCAACTTTTGTACACTGTATATAATTATGTGGTATGTGAATATAGCTCTATAAAATCATATGGAAATATATAAATAGGGATAAATGTCCTGGAGAAAACATGGAGAGAGTGATATAGGAATTTACTGTCAGTCCGGAAGTAGAATGGTATACCCTTTCTGGAGGAGAGTGGAGTGGTTCCACATGAAGTTAAGTACGTGGGTGCCATAACTCCCTGCAACCTCATTAGGGGGCATTTACTTGGAGGATCTGAGAGCAGGGTATGAATGGAAATATGCACACTGGGTTTATGGAGAGAGCATGCCTGATGTGCAATGGTTGTAGGTGACCTAAGGGTACATTGACTGAGGAGCAGAATGGGGAAACATTGTGTGTGCATGCAATGGAATATTGAGTGGTTGCGAAGGAGTGAGGCTGTGAGGCACGCCAATAGGTGAATGGAACCTGTAGATGGCATTTTGAGTGAACTACCCTGGAAACAAAGGCAAACAGTATAATGCCTCACCAATATGGACTAACTACAATGTGCAAACTCAGAATTGAAAACTTAGAGCACAGCTTATCTGGGGAACACTTATTGTAATGGTCCCTAGATTGTCAGCTCTTACAGCAGTCACATTTATTCCTGAATTGTAATGGCTAACTCTGGAGTCTGATATGTTGATTTCTATGTGTATAACCTGATTGATCCCTGGAACTTTGGGTATCTGTGTGACACCTGAAACTCAGAGCTAGAACTTGAGAGATATGAATGCCTTTATTAGAACGTATAACAACTGTTAAAAAAGCTGAAAAAGAGTCCAGACTTCAATTAGAGATATGGATGAAGCAGATATGGTTAGGACTAGGGCCAATCAGGCCAAAGGGTAAAGGACAATACCAACTGCATTTTAAAACCTCAATCAATGTGAGACTAAGGGAAGAGATATTTAGTTGGTGCAAGATCTATTTCCCCCAAAATTTAACTCATATGGTTTGTTCAAATACAATAATTACATGGAACTTTGAATAGGAAATGAAACCTGGTAGGTTTGCATAGGTTAGTGTGAAATAGCAACATATCCCAAAGTAATTTGGAATGAGAATAAAAATATATATGCAGGGCCCCCTTGAGGAGCTGGGGGAAAAGCAGAGGTGTTGAGCTTCTTCACCTGCATTGTTCATGAAGTTCTCACAAAACATTGAGGACTGAAGGGTTGATGTGCTGAGCCCTCTATCATAGGACTTGTCCTTATCAAGCTCATTATTTCAAATGAGAGGCTAAACTGCTTATAACTATGCCTAAGTCTCTCCTCCTGAGTACCTATTTTTTGCTCAAATGTGACCTTCTCTCTCTAGCTAAGCCAACTCAGCAGGTAAACTCACTGCCCTACCTCCTACATGGGATCTGACTCCCAGGAGGGTAAATCTCCCTTGAAATGTGGGCTATGACTTCTGGGGATGAATCTGGACCTTACGCATGAGACTGAGAGAACATCTTGACCAAAAGGGGGTTGCAAGATGAAAAAAAGTAAAGTTTCAGTGGTTGAGAGAATCCAAATGGAGTTGAAAGGTCACTTGGGTGGTTATTCTTATGCACTATATAGATAACTCTTTTTGGGTGTAATGCTTTGGAGTAGCTAGAAGTAAATGCCTGATACTATCCAACGCAACCAGTAGCCTTGACTCTTTTTTTTTAAAATTCAGTTTTATTGAAATATATTCACATACCATAGAATCATCCATGGTATACGATCAACTGTTCACAGTACGATCATATAGTTATGCATTCATCACCACAATCTATTCCTGAACATTTTCCTTACATCAGAAAGAATCAGAATAAGAATAAAAAATAAAAGTAAAAAAGAACACCCAAAGCATGTCCCCATCCCACCCTATTTATCATTTAGTTTTATCCCATTTTCTACTCATTCATCCATACACTAGATAAAGGGAGTGGATCCACAAGTTTTTCACAATCACACTGTCACTCCATAATATACATTATTATATAATCATCTTCAGGAGTCCAGACTGCTGGGTTGGAGTTTCGTAGTTTCAGGTATTTACTTCTAGCTATTCCATACATTAAAACCTAAGAGGTGTTATCTATATAGTGCATAAGAATGTCCACCAGAGTGACCTCTCGACTCCATTTGAAATCTCTCAGCCACTGAAACTATTTGTCTCATTTTGCATCCCCCTTTTGGTCAAGAAGATATTCTCAATCCCATGATTCTGGGTCCAGATTCATCCCCAGGAGTCATATCCTGCATTGCCAGGGAGATTTACACCCCTCGGAGTCAGGTACCATGTAGGGGGGAGGGCAGTGATTTCACCTGCTGAGGTGGCTCAGTTAGAGAGAGATAGGGCCACATCTGAGCAACAAAGAGGTACTCAGGGGGAGATGCTTAGGCACAATTATATCTAAGTTAGCCTCTCCTTTGCAGTAACGAGCTTCATAAGCACAAGTCCCATGATCGAGGGCTTGGCACATCAAACCAACAGTCCCAATGTTTGTGACATCAACAACACCAGTCCAGGTGAGGAAGTCCAACACTTCTGCACATTCCCCCAGCTCTCAGGGGTGGAGGCTTTAAATATATTTTTTATTCTCTGCCCAAATTACTTTGGGATGTGTCACTATTTCACTCTAACCTATACTAACCTACCTTATCTCACTTCCTATTCAAAGTTCCATGTAATTGTGGTGTTTGAACAAACTGACTGTAGAGTTATACTGTTTAGAAAATATAGATCCTGCACCAAATAGACATCTCTTCCCTTGGTCTCACATGGAAGTTGAAGTTTTAAAACACAGTTTTGACCTTGCCCTTTGGCCAGTTTGCCCTAGTCTTAACCAGATCTGCTCATTCATATCACTAATTGAAGTCTGGGCTCTTTTTCAGCTTTTTTTTTTTTTTTAACAGTTGCTGTATGTACTAATACTGACATTCATATCTGCCGAGCTCTAGCTCTGAGTTTCAAGTGTCTCAGAGATATGCATTGTTCCAGAGACCAATCAGGTTATACACTAAGGGATCAGCATCTCAAAGTTTAGAGATAAGCATTACAATTCAGGAATAGAGTTGACTGCTCTAAGAGCTTACAATCTAGGGACTATTACAATAAGCATGTCCACATTAAAACTATGTTCTAAGATTCAATTCTGAGTTTTACACATTGTGTTAGTCCATATTGGTGTGGCATTATAGTGTTTACCTTTATTCTGGCATACTTCACTCAATACTCTGTACAGGATCCATTCACCTCGCTGTGTGTTTCACAGCGTCAATCCTAGAAGAAAGAATCAGTGAACTAGAATACAGGACAATCAAAAACATACAGTAAGAAGATCAGATAGAGAAAATAAAGAAAAGAAATTAGCAGTGTTTCAGGGATTTGAGTGACAACATGAAATCCACAACAGATGCATTAATGGGGGAAAAGGAAGAAAGAATAATATTTGACAACATAAGGGGTTGAAAAATTTACCAAGTCTTATTGAAAGACATAAATGTACAGTGCCCAAGAAGAAAACAGTGTACTTTACAAACATAATAAATCCTAATAGATTGTAGTAGGAGACACATACCAGTAAGAATGTCAAATGCAAAATACAGAGAATTCTGAAAGCAGAAAGAAAAAGCTATTTGCCACATACAAAGATTCTTAATAAAGACTAAGTGCCAATTTCATCATCAGAAGGCATGGAGGCAAGAAGGCCGTGGTATGAGATGTTTAAGGTACTGAAAGGGAAAAACTGCCAGCTAAAAATTCTTTTTTTCCAGCAGAACTGTCCTTCAAAAAATGAAGGAAGTTTAAAATATTCAGAGATGATAGAGAATTGCAGATATTTCATCAACAAAAGAACCTACCCTATATGAATTAACAAAGGGAAGTTATGCAGATTGAAAGGAAAATATAGGCCTGAGTGGCTTGGAGTGGTGTGAAGATGAGATCTTCAGTAAGCGTAATAAAAGGGTAAGCAGAACCAAATAGTACTGTATTTTCAATATACAACTCTATTCTTTAATTCCTATAAGAGTTAGAATACAAATGAACAAAAAACATATTTCATGATAATGAACATGCAAAATATAAAGTAGTGAAAGTGGGATATAAACAAGATAAGAGGGAAAACAGAGGGATATGGGAGCAGACAATGTGTATACTATCAAAGCTAAGTTGGTATCTTTCCAAATTTGTTGGTAATTACATATAGCTTGTGTAATATGAACCCCAGGGCAACCACAAGGGAAGTATTTTTAAAATATGCAGAAACAGGGGGGAGAGAGAGAGAGCCAAGACAACAAGGTAGGGAGTTATAATATTCAGTTTGCCTGCAGGGCAGCTATTAAACAGCCAGGAACCATCTGAAACAACTGTTTGGGTGCTCTGGAGGCCAGAGGAGCATTATCCACCATGCAGGGAAGAGCAGGAGAAAGAAAATGATAACATGCAATGAAGAGATGTGAGTAGATGTATCCATGTTGTGGAGGCTGGTGTCTATTCCCCACTGGCATAGGAGGGCACCTTGAAAGCCACTCCCTAGGTGGAAATAAATGTCTTTTCTCCCAACAATGGAGGGGGGGAGTCATGGCCAGGCACTGATGGTGGCATTTGATTAGCACATATGGATTGCTGGGACCCAGGCCTGAGAATGAGAAGAGCTACGGTTTCAACTCACTCAGAATAGAAAGCAGCCTGCAGTCTCTGTTCCAACCCCATGCTCAGCTGGGTAGGAAGCAGAGCTGATTTAGACTTACAGTGACTTCTCAGAGCTGTGGGGAAAAGTTTGCTGAAAGGCAGAGCAGCTCTTCCCCAAGAAAAGGGGGTAGTCAAGCACAGTTCATATCTTTTGATTGGAGGATTTAGATCATTGGATTTGGGACCTGATCTACAGCTTCAACCTACCCCAGTTAAAAGCAGTAGTAATCCTGTGTTTCATAAACATCCCTAGCAAGGGAAGAGTCAGCTGAGAATTAAAGGCACAGTACCACCTTAGGAATGAGGGAAACAGTTTGGTGAAGAGTGCCATCTTTGAGGCAGGCCAGGAAAGCACAGATTTTGGGAGCCATTAGGGAGAAGTTGGGTGTTCAACCAGGTCTCCTCTCCAGGGCACTTTAGAACCTATCTACACCCCCATTGTGGGTCCCTTGATCTGTTTTGACAAGTAAAACTGACTTAGGAAAGTCCTCTCATATGACATTTCTCCCAGAATTTGCACTGCCAGCAAAAACAGCTAGAAAATAATGAAAGGAGTGTTAAAAATCTATAGAGGCAAATAAAAAAACAAAATAGCTCAACATTCACAGAGGAGGAACAGGGGAAAAGAAGCTTTCTCCTCAGTGTGAAACAATTGAACAAATAGTGCAATCTCAAAAGTTATCCCATATATCTAGGGCAAGAATAAGATGAATAATAGCTGACAAAAATTGATCACTTAAACATGAGTTATTTTAAAGTCCTAAATTAATTTGAACCAAATGAAAAAGAGAGCCTTAGCACATAGCCAATCAACAAGAAAGCACTAGGCAAGAAAGAGAAATTGACCTCCAGGGGAAACTCATCAAGAAAATCAGATGCCTACACATCAGCAAAAAATTACAAGTCATATTAATAAACAGGGAGATATGGCCCAAAGCAACAAATTAAGACTCCAGATGAGACAAAGTATTTGTAACAACTAATTACTTATGCTTCAAGAAATCTAAATCAGTTCAAGGTGAGGAAGCAAAATATGTCTAAAGAGATAACGGATATTAAGGAGACACTGTGTGAGCACAAAGAGGAATTTGAAAATATAAAATGAAACCTAACAGAAATTATGGGCACAAAAGACAAAATAGAAGAGATTAAAAATACACTAGAGGCATAGAACAGCAGATTTGAACAGGCAGAACAAAGAGTCACTGAGCAAGAAGACAGAGCATTTGAAATCTTACAGACAGAAGAAAAGATAGGGAATAAAATGGAAAAAATATGCAGGGTCTCATAGATTTGGATGGCAGCACAAAGAACATAATCATAATTTTCGTGGCTGTCCCAGAAGGAGAAGAGGGGGAAAGTGGGACAGAGAGAATAAACAAGAAATAATGGCCCAAAATTTCCCAACTCTGATGAAGGACACAAATATACATGTTCAAGAAGTGCAATTTACTCCAATAATAAAAACTCATAGGCTTACAACAAGACATGTACTGATAAGAATGTCTAATGCCAAAGACAAGAAGAGAATCCAGAAAGCAGCAAGAGAAAAATGATCTGTTATATACAGGGAAATGCAATAAGGCTGAGTTTGTCAACAAACACAGGCCATTTAGAAATACCAAAAGGAGCTCTGCAGCCTAAAAGGAAAAGAGAGGAGAGAGAGGTTTGGAGGAGAGTGTAGAAATGAAGATTATCCCTAAGGGTATCTAAAGCGGCAAAAGGAGTTAGAAAAAGAGATATGATATATAAAAACCAAAGGATAAAATGGTTGAAATAAGTAATTCCTATACAGTTATATAACTGAATGTCAATGGATTAAACTTCCCAAACAAAAGACAGAGATTGCCAGAATGGATTAAAAAAAAATGTGATCCATCTATGTACTGCCTACAAGAGACTCAGAATAGACCCAAGGATACAAATAGGTTGAAAATGAAAGACTGGAAAAAGATATTCCACACAGAAAGTACCCAAAAAGGCTGAGGTAGCTATGATAATATCAGACAAAGTAGACTTTAAATGCAAAATGTTATGAGATTACAAAAGATATATATTTTTAAAAGGAGCACTCCACCAAGAAGAAATAACATCATAAATATTTAAGCATCTAACCAGGGTGCCCCAAAATGCATGAGGCCAATACTGTCAAAACCGATGGGAGAAATAGTTGACTCAACAATATTATTTGAAAGCAACTAAACACCACTCTCATCAATAGATAGACCCTCTAAACAGAGGATCAATATGGAAATGGAGAACTTAAATAATATGATAAACAAACTAGACCTAACAGACTATACAAACATTGCATCCCAAAAGAGCAGGATATACATTCTTCTCAAGTGCTCATAGATAATTCTCCTAGATAGACCACATGCTAGAGCACAAAATTGGTTTCAATGAATTTAAAAAATTTTGAAATTATATAAAGCACTTTCTTTGATCATAACGGAATAAAGTTGGAAATCAGTAAGGGGCTGATAAAAGCAAAATTAACAAGTGTGGACTGCTCAATACATATCCCCAACAAGCAGACGGAAGCTTTGGGTGAAGACTGGCCTTGGAGAGCTGGAAGGTGGCCATGGGTGGCCCTGAAGGGTGCTTTCTGTCCCTGTTTTGTCTCGGTGGAGAAAGTCTCAGGCATTTTCAGTTCCCAGTGCCCCAAAACAAACAAGGGTAGAGATAGTACAGGCAGAGAGAGACCATTGAAATGCTAATGACCTCTGACTAGGGGGCCTATCTTTCCTAAGAGGAAAGAGGTGGGACCCAGCTCTACTACCCACCTTCCATTCAGAAGCAGACCCCAGATCCTGGGTGAAAAGAGCCATGGGCCACACCTCCTTAAAGAAGTCTGGAGTAACAGGCTGACAGGTGCTATCTGCTGGGCAGGAAATCACAGTGACATAAGGCCTCACAGGGTGTTCCAATTTTCTAAGACACACCCACAGGGAAACCAGATACTGAATAGTTCTTCCTTCTGGGACCAGAGCCTATATTGGTTTGGGAAAACCTGATTGGGGTAACCAAGGAAACCATGCCTAGACAACAGAAAACTACAACCTATGCTAAGAAAAACAAAGTTATGACCAAGTCAAAGGAATGCAGTTACACTTCAACTGAGATACAGGAACTTAAACAACTAATACTAAGTCAATTCAAAAAGTTTAGGGAAGATAAAGCAAAAGAGATGAACCATATAATGAAAACACTGGGCATACATGGGGTAGAAATTGAAAGTTTGAAAAACCAACTGGTAGAATCTATGGAAATGAAAGACACAACACAAGAGATGAAAGACACAATGGAAACATAAAATAGCAGAACAGAAGAGGCAGAAGAAAACACTCAGGAACCAGAGAACAAGGCACCTGAAAGCCTACACAAAAAAGAACAGATAGAGAAAAGAATGGAAAAATATGAGTAACATCTCTGGGAATTTAAAGACAAAACAAAAATCAGGAATGTACATGTACATGTCATTGGTGTCCCCAAAGGAGAAGAGAAGGAAAAAGGGACAGAAGCAATGATGGAGGAAATAATCAATGAAAATTTCCCATCTCTTATGAAAGACATAAAATTATGGATTCAAGAAGTGCAGCATACCCCAAACAGAATAAATCTGAATAGGCCTACACAAAGATACTTAATAATCAGATTATCAAACATCAAAGATAGAGAGAATCCTCAAAGCAGCAAGAGAAAAGCAATCTCACACATACAAAGGAAACTTGATAAGTCTGTGTGGATTTCTCAAAAGAAACCGTGGAGACAAGAAGGAAGTGGCATGATATATTTAAGATACTGAAAGAGAAAAACCACCAACCAAGAATCCTATATCTGGCAAAACTGTCCTTCAAATATGAGGGAGAGCAAAAACTATTCTCAAACACAGAAAAACAGAATTTGTGAACAAGATACTTGCTCTGCAGGAAACACTAAAGGAAGCACTGCAGACAGAAAGGAAGACAGTAGTGAGTGGTTTGGAACACAATTTTGGGAGATAGTAGCACAGCAATGTAATTATACTGAACAAAGATGACTGTGAGTCTGGTTGAAAGAAGAAGGTTTGGACCATGTGGGACACCAGAACAAAAGACAAAGGAGAAAGATTGGGACTGTGTAACTCAGGGAAACCTAGGGTGCTTAATGATTGTAATAAAACATACAAATATGTTTTTATGTGAGGTAGAAGAAATGAATGTCAACACTGCAAGGTGTTAAAAATAGGGTGGGATTTGGGGGAAAATACAATCAATGCAAACTAGAGACTATAATTAATGGGAACATTTCATTATGCTTCCTTTAATATAACAAAGGCAATATACCAAAGCTAAATGCATACTGGGGGGGTATGGAAAGGGTATGGGACTCTTGGCATTGGTGATGTTGTCTGATTCTTTATTGTACTTTAGGTTAATGCTATCTTTCCTTTTGTTGCTTTCTAACTGCCATGATTTTTTTGGTTGTTGTTTTATTTCTGTCTCTCTGCCTTCTTTGACTCTTCCTCCCCTTTGGGGAAGAAATGGAGATGTCCTTATATAGATAGTGGTGATGGTGCTGAACACATAAATACATGACTATACAGGGAACCAACAATTGTTTACTTAGGACGGAATGTGTGGTGTGTTAACAAAACCATCTTAAAAGAATGCAATTGATGAAGAAAACTTGAGGGCACTATATTGAGTGAAATTAGACAGACACCTAAAGGGAAATATTGCAAGGTCTCACTGATATGAACTAATTATAATATGTAAACTCATAGACATGAAATATAAGTTACCAGGATATAGAATGAGGCTAAAGAAGGGAGGGGTGGTTTCTTATTATGAGCAGAATGCTCAACTAGTGTTAACTTAAATGTTTGGAAATGGATAGGGGTGATGGTAGCATGTTGTGAGAATAATTAACATTGCTGAAAGGTGTGTGAAGGTGGTGGAAAGGGTAAGTTCAGAGTTACAAATGTCACCAGAAGGAAAGTTGGAAGTTAAAAAATGGGAATATATAGAACAATGAATTTTGTGGTGGACAATGTCTGTGACTAACTATACAAATATTAGAAATCTTTCTCATGAACTAGAACAAACGTATGACACTATAACTAGAAGTTAGTAATAGAGAGGCATATAGGAAACATATATACCTATTGCAAACTCTATACTACAGTTAGTAGTATTTTAACATTCTTTCATCAACAGTAATAAATGTACTATATCAAAATTATGAATCAACAATGGAGAGAGTTGTTAGGGGTATGGGAGGATTTGAGTCTCCTTTTTCTGTCTTTATTTCTTTTCTGGAGTAATGAATATGTTCTAAAAATTGAAAAAAATTAATTGTGGTGATGGATGTACAACTGTGTGATGGTATCATGGGCAATTGATTGTACACTCTGGAGCTTTGGATAGTTGTATGGTATGTGAACAATGTCATGTATAATGCATGATCAAGGGATTTTATTATTCCAGGCTTGAAAGAATGGTTCAACACAAGAAAATCACTTAATATAATACACCATATTAAAAAATTAAAGGGGAAAAACCACATGATCATATAAATTGATGCAGGAAAGGCATTTTACAAAATCCAGCATACATTTTTAATAAAAATATTTCAAAAGATAAGACTAGAAGTAAACATTCTCAAGAAGATAAAAGGAATCTGTGAAAAACCCACAGCTAACATCAAATGCAATAGTGAAAGACTAAAGCTTTCCCACTAAGATCTGGAACAAGAGAAGAATGCCCACTGCCTCCACTATTTTTCACCATTGTGCTAGAAGTTCTAGCTAAAGTAGTTAAGTAACAAAAAGAAATATAATGCATCCAAATTGGAATGGAAGAAGTAAGACTTTCAATATTTGTAGATGACATGATCTTTCACTATTTCACTAATTGCAGATGACATAATGTATATAAATTTCTGAAAAAATTACAACTAAGCTACTAGAGCTACTAAACAATTTCCAACAGTCATGGTATACAGGATCAACACAGAAAATCAATAGTGTTTCTATACAATCACAATGAGCAATATGAGGAGGGAATCAAGAAAAGATTACATTTACAATACCAACTAAAAGAATGAACTATCTAGGAATAAATTTAACCAAGGATGTAATGCAAAGGACTTGTACAGAGAAAATTTCAAAGCATTGGTAAAAGAAATCAAAGAAGACATAAATAAATGGAATGATTTTCCATGTTCATGGATGTGAAGACTAAATATCATTAAGATGTCATTTCTACCCAAAATAATTTACAGATTCCATTAAATACCACCCCAAATTTCAACAGCCTTCTTTGCTTACACTGAAAAGCCAATTATAAAATCAGGGCAAGATGGCATCATAGGGAGGTGTGGAATTTACTTACTCCTTGTGATGGTTAGGTTCATATGTCAACTTGGTCAGGTGATGGTGTCCAGGTGTCTGATCAAGCAAGGACATTTATGGCTGGTTAATAAAGCAAAAGGATGGTTTATTAAATCAGCAGTCAATTGGCTGCAGCTGTGACTGATTACATCATTAAATGGTGTGTCTTCCACAATGAGAGAATGCAATCAGCTGGATTTATCACAGTCAGTTGAAGACTTTTAAGCAAGACAGATAAAGGACATTTACTTCTTCTTCAGCTAACCGGTGAAGCATTACCTGAGGAGTTCAGTGAACACATTCATCAAAGTTGCCAGTTTATTGCCTGAGGAGTTCATTGAACATCTTCCTTGGAGTTGCCAGTTTGCTGCCTGCCCTATGGAATTTGGACTCATGCATACCCACAGTTGCTTGAGAGACTTTCATAAAATCTTATATTTATAGATACCTCTTGTTGATTCTGTTCCCCTAGACAGCCCTAACTAGTACAGTCCTCTAGAGCACCTAGTAAACAGTCTGGAACAACTAGTAAATAGCCAGGAGCAGTTGTTTGGGAGACATCTATGATAGGACACAGGTCATACACCAAACTGGAATGGGTTAAATGGAGGAAATCAAGGCATTGAACTATGAGGAAAATCCCCCAATCTGTGGAGTTGTTGCCCCTCCCCCACTGGCACTACAGGCTGAGTTGGAATTCTCCCTTGTGGGAAATAGTAGTGATCTCTGTTTGGAGAAAGGGAAAGTAGCTTAACTAAGCTTCAATTACAGTTTTAATTAAGAAATTTGGACTACTGAATAAAGCTACAAGCACAGATAAAACTGGAGCAAACAGGAAAAGAACCCTGAGATCACTCCCAGCAGAGAGGAGGCAGGGCTGACAGAAATAAAGTAGCAAATATATAAAAGCAGAGGATTTTGGAATCAGCATAGCTCAGAATACTGCAAAAGGGCTGTGTGCCAAGAAAAGGGGCACATATAACTGGGTACCAACTCTAGCTATTGACTGGCAAAACTGGGGGGCTGGGGACTAGCTCTGAAAGGGGATTTCTTTCTTTTTTCTCATTCTAAGTAGCTCATTAGTGAAAATCTCAGGCATTTTCAGTTGTTAGTGTAGACCCAGGCAAGGGGGGGGTTGGTTTAAGATAGAGAGACAAAGGAAGAATTCAAGTGAAGGAGAGAATACCCTAAAGGGTGTATCTTCTTTAGGAAAATGGGGGGTAGGGCCCAGCTAAAGTGGCAGCCATTCCTCAGAGAATTTAGACCACAGAGCTTGGGGGGAAAAACAGAATCAGCATAAGCTTGTCTTCTGACACACCCTCTCTCCCAGATGGGGGATGTGGTCTCCTGAGAAATAAAGACACTGCACCTCTTTACACAAGTGGGGAAATGTGGGCTGACAAGTGCCATTTTGTGGGCAAGATAGGAAAAGCTCAGAGGCTAGAGGCCTCACAGAAAAATTCTGACACTCTGTTGGGTCTCATTCTCAGGGAGAGTTGACTGATTACATGCTCTTCTTGAGACTTGGGCCTGTCTGACATCAGAAAATATGTTTGGGGTAATCAAGGAAACCAGATGCCTAGACACAAAAAAATTACAAATCACACTAGCATAAAAGAAGTTATGGAGTTACTCCTCTGGGGCAGCTGGTAGATAGCCAGGAACTGTGTGGAAAGGACACTGCAGAGGAATCTGAGTTTAGACACATATCATACAACAGTCTTGAGTGTGTGGACCAGCTGAGATCAGTGAAATCTGTAAGTTCTCATGACTGGGGGCACATTCCCCTCCCTGGAAGGCACAAAAGACTGTTTTGTGGCTGGTATCCCAAGGGAGAAGGGGCCATCAGTGCTGGGAACCAGGAAGGAGAACTGCAGTTGCAGAACTGATTAGCAAACTCAGACTGCTGAACAAAAACTCCAACCATAGATAAACTGAGACAAGGCACTGGAGAGTCCAGGAGCAGTCAGCCTGGTGGAGAGTAGATAGGGCTAGCAAAAACAGCAGAAAAAAAAAATAGAGACTATTAGAGTTGGGGGTGAACATAATATGGAGAAGGGCTGGACTCAAACAGAATCAGGCACATATGAAAGCCCAGGGGGTAAGGGCCCTTCTGTGAAAAGCCTGTTTTTCTGCTTTTATGTTTGCTCCTCAATTGCTCTCCAACTGCTTGTCTTTTTGCATTTCAATAGCCCATCAGAACTGCAAGGACAGAATTAAACCACTTGTCTTGAAATAGTCTATATTGGTTATTTCTTTCTCTTTTTTCCTTTTTTTTATTTTTCCTCTTTTTTTTAAGTAGTCTAAGTAGCCCATTACAGAAAGACCCAAAGACCCGCAGGTTGGACCCAGGCAAGATCAGAGTTAAGATACCTCTGAGAGACAAAGCAGCATCTAGTGGGGGAGACAATTCACTAAAAAGGCCATAACTTCTCCAAGAAAAGGGGGACATAATGCAGCTCAAGTGGCAGCCCCCATTTGGGGAACCCAGACTGCAGGGGCTGAAATTCAGCATCCAACAGTGTCAGCATCACCTGGAGAACTAAAGCTTACATATCTCCTTAAACTGGTGGGGGAGCTACAGGCTGGCAAATGCCACCTGCTGGAAATGATAGGAAAATCACAGAATCTAAAGGTCTCACAGGAGGGTCTCATTCTCAAGGAAACTCCATACCCACCTCCTGAGACCTGAACCTCTCTTAATGGGGAAACCTGACTGGGGTTGACCATATCTGAGGAGATCCTCACACCAAAAGGCTACATAGAGGCAGGGCAAGAAGAATAAAAACAGGAGAAAAACTGATCAATTAAGTAGAACATAAGTTAGAGGTCTAGAATAAGCTGAACTGAACAGCAAAGGTTAGAGAATGAAGCCAACAGAAAAGAAAACCCTAGGTAAAAGAGTTAAAATGATCTCCAGAATAAACTAAACAAGAAAGTCCGATGCCTAGACAGCTAAAGATAATGAGCCATACTAGGAAACAGGGAAATATGGACCAGGCAAAGGAGCAAACTATTAGTTCAATAGAGATACAGGGGTTGAGGCAATTAATACTAAATCAATTCAATGAACTGAATGAAGAACTAATTAAATATGTTCAAAAGAGGCTAAATCAATCCAAAAACCAACTCAATGAACTGAGGGAAGATATAGCAAAAGAGATGAAGGATATAAGGAAGACACTAGATGACCACAAAGAAGATTTCATAAACTTGAAAACACAAATGGCAGAATTTATAGGAATGAAGGGCCTAATGGAGGAGATGAAAAAGACAATGGAGGAATGCAACAATACATTTGAACAGGCAGAAGAAAGGATCAGTGAATTGAATTCATACACACAAAAGAACAGATGGTGGAAAGAATGGAAAAATATGAGCAGGGTCTAGGGAGCTAGTGGCAATATGAAGTGCATGAATATATGTGTTATGGGTGCCCCAGAGGGAGAAGAGATGGGAAAAGGCGCAGAAAGAATAATAGAAGAAATATTCACTGAAAATTTCACAACTCTTTTGAAAGACAGAAAATTACAGATTCAAGAAGTACAATGTACCCCAAACAGCATAAATCCCAATAGACCTACTCCAAGACACTTACTGATCAGACTGTCCAGTGTCAAACACAAAGAAAGAATTCTGAAAACAGCAAGAGAAAAGCAATCCATCACATACAATGGAAGCTCAATAAGACTATGTACAGATTTCTCCACAGAAACCATGGAGGTGAGAAGACTGTAGTAAGATATATTTAAGATACTGGAAGAGATGAATTACCAACCAAGAATTCTATATCCAGCAAAACTGTCCTTCAAAATGAGGGAAGGATTAAAATATTTTCAGGCAAACAGACACAAAGAGTTTGTGAATAAGAATCTGGCACTACAAGAAATACTAAAGGGAGTGCTATAGGCTGATAGGAAACAACAAGACAGAGAGGTTTGGAAAAGAGTGTATAAATGAAGATTATCAAGAAGGGTAAAAGGAGAGAGGAAAAAACTAAGATATGACATATAAAATCCAAAAGACAAAATGATAGAAGAAATTACCACCCTGACAGTAATAACACTAAATGTTTATGGATTAAAATCCCCTATAAAAAGACAAAGACTGGGAGAATGGATAGCAAATTGGACCCACCTATATGCTGTCTACAAGAAACTCATTTTAGACACAAAGAAAAAAATAGGCTGTAAATGAAAGGTTGGCAAAAGACATTTCATGTAAACAGAAATGTGGGAGTAGCTATATTAACACAGAAGATGAAGACTTCAAAAGTAAAACAATTAAAAGGCAAAAATGGACACTATATATTAGTAAAAGGGGGAATTCATCAAGAAAGCATAACAATCATAAATATTTATGCATCAAGCCAGAGTGCCCCAAAATATATGCGGCAAACACTGAGAACACTGAAAGGAAAAGTAGATAGCTCTACAATAATATTTGCAGACTTCAATACATTGTTCTCATCAGTGGATAGAACACCTAGACAGGAACAGTAAGGAAATGGAGTTGTTGAATAGTATGATAAATGAACTAGATTTTACAGACATTTACAGAACATTATACTCCAAAACAGCAAGATACACATTTTTCTCAACTGCCCATGGAACATTCTCCAGGATAGACCATATTTTGAGTCACAAAGCAAGTGTCAAAATATTTAAAAACATTGATATTATACAAAACAATTTCTCAGATGATAATGGAATAAAGTTGGGGATAAACAACAGGCAGAAGACTGTAAAATTCTGAAATATATGGAAACTAAACAACACACTCTTAGAAAACCAGTGGGTAAATGAAGAAATTACAAGAGAAATTAGTAAATACCTTGAGGCAAATGACAATGAAAACACATTTCAAAACTTATAGGATGCAGCAAAGGCTGTGCTGAGAGGGAAATTTATTGCCCTAAATGCCTATATTAAAAGAGAAGAGTGAGCAAAAATTGAGGAATTAACTGTTCACCTGGAGGAACTAGAGAAAGAACAGCAAACTAACCCCAAAGCAAACAGAAGGAAAGAAATAACAATGTTTAGAGCAGAAATAAATGAAAATAAGAATAGGAAAACAATAGAGAGAATCAGCAAAACCATTTGGTTCTTTGAGAACATCAACAAA